>NW_014333017.1:20420-126668 GCF_000341935.2 Cephus cinctus
GAAGATTAAAGGGGGGGGGGGGGGGGGGGGGGTGTTCTAGAATTCGAAGGGGTCTAGGTATCCGGTGACCGTAACAGAGTTGAGTTAAGGAGAGTGCAAGAACTTTTAAATTTTATAAAATTTCAACGATAAAACCAGATAGTATAGTAATTCTTTGTTGACTGAGGATATAAGAGAGAGCGAGAAGAAAGAAAACAGGGAATAAGAGAGAGAGAGGAGAGTGAAAAGCGACAGCGACGACGACGACCCAACCCTCGGCCCAACCCGACGCGCTCTGCCGTCGCTAGAGTCGTCTCTTCTTAATCACCGAGTCACTCTCCGTTCGCTTTCCCTACCTCTCTATCTTTCTCTCCCTCTCTCGCTCGTTCTTCTCCTACTTCTCTGCGCAGTTTCACAAGCTTACTATCCTCTCTCTTATTCTCTCTTACAGTCGCCAACTCGGTATAACCCTCCCAACGTCCCTAGCCCGGTATCCCGAAGCACTCCTTCTAACATAACCATAACTGCGGGGGACTCTGGGAGTAACTCACCACGACGACGTTCAGCCTCGCACGCATGTAACTATAAGTGGCGCGCGTATCCACCTTCCTACCAGCGAACAAACATTTAAAAAGCTCCTTTTAAACTTTAAATAGCGCCCTTACGCCAGAGACACACGCTTAGCGCGTCAACCTGCCAGCGATGCATAAATATTCGTCGAGGACACGAACGTAGCGCCCTCAGTATTTTACGTCGTGTCTCGGTACTAATAACATCTGTAGAAACAAAGGGCGAAACCGATTGACAAAAAATAACAAGGAGGAACTGATTAAGCTCTATGCATCAGAGAATTCTTAGACGAGGGTGCACCACGTCGAAAAATAATCTGCTTGCTTTTCATATGACGAAAATAGAAATGTCGCTGGAGTCTCGGGATGACCCACGTATTATTCGCAATAACTCATAGCTGATTAGCTGAACGTTCACTTCCTCCCCAGTGGGCTTCGGCCTCTTTTGTCCAGGATACATAGATGACAGAGAGGACGGGATCAGATTTCGCGACGTTCACGAGTCCAGGATGAGGACGAACCGAGTGAAAGAAGAAAAAAAAAGGAAAAAAAAGTCCAATAGGAAATGTTGAAACATACAGGCGCGACTTAATGTTCTGTGACCGATAGGAGTGGTATTACGTGTAGCTATATGTATACGTATGGTACAGTAAAGTTTCCTATAGAGTGCATGATAATGGCGGTATACATGGTTAATCGGTGCCGGCTTTCACGGCAATCCGGTAAATATTTACGTAGGGTTTCGCGGCGTGGTGAGCGCAAAGCCGCGGGATACATTGATTGCAAATCCAGGCGTAGCGCGACGATGCCATTGTTTACCGGGACGCCTCGATGAATTGCAAATGGTACGTGGATACACCGACGGGAGGAAAGCTTGTCGTGCTGGGTTATCGAGGCAAGGAGCAACAACTGATTCCTAGAACGTTTTATCAGCTATAGCACGTCCTCAGCGTTAACACTAGAGGAATAAGTGTTATAACGAGGGGCAAGAACGTCTGGGATTTTTATGTGAAAAATGAGAGGACTGGAAATTCCTATCAATAATTTGAAGCTGTAGGTAAATCGTAATCGAGTGAAATAATTATAAGCAGTTTTACACACGAGGGACGAAGAAGTCAGAAAAGTCAAAGCGCGCAATCGTCGGAGACAGTGAGTACGAGGGTATTTTAAAAATGGCAGCCCGCGCTCTTAGTCGAGGCGACGCAGTTCGCTTGCGAGATTCCATTGTTGCGAATTTTCCAATATCGATCACCGTTCTGTGCAAACTTCCGAAGCAACGGGGTGTTCGGGGATGGAGTCGCTGGAGAGAAAATGGAACTTGGGGAATGAGTGATCACGAGAGAGACAGAGAATGGAGTGGAGGAGAGTGTATAGGGGAGAGAGCGGGTCCTGCGTCGGTAAAACCCCAATACGCGGCAAAAATGTATCCCTATAATAAAATACTCCGTGCACTTAAAAGGGATAACTGTATGCTCAACGGTGCTCCCGGGTCGCCCAGGTATAGGATTAACAGTAAATACATAAAACTAAAGATATTTACAATAGACTAAACAGATAAGTACAGGTATCGATATATCGACAGGGTACTAACCTCATACTTGATGCCATTGAGCCGAAGCCATGTCTCCACCTTCAAACAATACGGCGACAAGGATGGCACCGTCGATGTCCTGGGAAGCTGATAAAGATAGACGATATCTTTTTCGTAGTTGGTCTTATGGACAGATACGGATTTCGTCGGTGCCGACGTTTCAGGAGCAGGCTCGTCCTTCTTCTCAGCTTCCTCCTTCTTGGTCTCGGCTTCCTTGCCTGTTTCCTCCTGTTGCTGCTTGTTGTCAGGAGGCGTCTCGTCCTTAAGAGCTTCCTTCATTTCCTTTACGTCCTTGATTTCCTTGGTCTCCGCAGCGGGTCCGTTGTTTTCCGTCTCCGTAGCCATGGTCATATCTTTTTATCTTGATAATTCGAATACAACAGCTTCGCACTGTGTCTTCGATTCTCCGCGTTAACCGTACGTACGCGCTCGATAACTTCCTCTTCTTTGGGTTAGTATTAAACCGATACTCAACGCGTCTTGTTAAACGTGAACCCTATGGGTGTACTTCTACTACGCGCGCCGGTACTTGACGCTCTGTTAGCCGGCCGGTTTCTTGTGGCTGAGCGACACGCAGGTTTCCCGGTGCTGAACATTGGATGCGGCGCAGAAGGTCTGCGCATGCGCGAACGCCACACCCCACCACCGCCGCCATCTTTAATTGGTCGACCACCCCTAGACGTACTGTATAGGCCTCACCACAACGAAACCCATAGGACCTATGGCGACTGATCAGGCAGGGCGGGAGGGAGGGGGAGAGAGAGAGGCTTAAATACAGAATTCATGGAAGAAGAAAGAAGGAAACAGAATAGATAGAACCGAGGGCTGTCAGAAACCCGGGCCGTGGAACCGGCAACGCCGCACCCTACACTCACGCACAACGAGAACCCCTTCTCACTCCACTCTCTTCCAGACTTTCTGTTCTCTTTCTCTTACGATTTTTCATCGTGCCTACTCTCTTTCTCTTTATTAGATATAGAGATTCTCTACTATCTTCTACAAGGACCGCTATACAGTCTCCTGGACGAGCTCAGATTCCCCAGGATGTGCTTCTATGACTCTGTTAGTCTTAATAAAGTTCAAAATCTCGTTTCACATTCATCCTGTCTATTCCTACTCGGCTAATATAATCTACCAAAAAACAAACAGACTCGGGTATGTCTTCCATCTAATACAACTATGGCTTTCCCTTTAATTTTTTTTTTACTTTCAGATACCAAAAAAGAGATCACTCTCTGGCTAATGGATTGAAAACTATTTCTCCGCGTAAGCCTCGTCATACTCCCCTTCTGTCCTCGCCCTATGAAAGCAAACTATGCTGTTCGTTTTGGATCTGGAGATGTTGGTTTTCGTAGTATTCTAGTAACCGGGGCGGCCGATATTTTCACTCCCTGTATCTACAAGTCTACACGTATACACATAAGTTATATTGGAGAACGAAAGGGGAAAAAAAGGAAGGAATACTTATTGTTAGTCATCTATACAGATGCAACCAGGACGTAAAATTAATAAAATGAAAATGCTAATCCAATAAGGGATGATTCACCAATACTATACCTTATTATAGAGATGACCATAGGTTAGGTTATACACAATGAATATCATCAATGGGGCTCTGGCAATCAATTGAAACTTAGGGTGAATTTAATTTAGGATAAGAGTCAAAAGTACATCAAGAGAAAATTAAAAATAAGGCAGGACTTTGTTATACCATTAAATTTTTTTTGGCAATTGGGTACACCACTTCCTAAGATGCGATGAATATGCAGCAGGATTTATTGATAATTATACACTCAATATTCGTATAGCATAACAAAATATAAATAAAATCATTTTGTTGTCCAATATTAGATTTTCTCTATTAAAAAGTATATGTCTAAGGAAACGACGTACGTGCCTGCTTATCCTAGCTGCAACGAAAATAATGGCGTCGAGTTCTTCTAGAATTTCCAATAAATCAAGACGAGCGCGTTGGGTCTCCGCTTACAAAGAATTAATGGAGATCGGAAAAACCCGACCTATTGCCATTTCGCCATTGTCCTATCAGCGTTCACCTATGCGGGAGGAAAAATAAATGTCTCTGAAAAGGAAGTACTGAGGGTAAAAAGTCCCTTGAATTTTCTATCATGACTCTATGTATCTATGCAAGTCACACCGATATATAAAATGTTTCCTTGTTTTTTCGTCTTCTTCGTTTCATATATAAATTTACGAATACAAAGTCTATCAGCCTAACGACACAAGAATTTTCTATAAACGCTTTCAGCTAATGAACAGCAACGGAGAAACGAGGCGAGCATATTGCAATTTTATTTTTTTCATTTTTTTTTCTTCTTCATTTCGTCCACATATTCCTTTGATACAAAACTGTGACCAGATTGTTGTCATCTAAAAATTTTATTTACTGCCTCCCTTCTTTTTCCCCTATATATATATATCTATCTATATATATCATAATTCACTTTTCTCTCTAAAAAAAATAAGTAAAATTAAGAATAATAAGTATCTCAGTAATTGAAAATAGAAAATCGAAAGAAAGTGAAAAAAAAAGCAAAGAAAGTCACGAAACTCTTCACAAAATGCTTCCTCGTATTGATATTATGGCTATATCGCGACTCGAACACATAGTAGTCTGTCAGTTATAATTTTATGCTCTCCGGCGTGTCCGCTTAATACTGAAATGAAAATTGATGAATTTTAAACAGGTGATTATTGAAAATGCTCAACAGTTAAAAAAAAAAATCAGTTACCTACTGACGATCGCCTCCATAAAACTCAGAGGCAAGAATAATACTCGTCTAAGCGCAAGAGTAATAATAATTCACGAATCGTTTCGCGGTGCGACTCTTCGTTGTCCATGAAAAGTATAGTCATAGAAATAATAACCAACATAAGAGGACGGAAACAAAATATAAAACCGATGTAGTCCCAGTATACCGTTTGAAGAGATAAATAAAGAAAAAGTCAAACAATAGAATAAGTCCTGCTGTACGAAAGAATAAACGAGTCCACCGTGAGATGATGATCCACCGAATATCAAACTCAACGTAATTCTACTTTACGGTTCAGTAAGACGAACGATATCTGATTGCAAGGACAGTAACCGCCTGTCGTTACAAATATGTGTATATAAACATATATATATACACACACTATCGTTAAAAATCACTAGGAAACCGATCTACCTAAACAAGTAATATTTAATTCTATAAATCTAACATTAATTAATCCCATCGTCGCGTCTTTACCGCACTTGGGCGGAATGCAGTGCTGGTAAGTAAGTATAAACGAAGTCACAGGAAAGGGCTTTAGAAACGATTGGTAAATGGTCTCGGCGAACTTAGACTACCCCCCCAAGAAGGTCAAAGGGGATAAAGAAGTGGAAAAGGAGGAGGGATAATGAAGGAGCAGGATGGGGGGGGGTCGACTTAATTGCTAACGTCGATACATATACTCGTCCCTAGAGCCTTCCGTATGAGGAAGTGCCAACCTCCACCACAGAGTCCAAATCACGTCTGCGGTGACAGGAGTCATGAAATAAACAGAGTATTTCCAATCTCTTATGAAACTGCCTGATGGAATGAGTCAATCTCTTCCGGTTCTTAAGCATCCGGTGGACTTGGCGTCTGTGTGGTGCTTATGTGATCCTGCAGGCAGATTCTCAAATCCCTCTCGTCCAATTCACTCTCGGTGTCGACACTGAAACTCCTTGCAGCCTGCTGCCCTCCAGTGCCGGTCCAACGTTGCTTCCAGCTCTCTAGCCTCATGACCTGTTGACAGGAGTATAATAAGAGGATGAGCAAGATCATCTCTAAGAGATTCTACAAGATGGTCAAAACGAGATGCATATACATATATTTTTTCTTTATTACTCCGAATGGTATCTTTGGCAAGCATTTTACGAAACCCTCGTACACAGAACATGCAATTTCCAGTGCTGATAATCACCAGTGCCTTGATTACTCTTAGATAAGAAAAAAAGAAAAAAGAAAGAAAAGTATTGAGAAAGCATTGCGTATCGGACAAGGCACACACCCGGGCACACACTTATTCACAAGAATAGACAGACACATATCCGACCGGCACGACAAGACGCCCTGAAGTCAAAGACAAGAAGCTCTTGTTGACGTGGCTCACTTTCTTCATTTACAACTGCTGTAAAAATAGCCCCAAATGCGGGAAGTGAGCACTTTGTCAAAATACATTGGTCTGATAAGGACCACGATAATAATAACAATAATGCAGTCTGAATGCCTCTGGATAACAGTATCAAAAGGAAGGATACTCTGCGCATACAATATCATTCGGTTGGATGATAGAAGGACAGTGCAAAGAGCACGGAGGGTCGCGTGCACGCAAAATAAAATTTGAAAATTAAGTGCCGTGAATGGAAAAAAAAAAAGAATTACAGGTCCATTAACCATGTGACAGTCGCTATATGTGACTATACTATTATTATTATTATGCAAGGAAGACAAAGATACGATAAGGTATGATACGGTGCATGAAATCCAACACTATATAGGTATTATCTCAGGACTCCTGGGTACTCGAATTGAATAATCTATAAATAATAATAATAATAATATACGCAGAACAAAGTAAAGTGAGCGATGCAGAGAGATAGATAGGGGGACTTACTCGAGCCAGCGCCAGGGCTCTGTCTCCGGGCTGGTGATTGGCGTAGGGAACTAGGGAGATAGACAAGATACCAATAGTGGGTTAGTGGTACATATTAGCAATTGACTTTAGCTCATTCCCTTCTCATTAACTTCATTTTATAGTTATATTTAGACACAGCCGCGCCGATCCTTTTCGTTATGACAATTCTACTGTTCCTTGAATACACTTTGATTCCCTGTATCTTTGTATCAGTGTATATCATTGCTTTCTACGTACAATGTGCAAATGAATGAAAATATAGCTGGAGGCCTTGGTACACGTAGAGTATGAAAATGTATCGCAAGCGATAAATAAGACGTGTAATGGTCACGAAAATACGGAGCATCTCGTTCTGTCTCTTTGTGATATCGTGTGATCTTGCGTTTGACCCGTGAGTTTGCTCCTTGGAATTTCTTGGCTTAATTAATTACAATTACTGAGGCTGTGGGTATGTTACAGCGCGGGGCTCAATCCGAAGCGGTATATAGATGTTAGTAACAAGCGTGGCGTGTATCATTACATTGCAGTAAGAGGTGCAATTTATACATGGCACATTTTGCACTAGTGCAAGTCGAGACGAACAATGGAACAATATGGTTTGCGTATTGCTTAGGCTTTGCCAAGCCTCGACTGGTGTTGCCAAACGATTATGATGCAGTTAGAATATTATCATTGTATTTGAGAAAAGAATCCACGGGATAGCCGTACGAATGAATCATTTATCGGTAACCAGTATCTTCGGATTAATGTGAGAATATTATTACATGGTATACAGTGTTGTGAAACGTAAACGCGTCAAGTATATTTAAAAGAAAAGGTTACAAAAATATCGTTTGAATTTAAAAAAAAAAATTCTATAAGTGCGTGTTAGAGACGCAGACTTGAGGCTTAAATAGGATCAAGGATATTAAATCTTAACGAATCAACTGTGTCAATGTTCATAATTTATGAAACGTAATAACTAATTTCATTGAAAAATCGAATGGCACAATTAATCGAAAACCAGTAGTATTTTATGGAATGCACGTGAGAGCTCTGAAAAATAAAAAAAAAATTACTAGTGATAGCGGAATATATGATTTTGACGCTGGCAACACAGTTGGTATAACAGAAAAGATGGACACATTACAATAAAACTAGAAAATTCAGGCAATCTATGTAAACGACTAGTGAACGACTAGTTGCAACAATAATACTTCTATTGCTTAAGAATGTCTTGAGGCAAGTATCGCAGAGATACTTGAGCACTGTGCTCTTTGTTTAATAAGTTTTTTTAAGTTTCTAAGGGGATTCGCGAGATAGAGACTTTCGAAAATGCAAGTAACTTCTCGACTGCAAAATCTAGTTTGTATTACGGTACAAGATATTCTATGTGGAAAAGGGTATTATTATAATTCTACATTGTTCAATTGATCCAATAAATTGTCCTATCCAGTTATTCCATATATTGACTGAATTTCCGATTGTTTTTGATTTTCCTTAATTATCCTCTCTGCAGGATATCTGGACCGAGTAGAAGGTGTCTCACCTCTTACTGCAATTGCCTTGAATATCGAACAGTACTATGATTTTCTCGACGAACCTCTGTGTTATCCGAGTGACTTACCTCGGCTTTTAAATCGGCCACCTTGTCTTGAAGTTCACGCACCCTGTCACTGTCGTCCAAGTTGTTCCTGAGCTCGCCCTCTGTGTACATTTCTTCGTTCTGCATAAAAAATAATCATTAGAAGAGTTAAGCGAATTTTGAAAAATTCCTATCTAATATTTTCATACCTTCAGCTCAAGCAGAGAAATCCTTTGCGTGAGTTCGGCGACTTGTTGGGCATGTTCAGCATCACGTATTCTCGCCATCATCGTTTCATCTTTCATTTTTGACTCCAGGTCCGAGTATTTATGTTGCTGTTCGCGCATTTTCGCTATCAATTCCTTCTCCCTGGCCAGGGCGTCGTCCAATTCCTCCCTAAGTACTTGTCCTCCCTCGTCTTGTCTGCGTAGCTGATTAGTGGCGACCTGAACCTGCGTCTCCAGCTCCATAACCTTCAGCCGAAGTTCCTTAACCTCGGTAAGAGCTTCCATTTCTCGGATCCTTGTCGTCATGAGATCTTCTTCTAGTTTTTGAACTTCATGACCACGATTTTCCCAAAAGAGGAGCTTCTTGGGGGTAGAATCCGGAGCTGGCGCGGGCTGAGAAGCACGATGCTCCTGAAGATGTCTTTGCCAGGATCCACTGAGCTCACCGACCCTTTGTCTGAGATCCTGTTGAACAATTTAAAGTCATAAAAATTAGTACTGTATTTTGATATCTTAAGATCCTACGCCGCGTGTACCTTTAGAGATAAGTTAGCCTCAGCTTCTCTAAGCTTGACGGCGATGAGTTCCTCCTGAAGATGTGCTACCGAATTATCGGGTGTAGATTCTCTAAGGGTTTTCTTGTCCTGCTCTAGTTCCTGGATTCTGGCTTTCAGATCACGGATAGTCGCATCATTTTCAGCCTCGTGGAGTCTCACTTTTACCAATTCCTCCTGAAGACACTGCACCATCTCTTCCTTCTGACAGAGAGCCTCCTGTTTTAGGGATATCTCGTCAAGAGACGATTGCTTGGATGTTAGATTCTCTTCCAGCAGGATTGACAATGATCTGAGCTCTTCGTGTGCTTGTTCCAGCTGATGACTCGTTTCTAAATGAGTGTGTCGAAGCGCTGCTAATTCACGCTGTACTACGAATGCCGTTTCTTCCTCTTCAGCACGAGAAACTTGACCTCTCACTAACCGATCGGCCAGCTCGGCAGACTCAGCCTCCAGGAGTTCAGTCCTCTGTCTCAATAATCGATTTTCAGCTCTGAGCCTCCTCAGCTCAACCATCTCTTCTTGTTCTTTCATTTTCAGAACCGTATAATCTTTCTCTAATTTCTTCATACGTTTTGGATTGATCTTCATACTATACGCAAGGTTCATCAAGCCGTCCGGATCAGCTTCCGCCCTGCCAGGCAATTCTTTCTGGAAAAACTGTAAGGAAAGAAGGTGTACAAAAAAAAAAAAATTGTTCAATAATATTGTAAAATCATACTGATAATTTTAAAGATGTTCATAACTCACTTTAAGCATACCCTCCATGTCGAGGCTGAGTAAGTCTTCTTTGCCTAAGTGAAGCATCGCCAGAGCGACTTTGAAAATAACTTCCATTCCTTCTGAGAGAAAGACGTCGAAAATGCGACAAGCTAAGGGCAGACTAAGTGCTGTTGTAAAGAGAGTAAGGAACCAGGAAGAGGCGTACATAGAAGTATGAAAACTCTGAGCAGTGAAATGTGCATGTAGCTCAGGATGTGTGTCTGCTACAAGATGCTCCAGTTGATACATGCAGACTCCTAATTCAGCCATACTTGGTTTGAACATGTCGCGCAGTCGATACTCCTGCATCAGTGCGACAAGAACAGCGAAGGCTTCCTCTTCCGGCATTTGCTGAGTCATACAAGAACCATATTACTACTATAACTTAACCATGTACTTCATCTAAGTGACAATTAAATTAAGGCTTACCTGCATCAAAAGCAAACCAACGATAAATCCTGAACCCTGACAATATCCCACTTCTCTGTCATGTAAACTGTAAGCCTTCATCACGTTAAACAAACTCTCCTGACCCAGACCGCCCTTCTCCTTAAAAAAATCATGTTCAGGGTAGGTCCTGGCAATGTCCCGCTTGATTACTCTCTCGCAGGCGGAAGTGGCTTTGATGTATTCTGCAAACTGTTTCTTCACAGGTGAATCGTGAGCTCCGCAAAGTAGCTGCCATACTATTCCTCTGAAAAAAAAAAAAAAAAAAAAAAAAAAAAAAAAAAAAAAAACTTTATTCCCATCTCGTCGGTATAAGAATAAATCGCGAGGATGCTTTATTATGAAATCGGAAATTGGCGTCGATCTTCGGGCGAAGAGCGAGCGTTTCCAGAGTCGTAATACTATTGAAACTCAATCTACATATATCCACGTTTCTGTCTCTTACCTAAAGTGATGGGGTATACCCTGCCGTACTAATTCCTTAACAAAGTCTTTTTTCTTTTTCCAATAATTATCCCAATCGTTGACAATGTGCCCCCAGAGCGTCCAGGTGTTCTCCTCGCCATCGGTAGGCGTATGGCGTCGGGGTGCAGCGTCGCCACTGCCCCCCGACGCCAGAGAGACCTGCGATGTGTCTGATCCCTTTCTGCTGTGATTGCTCTGCAGCGAGTTCAGAGACTTGGCATCGGATTCAATGAGCCTAGAAGCAAATTTGAAAATATTAAAAATCCAATCTCACTCTACAATGTCAAAATTGATTTGCCCACTAATAAACAATGACTTTCCCCTTACCTATTGGCTTCTTCCAGCTTAGCCAGTAGAGCCAGCTCGTCGGTGGATATGTCTTTCTTTGAGGATAGCGCCTGCTCTTCCTCTTCCTCAAGGGAGTCAAGTGCAGCACCGTTCACGTTACTTCCGGTGCTACCGGTGCGTGCGTTGGGATTGGACTGGGGCAAGGAACTGCGTAAACACAGGACACTCATCACCTGCGGTCCATAACGTGACAGCCCAAGCCGTCCAACTGCTACGCCTCCACCCTCGTGACTCCTGGAAATCAGTACCAAGTGCACATATGTATAGTAAAGGGATCTACATCTGCGTTTCATACGTTCAATAATGAACCTGATAAAGGCTATAGGATATTTCGGTGCAACCAGACACACCAGGCTTATCGAGTGGACGTACAGACAGTGCCATAAATGTTAAAACTCATTATAAATTATTATGTTTCTTACATCATTCAATTTTCCTTCAACACAATCTTCTTCTACAGAGAGTATACTTTACAGCGAGAATTTCTCGCCCTTGCCAGCATACTGACACGATAAACTGAAACGTACAGAAGTATTTTTATGAATTCTGCACGCTTCCCAGACTCACTCGTTCAGTGTGGCTATAGCTCCTGGCGTAGGCGTATCGAGCTTAATTCTATGCTTTCATAAACATTATACCCATGAGAATTCTATTTTCGTCGTTTTACAGAACCCCTAGTAGCAAGTGAGCATACAAGTAGTCAGGACAGGAGCGACCTAGTTCGCTGCTTTAATGTTACTGGAACAACGCTCTTACGTTGTCCAAGTATGGCATAAGGTCTCTGTGCCAGTTCCCCAGGGAATCACTCCTCGAGATTCCTATCTCTTTTGGAGCCAATTGAGGATGGCAAATTGCCGACACTAACTATAACTCATCCTTGACGTGCGTCTTTACTCATTTTACCTATATATATATCATCCTATAGATATCCTACTATATGCTAGAGAATATTATACTCGAAATGGATCCCTTTACGGAATTTCAATAAAAATACGATTCCTATAAATTTTCAATGGATGATTTTACCTTTTTATACCTTTACCACGTGTCCATCTCGCTGCCGCCGGGGCGAGTAAACCACGAAGAACCATCCAGACGGTGTGGATGAATTATTCAAAATTTTATGAATGTACTAGGGAGCCACCACCGTATACCAAAGTTCTAACCACGTATTATATAATGATAAAGTAACTAGTGCTAAAGCTTCAGTTTTCTGAAGACTGACAAATATTAGTTAATAACTATTCATCAAATTTTTCCATGAACGACAAGCCTTGGGCGCAAGAAAATTTTTGAACAGTATATTTTCATTCCCAAAACACTCTGGTATATACTTCCTAAAGTTATTATACCTTCTGCACGTTATTTCAGAATTCCCGAGGACCAATGAAAGATCTCCAAATAATATATGAGGAACGATCAGTCCCTATTTTTCAAATAACAAAACGATCCAAGCCACCAGAATTCGAGGAACAGTAAGACTATCGAGATTCGGTTCTCCCTCGGAGATGATCCCTTAAAAAAAAAACAGGAAGTCACTCGAAAAAGGGTAACGAGATCCAAATACTTTTTCTATACTTCTAAAACTATAAGAGTAATGGATGCAATAACGCATTGGCGTAGGCAGCACTCGCGGATTCTTGTCGCGCACTGTCGTAGGAAGAACAGTAATGGTTTGAGGGTCGATGGAGCTCGCGCAGGGTCGGATCATCCCTTGCGCGGCGACCTCCATTCGAATTCCAATGTAAAAAGTCTCAAGTCCATCCACGACCTATACATAGATTACCGTTACGTGCCTTGGAAACGTCTTTCTAACCTGTTGAAAATAATTGCCTAATGTAACGTTCATATGATACAATCATATAGGTTCTCGATCGACGTGTGTAAACAGTGTGGTTGTAGAATCAGCAAATCACTCGGATGATTTAAAACTTTGTCAGCGTGACGAGGCGGAAACAGGAATTCCTGCAAGGCATTCACAAAGCATTGTACATAAAACATATATACGATTGTTTTCGTATAGATAGCATATAAAAGGATAGAGTATAATAAAATCAATGAGAGCAATAAAGGATTTAATACTGACCAGACCATTTATCGTATACCAATTCCATTTAGAATAAAAGACGATCCGTGACTGTTAAATATTAATTATAACCAGTGAAAGGTACAGTCAGGTGCATATATCGCCAGAGACAGATAAGCCTCTCTTCTCATGTGTCAGCCGCACGCACGTCATGACAGTGGTTCTATACGGGTCTAAAAATATAAGAATATAATGGTTTGAGAAAAAGGCAAAATTGTATAAATACTTAGGTAGAACGCGAAGGCGTGAAGACCCACGGGAATTTCGATAATGAGAAAATATCGAGCTGCTTTTCTCGCATCGTGAAATCAACGTGTTTCTGTATGTGGTACTCTCTCTCATTCTGTTTTGTTTGGCATGGAGCCACTTCCGATAATTTAATAGTCCATCTAACGAACTCGGCAACCTTTCAGGATCCGTTTAATACTGATAAGTGATAATGGAAAGAGCATCGAGAATATTCCGGAGAAATAGGTGAATTCGTTTTTCGTAAAAGTAGATTTGCTTTAAAAAAAATATTATTTCTTCAGTGAAATTCAAAGACACGATAGATATTATAGAGTAAAAAATTACGGTTCATTTTGTGAACGTGAGTTACTTAATACTGGCTAATAGTGATGGCTGTCTTTAACTGTTGTTTGAATAATTAGAACAATCGGTAGACTAATTATCAGTGATTAGCTGGACGGAAGGTGACGTTACTGATGAGTCGCGTTCCGCTTGGTAAAACTGTACGGTGCGAATTTCATACCGCGAGTTGAGAGACAATGGAACGAGGTAGAAAGAGAAAAAAGATCGAAGGGAAAAGAGAAAGAAGACTATAAACTGGCAGGAAAACTCGACGGTATTAATTAGGTGGTTTGGTCGTACCTGCTAATTAGCGTGTCCAAAGGGAACAGGCAATGTGTGAATAGGTGTGTCGCCAGAGACGCAGAAAATTGCAATGGCATTCAGTTCGGAAATCAAGTGTTCGAATTATTTGGAAAAAGAAAGAAAAAGGTATTATTCAGAAAACACGGTGTACCTCGTTTTACACAGAATAGTTCGCTTACATAGTCGGGCGATGAATTTTCATGGGACGCCGGTGGCCTGCGTGCAGGCGCATTTCTAATTTCAATTGAATTCGTTTCACCGGTAGGTGTCGACACTTTAGCTACGTCTACGAAATAATTTTTTCATTAGACGAAGCTCGACTGGTAGTTACTATTCTATGTATTTGAATTCTTTCAATAAAAAATAAAAGAAATGATACTGTTTTTCTTGATGATATTGTAATCGCGATTTCCAACTTTCTGGGCCGCCTCAGAGATGGCGCTACGTACGCTTGGAGATATAATATTCGTTATACTTCTGTCAAGTAATACAATTGAAGTTTATTTATTTGTATTACCTGGTGAATTCGCAAGTCGCTTGCAGTTTCTATTTTCGTATGTTCTTGTCAACTAATTTGAAATGTGGAAGAATAAAAGTACATAGATAAAGTCAAACTAGTGTTAACAACAAATTGGACGATCAATGCGTCGTTGCTGAATGAGACTCAATTAGTTCTCTGTCGTACATATCCGAACGCAACTCCAATCCCGTGTAAAAATTGGTAGTAGGTCAATTGGGAGATAATTGGCTGGGCTCGGGGCCAATACGATTCTTCGTCATGCGACAATTCAGTCGACGAATGCGAAGTCAGGATTCTGTTAGAATTCTATCTGAAAAAAAAGCCAATGATCCAAAACCACTGGCTATTTCCTGATATTACTGTCAGCTTCGATATGACATTAATACTTTGACTGACCTGAAGGAAAAGCCTGAGCCATCAAAAGTAACGTTATCTTATGAAACGACGATCTTTCAATGTCGCAATATTGATTTATCAATATCCGAATGCGGTTATTCTTTACCAGCTTTAATTTAATCTATAATATTTAAACAGCAAATCAACGTTGCTGTATCACTGCGATCGTCGTGACTGACCTCGGAGTCAATTGTGGGTGTAAGAACGCAAGGCATTTCCAGCGTGGACCATAATAGGGATTGAAAACCAGTTTCTCGAGACTTAAAAAAAAATAAAAGAGCAAAGCATCCTGATTACAGGATTCGACATAGTTTATCCAAGGAATGGGCTTCATTTTTTTATTTATACGCCGACTGTACAAGATGGGCATCGGCTGAGCCACTGTTTAAAAACAACAAAAATCATCATCATGGGCAAGTGAGAGATTACCGAGAATCATGAAACAAGAGACTGACAAGACTTTTCTCAGGATATTACCTAGTGACTAAAATGACTCACAATCAGATAGATTCATACAAGTCTGCGCAACCGGTTATTCTGTATGTACACTTGTCATCGTTTTATTTTTTTGTACTAGTCCCAGTTGCTCGAGTCATCAAATGATCATCAGGCATCTGACGTAACGGCATTCTACCTGTTCCGTGTTATATGTATAAATACATGCCTATCTACAGTAAAAGAGGTGAACAATAAAGCGTCACATCGTTCCAAACGATAAGCGTCGAAGCGACGTACACAATCCACGTGTTTTACCTATCAGCAACGACACAAGGTCAACTGATGCCAGCAATACATTTACCTAGTTTCTGTTCTTTCAATACTTTTACTTTTTTTAAACAGTATACGTTGGAGTAGTCGAACGATCACTAAAATGGTCCATGCATCGGTGGGTAGAAAAATCCTTGATGGCCTCAAGGTAGAGAAAGAGAGAGAGGATTGTGTTACTTTCTAAAGTTTAAAGAATTATTCTGTATCTGCTCGTTGGTACTCATTGCCACCGAAATACTTTACGTTATAAGCGAACAGTACTATGTCTTTGAATTTTATTGCAACTCTCATTAAGACCGAATATTAGTTTTTCTTTGGGTAAGAGGGACCTGTCTCTTATAGTTTACAATGGAAGTAAATCCATTGAGTCCATTATTACGATACGATTGTAATAATGCTTGAAATGTATTGGAACTTCATTGAAGAGTAACTCTTTGGATTTTTTAAAGTCATTTGGACTCTCTGGGTTCCCTCCTAATAAACCGAATGTACGTATGCAATGTTGGTACCGCTAGAATGTACAGACTATCGCTTTCGTACGCGTTTAGAATTTCTTATGGAGGTGTTGCTGGCAAACTAGGTAGCTGCCTTTAATTATACGATGAATCACTAGCGCGTAAATCTACTTTCGAACCGGTCTGAATATATATATTCCACCATATCGAGAATCCCGTAAGGAATCGCTCGAATATTTATAAAGTATTAAGACATAATGGCGCAATGAAAACCCGTTAGATTCGAAGAAGAATGTAAAAGACAAAAGTAAACTGTCTCTTTCAAATGTGGGTGGTATAATAAAGTACCTTAGGTAGACTTGACTAGGTAGGAACTGAGAGGTATGAAAAGGAGGCAGTGCACTTAACACATGTTTAGCAGTACATTCACCTTGTCTAGAATTTATGGTCACTGCAATACTCTTGCTATAGCAATTTCGCCTGACCCAGCACATTCCTAATTTTTCTCTCAAGAATCCACAAGCACACTGCCACACTGCAATTTAACTGAATTCTACTGCACTATACTTTCTTACAACACTGATTAACAAGAGTCTCTTTACCTGCAAAAGGTAACCAGTTATTTAGTTAGGTCGATGCTATTAATTCTAACAAGAATTTCTCTTAATTCTCTTATGCAGATTTTAATACTTTTAAGCGATTCTCAGTGCTCGCATCAGTACTAAGTAACGAGTGTGAACAATTCACGTATCCTAGGAAGCGGATGTGCCCGGATAAGTTTCTGTAACGGTTCCTCGAAGAGGGAGTTTCACAGAGAGGTGAACAACCTCGGCCACTGACATAATTACTATGGTAATAATAATCTTGCCGAAAATTATACCAATTGGCAGAGTCTTGCTGATCAAGAAACAAGTGTCAGCCAGGCAGACGCCCACCGGCAGCCAGCTGGTTATTCAGAATAAAAATTTCTCTCGGCTTACCCTCACCGTAGCTTCCAATTCCAGCGGGATTCATCAATGCCTCTCACTCAGAAACAGCACTGTCCGACTCTTTCTGATAATGAGTTACGTGAATACGGATGGGAAACGGCAGGTATTCCAAATTTTTTGACAGGAATGCGCGACCAGCGCGTATCCGGCTGTCACCAACTTTTGGCTACTTGTCACTAAACCCGATGCCTTGCGCTCTGCATCCTATGCGCTACTGTTGCTACAGATCGAACGCGATAGTAGGTTGCTCTACGTATCGTCGGGAGCCATTGAATAGTAAACAGGGTATCCAACATTATATGCCAAAAGTTAAACTTTTTTCTTTTGGTGTTCATTACCTTAAATGATTTATTATAATTGAAGGAGGGTTTTACTGTTTAAGTTTAAACTTTAGGTTAGTTAGGCTTATTCTATAATGATTTAGGTACTTATTGAGCAATTATAACCGTTAAATCATAGATTTTAATTAACTCCCGCTTAAACTTAGACGGTAACATTGGGCTTCAATTTTAATTAGCATTTGATTATCTTGTACAGGAATATTTGTATAGGAGTTGTATAAATAATCTTTGATTGAAGTCAGAAGTGCAATGTGTTTTTTACGTTTAAAGGACTGATCACAATTTGGTTTGAATTTGTGCTATAAGTTATTTATAAGTGAGAAACTATTTTATCTCTTTATATAAAGGCCAACATTATTTAATGTCATATGACTTTTGCCCTCTGTTATTATTGACATTTTTTAAATTATTTATAAATTGAGGAAGAAAGAATTTGCTCTTATTCCTATATGAAATAATTTGCTAGGGGAACTCGGTGGAACTGGAACAATTTTCGTTTCGCAATGAAGTTGGTAACGTTCGTCAAAAACTGAGGAACGAAGAAACAGAAGACGAAAGAAACATGGAATAGAAATGAGCACGATATCGAATAATAATGGCGGACGAGGAACTACCAGCGGGCTGGGAGAAACGCCTCAGCAGGTCTACGGGTGTGTTTCTAAATCAAAATTGGAGCGGACTGTTCGCTAGTTTTAACATTCCTGAAGAATTCTACAAGAGAATTTATTTGTATACGTCTGTAGTTCATTGGCAGGAGTAATTCTCCGGTTTGGGCGTGTGGCACCCATAACGGCCGGCACTTCTGACATTGCTCCAATATTTTTCAATAAGAACATACCTCTATCTACCTTTTGACTTCCTTTATTTGTTAAAACTTTCCCTTTCCAGAATCCTCTTTTGGAGTCAGATGTTGCTCTTTAGAAGTCCTCTACTCCAACATAGTTTGCAAAAATCATTAGAGGTGCTCATTGATTATTGTTATCAGTAGAAAACGGGTCAATGATTCCGGGTTTATATTTGAAATTCCTTTCCTCATTAGACAAAATCTTTATACTTCTATAATACATTTAATGTTTCCAATCTTGACATGGAACTTAAGAAGTCATGGTATCGTGTGAAATTTGTACTTTTTTGATTGCTATGTTTTCTCTCACAAAAATTAATGAACAGTTCTTATGGTGAATTTTTCTTTATGGCATGTGAAAATATATCAGACAAATTTTCATGCAATATGATTTTCATTTAGGTCAGCACTATTACTTAAATATATATACAAAGGAGAGTCAATGGGATAGACCAGACAAACCCGCAGACCCCTTGGGAGATTCTAAAGGAGATGGACCAGAAGAGGTACAATGCTCTCATCTCCTGGTAAAGCATTCAGGATCTCGAAGACCATCATCTTGGCGTGAGGAGAACATCACTAGATCTAAAGAAGAAGCATTGGAACTGGTTAAATGTAAGAAAACCAATAATGAAATGCAAATTCAAACTACAAACGTTCAGAACATAATTATACCCTGTTGTAACAATATTATATTAATGTTTCTATATTTTAATAGCTTACAGAGAGCAAATCGTCTCAGGTAAAGCAACCTTTGCAGAGCTAGCTTCCAAATACAGTGACTGTAGCTCTGCGAAGAGAGGTGGTGACCTGGGTCCCTTTGGTCGTGGTGCAATGCAAAAGCCATTCGAGCAAGCAGCATTCGCACTGAAAGTAGGAGAACTCTCGTCACCAGTTGTGACAGACAGTGGGATTCACATTATTCAGCGTATCGCCTGAATGCACCTCAACTATGCTGCAGTAAATGCTTAAAACAATAGAAGAAAGAAACAGCCAGTAATGATCGGTTATTCGTTCACCGTGGAACTGTCGTCGAGTCGATCATCCTGTCTCCATCAAGGGGACATTCCTATCACATTCCAGGATGTCCTGTGACATTCCAGGATGCACGGCTGGACTATTGACTCTACTAATCAATTTAATTGGGTCTTAATAAGCGTTTAAATAATCGTACGTTTGTTAATATCTAAGTTTACAAGAAATATCTCATGATATAGCAAAGCTTCCGTCATATAATCGAGTATAATCCGTATGAATTTGCTTCCTCTATAAATTGTAAAATCCGTTAACAATCATTATCAGGAAGAAAAGAAAGGCTTAATGCAATGTCAAGAGAAAAAAAAATAGTAAACGGAAAATTTAGGAAGAAAATGAATAATATCATGTCTGTGTTTATGTAAGTTATATCTAAAGCTAAGTCAAATAAATGCATTTACTCTGTTAAATTGTAAGTAAGTCTATATTCTTACTAATTAGGCATCATATTACAAAATTCTTTACTTATGTAGACAAGAGCTATATATATCTACGGATTTTTAGTTATCATTTACAGTGTTAAAATTGTAATTCAATAGTTATCAGTCCCTGTAGCAACTGTTAGCTAAAAAGAGTTTTACAAAGGAGTCGTACGAATTTACCTATCATGTCTAATTTAATATTTATAAAGAATCCAATTGAAATTTTCTCAGCACTCAACTGTATGTACCCGTGTACCAATAATAGAAAACACTTCGTAAGTTCATTCCTGTCTATCACGTTATATTAATCCTTAATTGATGTCGTGGAAAAAAAACTTACGCTTGTAGCGTAACGATTTTACATTGTTCCCAGGGTCCGACAACATCAGTTAAGATTAAGATACGAGGAGATAGGTGAATGCAATCAATCAATATATTAATATTTTATTTTTACCGGGATCATCAGGTACGATAGCGAAATAACAATGTGAGAAGCTAGCTGATATCTATCACTGGAGAATCGATGGAAGAAAGTATCTAGAAAATTGCGTATATGATAATTAATGAACTGACGATGATGATGTTTATTGCCTCGTCAGCAGGCAAGACCGACAATTTTGTTTACTATATGCTCAACAGAAACTTTTACTGGCGTAAAACTCGTTTTATAGATAAGCTTCATACGCGTGCCTTGACAATCTTTCGCTAACAAAAAATAATGATTACCCAATCGTCTGATAAAACTCATCCAAGATACGCACGATACCTCCCTCCTGCCACCGTCACGCTCTACTTTTATCTCATTTTAAGTCACATATTTCTCTACATAAAATCAACAAATGGACAAGAGGTTGATAGGTCGAAGAATTTTTTAATCAATAAATCAGTCAGCTGCTAACACAATTAATTAAGAAACAAATAATTTCATGGGTTATACTAATATAAGTCAGTAATTTAACTATAATACATGCAATACAGTATTACGTTCACTGCAGTCGAATAGACAATTTGGAAAACCTTGTAGCCGTATGAGTTAAGTGATACGTTACAAATTGAGATGGTTCTGCCGTCACCCTATACCAAAAGGAAATCCGCCACTCACTATCAATGAGTTCGCTGCTAGTCAGGATGAGCCCTCCTCGCTGATAATAGCCTTAAAATCGCGGAATTAGTTTCACCAGGCAACAGGTCTTCCAGCTCTACAGTTACCAACGAAACAAACAAGAATGAACCACGTACAGATGGTAATACGATATGAAACAAAGAAGTAACGAGAAGTAGAAACTGTTAGACTCAGGTGAAGTGAGCTCATTATCATTCTTGTATTACAATGATTCAATGGCAATTTAGCTGCAGTACTAAACTACGGGTATTTTATGGTAATAATGAATATACTATGTAAACTACGGAATATAGTAAAAAGCGCAACTACTATATTGAGCACATAATTGCAGAATAATAATCTAAATCGGTTATTCGAAATTTGTCAGTATTTACGTGACTTGTCTGACATTGTTTATACCACAAAGATAACGAACCCCCTCGAACTAAATAGTGCACAAATCGCTGATATTTGAAATCGCCAAAATATTCGAGAGTCTCGTTTACATTATTTGGAATAATTTATCAGGCTATCATTTAAGTTGTAAGTCAGGCTTAATATTAATAGATATCTGATATATGTTCCATACAGTTAATCCCCTCATCTAAAGCTATTTAGACCAATAAAAAATAAAATATTGTGAGAAAATTCGGAATTTGTAGAATCCACCCCGTTTTTCTTGCACGACAATAGATATATACTTGAACAATTAACATACTTTTTGACATATTTCGGTATCCTATGTACAGATTTTCAAAAACAGAGTAGTTGATGGAAAATATATTGGCATATTTATCAACATTCTCATCTTGACAAAAGTCAACATCAATTCCATAAAAAGCACCTTAATACTGCTTATAATTTAAAGCATGAAATATAGAAAACCCTCATTGTGACGGGTTTCATTGTTCTAGTTTTAAGTACTTATGGTCTTCTTGTTTGTAAAACACCTGAGAAGCAGTCTCTAGAACTGTGGTGGAATCATTGATAAAATAATTATCTCAATTTATTTAACCTTCCCTTTTACTTCCCCCCTCTTGATAACTGTTGTCCTTAGCTAGATATGGCGTGACATGTGTTGCGTTGCGATGCTTCGCGTCGTTCATAAGCCGAGGTCATGAAATTACCGACAGAGGGGGACAAATTGCATTTTTATTAGGGAAGGTTCCTCTCGTTGGACGGACACGAGATACTCTTTATCTGCACGCCACTATTTTGTTTTTTCACTTTCTCATGTTTCTAAGTGTAACAATACCGTCGCTACGTATACAGCATCATAATATACCCTAATGATATAAATGAGTTTTCGATACGCGATATATTTACATATGATATGTTAGACTGACTTCAAATGTCATAATAAATATAATTGTATTTGCAAATGAGACGCATTTAATGAAATGTCTTTCCTCGTTCTCACTCGCTTGTAAATAGGTAAAAACTGGTTAGGTACTTAACATGATAATTAGACGCTAAAAAGATCAAATTTACAATCGAATTTGAGCATAAGCGAAAGAACCTACACTAAACAGTTAAAATTTACAGTTGAATTTGAACGCACGCGAAAAAGGCACAGTTTATGCGTCTTACATTCGGACGAATATCTTTGTACGACAGTCTATGATTATTGATCGCCAATAAAGTGTCGTCAATGATATATTTAAGACAGCCTACAAGATAACGCGATAATAAGATCGCAGTAGAGCATCAGTAATTCGATAATGAGACAACCCGAAAATCAAAATCTTCAAAAATATATATTTAGGTAAGGTTGACTCTGTCGACACTTTTTCTCAGTTATCATTGACTCTGATGATACATAGTTACCTGCAACTCGAACATTTCAGTCTAATCCTCGGTGCCTACATAACGCTTTGTTAAGATCTGTATAAAATACAAGACGTCTATCGGGACTTGAAACGTTACATAAAACGTTGTGCAGATGTCAATTTAAAGTTTATGCTCGATACATCCTTACGCAATCTATTTGGTTTTGTTACAATTTAACATCGTAGTGACTAAAGTGAACGAAACATTCGAACCTCCAATAATAAGACGCTGATCTGATTGACAGATTAAGATAAAGGAAACAAAGCACCTTGAAATCGAAACACAGTTTTTCGATAATACCCTAAAAAAATTGACAACGTTTCAAGAAACTCATGATCATTATGTAATTTTTTAACAGATGCTAAATAAATTAATTATCAGTTATAAGTGAAGCACTTCGCTCTTTATTATTATTCGAAACTTATAAATATACTGAGATATGTATTTTTTATATGAGACTCTGCCGAATCTCTTGATTTGTCACACCAATTACCCAGAAAATATGACTCGTGCTTAAGATTATATGTATACTGTTGATATCACAGGTACCAGCTATTTCTTTCTCGATTATAGAATTCCATGGCGCTATACTACGAAACTCCATACTTCACAATAAGCAAGTCATTAGGTGTCAGTCGCTAGTATAATTTTCTATTTCTGACACACGTCAACACCCATAAGTCAAGAGTAGGCAATTTTCGAAATCCAAAATAATAGAATTTTTCCAATGGATCAATCAAGTTACGAATAATCAACACTTCCCTCGTACTTAACAAGATATACTGTCAAATATTACGCAGCTGTTCAATTTGTCTAATGCACTCAAGTTCAATGTCTCTAGGCGACACGGTTAGGGCCAAGTTACACTCGTAAAACGCGCATTTAAACGCAAGGCCCGAATGATAACGTAACGTGAATTCCTCTGGACGTGTTATACCATTGGTCGACAGTATGCGTTATTAGCGTCGAAGAAGACATAGTGAAAGTATCTCAAGCACGTGTCTGAAGGGGACACTAGCATGCGCCACTCAGCTGATCGTTCGGGATACCTTGGCAAAGCGCGCGATTACGTGAGATTTTCCAGACGATGCGTAAGTAAGTCAATAGATGAATATGGCCCAATTATAATTTCTTAAGAGATCTTTTATGGCTACAAATCTATTTAACGTTAATTTACAACTCTTTTCACAAGCGAGTCGTCTGCTAGAAGATACTTATTAGATTATCGTATAGCGTCGCATGTACAAAATTTGCATGATTGTGCAATTCATATGCTCACGTAAATATATATATATAACCATTTATGCGTGTCCGTCAAACAATACGAATTCGATGAATGGGAGTGTGTTTTTTTTGTTCTTCGGAGTAAGCAAGGTCACTTATTCATATCAGCTTTTCCATTTCCCATGTCGTCACACGTTAGTAACACTTTCCAGAATAGCTATTAAAACAGAGAAAAATAACATTAGAAAATTACTTGGTGGAATATTAATAAAGTTCATTTAGTTTACATGCTTATGGGCCTGGTAAGGAACAAGTAAATACGTTGCCGTCAAATAAAATTGATACTCGTGCCGAAGGACGACAATTTCAATGTAAACATGTATCCCAGTATCGAGAAAAATCATGCTTGTTTTTTTATTTCCCACGATATACGGATGTTTGAATTACCTGATTATTTTGCAAAAATTAATACAGAAATAGCGCTAGTGTCTATGTTTATAGGCTAGTGCGTTCGAATTTTGACTAGAAAACCGGTATCGTTAAAATTATCATAAAAGGTGCATGAATATATTAAATGCATATTAAATGCATGAATATATTAAACGACCGAATTATTCCAGTTATCATCTACAGCTATAGCGATCCACCAATTGACTCTATCAGCAGCGACAAAGCAAACTACTGTTATGAACGAGCATTATTTTGCGTCAACGGTGTCGAATTTCCATACGACAATTGGTCGCATTTCTCTTCGTACATCCTAACGTAACCCAAGGACAGTGAGCTATTTTGTGGGGAGCTAAAAAGAGCCGTGGGATCGTTCGTGATCCTATCCACGGCAAAGTACAACCCTACGTGACACAGTGTCACACGATTATTAGCAATTATCTATCAATTTATTATAAATAATCTAGTACAGTGAGCCCGCGTTCGATTCAATGAATTTAAAAAAAAAACCAAACAACAATTTCAAAGAAACGAGGGAATCTAGTCTAAACAATTCCCAAGAACCAGTCTATCTCTCAGATTATAATGAGTATAATGATGTAACTATCGAGTAGAATAAATTTGAATAACGATCATTTTCCTGCTGCTATCCTCTGTGTCAAGTTAATGGTTCATGTACCACAAATTGGTCATACACGAGAGAAACGAGTGTACGTGGTAGGTTGATACGTAACCAACTTGAGGAACTACAATGTTAGCTGACTGACACATAGAGCGATAAATAGAGAAGTAGTAGTATGAGTGGGGGTAAGAAGTGCTTTTCTAGTGGTAATGTTCAGCTAAACACATGATGTTTGACGAACGTAGATGAGTTTTGTGGTGGCACAGGGGTCGGGCGGGAGTGGTGACGCTTGCGCTCGAAGGCCCTACATAAGTATCGCAAGAACGCGCCAACGTCAGTTCACAAGGTATTTTATCAGCATAGAGTCAGTCTAGTCTCTCTGTGGCTCTCTAGCTAAGAGAGAAGTGCACTGTTGTTCCCTGTGATAAAATCGATCGAACCACATTCGAAGAAGAAGGCGGCAATCCCGTTGACGGTGAGTGTTCTCTACGTGTGACTGAGATTAGTTTGGTGTAAACTTTACCCTAAAAGAAAAAGCAAATTATGACAAACAGTCTGATACGAGTGGGATTATATTATTTTTTTTCCACATCTTTGCGTGGTACATACATACTTTTGTCTTTCGTATTTCACGTCATCGTCTCGTGATGTAAATTAATCCGCGTTTATTTAGTCTTAATTTCCTTTCCACACCACGTATATTGGATCCGTGCTTACGTAGGTTCTCAAACGGGGTTATCAAATCATTTTGGACCTTTGAACTCCTTGACTCTTCTTATCATCTTGTATTCCTTTTAGGCGTTGATTCGATACATTTTGATTTTGATGGTTTCTTCACAAAGTCTAAGACCTTTTGCATTAATCTGAAAAACGTATGAGCATTAATGATCGTACGAGAATCTGTATAATTAAAGTGTGTGCAACTAGTGATAAAGAAATTGTTTGATAACATTTTTAATATTCATTCTTAACAAAAGTATTCTAAATATATCTTTTTTATTCCCTCGCACTAGAGATAGGACAGGATAACGCAAATTTCTTAAGATCTCTTAGAGTGTCAGATAAAAGGTAAAATCTTGAAAGAAATCTGTGCTAGATTGATTTCTTACTGTATCGTATAATCAGTATGATGATAAGTTCGTTTGCCAATGGCTCGAGTGATGGCAAAGTAGTGTAAAAAAAAAATAGAAAGAAGAAAAATAAAGAAAAAGTCAAGCGAGGCGAGTGGAAGCCCTCTAGGTTCCAATTGGTCCTGGTATTCGGTTGATCAAAATCCCGTTCTCTAGGAAGAATCGCAAGTTTGTTTTCACGAGTCACCATGGAGACTCTGATCGATTCCACGATTCACATTAGGACTACGCTCACGCTGACTTGAAAGTGCCCTTTTTTTCCTCTGCTATTGTGTCCTTAAAGTTTAGTCAAATCCTATTCCCGATGTTCTCACCCTATATTTTTTCTGACGTTTCAGGTCAAGGACCTACCGTTCGTTTCACCTAAATAATTTGGTAGCAAATAGAGCTCGTACGCCCATCTGTATACCTGCATGCGGCTCCTGCTCACGAACTGCTTCTGACACGCACCTCGTTCTCTGAATTCATTACACCTCAACTCCCTCTAATTTCATTAATCCATTTTTTTGCCATTCTACGATACACATTTTGCGGCATCGATTTCCATTGATATCAGTCAAGAAGGCAGATTTTCATTAAAAAGTCAAACAATCTGGTATTTGTGGCAGCCAAATTCCTGGAACACCATAAATTTTGTTAAAAACATATTTTTTTTTGATTGCGTAAGATAATTCCTTATAAGTACACTTATTTTTCATATAGATGACGACGCATCCAATATTGGTAAACACATTTATGTCATGCGACAGAATTTTGTTTTTCGAGTTATATGAATTTGACGGTTCAATGGAAAAAAAAGTGAAATAACAACAAAATTCTAGAGCCACGCGGGATTCATGCTTGCTTTAGAGAAATCTCTAAATATGTTTACAAGGAAATCTAATTCCGTAACACGGTATTAGGCCATGCAGAAAATTATAGTGGATAACAAAGATTGTTTGTCACTGATAAGATTACCGCTACGATAAGAACTACGAAAAGATGCTATATATGTGTATAGATTACTATCAGACTATAGGTATACCCTAGATTCTCAATAATATTCACATTGTGAATCATACTTTGTATGTCCATTAGTTGTTTAATATAGCGATACGCTTTAATGTTAAGATTAGCGTTTAGCTAAGATAGCTATTATCACTGATAATTACGAAAGTCTTGCTTATCATTGTTCGAAAGATTGGATGGAAATTTTTAACTCTGAAATACTCCTATATACAATATAAATTTCTCATATATGCTGAATTCATTATCAACAATCCTATCTATTAAATTTGTATCTGTACCAGAGAATAGGATGCTTTGAAAAATTATCCCTGATAATTAGCGTTGGAGAGAGAAAGAGAGAGAATCAAATATCAAAAAATACTTTTCCCTGTTTATCGTGGAGCCTTGAATCTCGTCAAGGATCGATTTTATCAGGACGTGGCCTCTGACATACGTCGTTACAAGGCTTTAATTTCCGATGGTTCGGTTCTACATTTATTTCTTCTCTTGCTCCCTTCATCACTCTCCGTCGCTTATCTTGATGAAGCACCGAAGGTAGTTCATCGATACGATTTATGAGAATCGTTCAACAAGTAAAATATAAATATCATTTTCCTTGATTCTCAAACACTGATACGAATATGGCCTTTCCAGAATGTTAACTCTGCACGTGAACTATTTTCTCTTCTCTTGCTTTTTTCCTACGAAGCCACGCACGTCTCTTTCATTGATATTTCCGAGTGCGTAACGCCAATTAAAGATTAATTAACGTACGGGTGGGGAACTCGTTAATCAAGACCAGCCTAATCCCACTACGTCACAATTAGAAATGTCGTTGTAAATATTTAGCAGGAGTCGCTTACGTTCTTCTAGCATGATCGCATTATTGACAGTAGGTAAACAAGTTGATATCCGGTCAGCAAAGTCGTCCATCGTTTTTCTGAAAAACACGCAGAATCAGTAAACAAGTATTGGAAAACATGCGATAAAAGAATTTCAAGATTGTCTTAATCATTAGATGCCACAAACTTTCGTTAATTAAAATGATGCCCAGGTATGAGGATAGATTCCTTTGACAAAGTTCTAACTTTAGTACCAGAGTATTGTAATGGGAAAGAATTTTCACGCATCAGGTTTACTCGTACTCCTCCTGGAAATAATGACCAACAATTATTTTTACTTCAAAATAAATACCGAAGACGAATCCCATGCTTTTACATCATAGTCGGTATCTCGTCATGCAACGGAAACAGGTTTTTGACCCGACATTTACTCCGCCTATACCCAAACGTGTATAAATATCATCCAGAAATCCTGGAAATTTCCTAGCGGTTCTTAAAGTGCAAAGATCACTTCGAAACTTCATCTCGCACAGCAAACTTTTCGAAAAATGATCGATTTCCTTTTCCTTTGTTTCATGATCACAATTTCACAGTAATTTCTATTCTATCAATATTAGTACTGGATATTCAGTAAAAAAAATTAATGAAAATTTATATTAATGATATTGCATCTTGTCACAGTAATGAAAACCTTGTAAATGACAATATAACAATAATAGCATCCATCCATAAATAATTCTCTGCGTGTACTATCGTGACGGCCTTGGCATTGAAACGAGCAACATACATAGTGATCGTACGTAAATACAAACGTGCATAGAAGAAAAAGCCTTGAAACGCCAGCGGGAAATACTTGGCAGCGACTGAGACACTTCCTGGCTCGAGATGCGTCCCAGTCATTAGGAATCGATCTTGATCAGTCGCTCGATGTACTCTCGACCAGTCGATTCAATTGGAAATCTCGATCACTCTAAAGATAGTGAGTAACTCCTCGTTGACTCCTTGGCCCCCTGAAAATACAATTAAGAGAATTTTTAATAATTGTTATTAGCATGATCCAAATACCTTGTGTACGACATTCTAATCGATACCTTATTGATGAAATTGAACAATGGTACCATTGGTATTGAATATGATAATACGATAACAAAGCTTGTCCTAAGTTTTCCCATGCGTCAGATTAGTTGGATACACGTCACCTTCGTTAGAGCTTTGCCAATACCATTGCTACTGAAAATAAGAGTTAAATATAGTAGCTAGGGGAAGAATCCACAATATCAAAATATACAAAGACACTGAGAAGAAAGGAGAAGTTTAAAGTGTTGGTCGACAGTGAGAGTTCTAAGCCTCTGCTAAGATGTCCGGCCACTCTTGAAATAGAGAGCAGCCCTCTCCTAGCCGGCACGAAAATAAGAAACAGACAGCAAGGAAATGCAACAGGCATGGAGGTCAGTAGCTGAGCAGCCGAACAGCTGAGTAAATTCAAAAGCTGTTCGTAGCCATGTGTCAAACGGAATTCTAACGCCCAAGATCCAGCTACGCCCTTCGAACATCAGCTGTTTCTCTGAATAACTTAATGCAATACGTACACGTTTGGTATAAGATGGAGTATTACTATGTACATTGACTGTATATACTATGCTCGATAAGACTGAATATTTTCTTTGGACGAGTAACGAAGCTCCCTGATTACTATGTGGATATTAGGGCTTCAGTTTAATTTATCATGAGCGACGGATACTGTGACAAGGCTAGATGAACATATTCGGTTGTCTCTTGTCACTGGAAAATACCCAAGGAATGAAGCGAAAAAGGCAAATAAAATAATACTCTGTGGTTGGCAAATACTGTCGGTTACAGCTCTTTTTTAATCATTGTACCAGTCATATGTCAGGGCAACGCGACAAAATGTCTCTCTGTTGGGGGGCTTATGCGATAATTTTATTTTTTCTACTCCTCGGGTCCTTATCGTTTAATGGAACTTTTGATTCGGACATCGCCTACGCTACTACTCGAGGATTAAGTAACTAGCGTGGTAATTTACGCCGGACATTTTTTTTCTGTCGTCTGTACTACTGACAGGAATGAATTCCAGTAACTCAGAACAAGCCAATTGGTACTTATTAACATTTTTTTGCAAATTTATACTTAATACCTTGACATGATTCTTTAGTTCTAAAAAGTTATATAATGGAAGACTTGACTTTATAAAATTAGACTTTATTAATCTACTCAGACCACTTCATTTACACTTTGATTTCTATTACATAACCTATCGTTGAAAAGAAAAAAACTGACCTTACTCAATGTCTAGCTTACTCCTATACAGATCGAATCAAGCACTTTGAACGATAAGTAATCGTTCACAACACTGATTATCTGACAATAGTCAATGTCAATAAGGTATTTTGAATACAGAAGTAAGGTAGAAATCCAGTATTCCTTAGCGACACTTATGAGAAACAGCGACAAGCTGTCTCCGTTGAGGAGCACCAGATGCATCTGTTATGTTTCTTTAATAACGTTAGTGAGTCTCTACAATTCCTGTGCCGTTCACAGAATCAAGATAAATGCAGACGCAAGCGCGTAAGATAAACTGTCGTTGGAGCAACGCGTAGTAGAGGGTGAGCAGCCGAAAATCCATCGAAAAACAGAAAGCCAGGTTAGGGATGGGTTCCCGGCGAGTTTGTGGCGTCCGGGAGGGGCGCCTATATAAAGGCAGGCGTCGCCGCCTTCGTCAGTGCGTTGCTCTCACGGCCGAGTTACTTCAGGAAACTAGAGTTACACAGCCGCACGAATTGAATTTATATTTTCACGTCTAATTGTGTCTTTGTCAAAATTGAGACGCAAAGAAATTGTTGAATATCGCCAAAAACTCGATAGCACGTGTAGCGTGTAAAGCGAGCGTGATATACATATCTAACTCTATATCTATATACCTATACAGTATCGAAGAGTGTATTGTCTTTTAATCGGGTGACGTTTCTGGCAATCTGGCATCGTTAATTAAAGTATACTCCTCTAATTGGTACCGGATCAAATAGATACAATGAGCTTCAAAGTTCTGATAAAGATTTGCGAGACAGGCATCTTCCAGCGCGTCTCTGGACAGAAGCCAGGATGGATTTCTGTGGCAAGGTGCTTCAGGTGAGTCGAGTATAAAGAGAGAGTTTGACTTTTTCCAGAGAAATTCTCTTACGTGCTTGGGCCTTCATGAAAAATGTCGCTGGGCTCAGCTGGGCTGGCTTTATAACACATATACGATGAGGATAGGAAGCATTCAGATTTTTTTAGCTCCAGTTATTATGAATATAGTTTAGTTCACCTTCACACTGTTCACGAAGGATATGAGATAGCATTACTCAGATAAGATGAATATGTATACTACTTTCCTACTAACTTGTTGAGTTTTATACTGACTAGTTTAAATTCTCTCGATTCATTATGAAATTACATGTCCTAAATTCGAGACCGTTATTAAGTCTTGTTAATTCAACTGGTAAAGCATATGTTTATATTATCTACTTATCTTATACAGATGTTTACAATGGCAGAGGACACGAATAACAGAACATTCGTGGAGAACCTTCAATTTAATGTTTCCTTTGTTTTAAAATGGAGTAGTAGCACACAGAATTCAGTATCCGGGTGCTGTAATTAAAAGGAAAATATTTCGTTATGACGGATAGAAAAAAAACTTATTACCGACACACTGCAACCTTCGCAAGATTTAGAAAATTATTTTTCACGCGTGAAATCGTGCATGAATTGATATATTGCGAAGTCAATGCCTATCGGTATTTATCAGCCAATATGAAAGGGCAAAATGGGGTCATTCCATGCACAATACCAATACATTATATCCTAAGTTAATTTAACATTAAATCATCATAAAGTGCTAAATTTGACTGTTCTCGAAAATATGTCAAAAAAATTTATTATCAATCGGATGAATACCCTGATAAGTCAATGAGATAGCAGATTTTATTATGGAAACTTGATAAAGAAAACCATATTCATTTGGTCCACCATTTCATACCTATCTAGATTATAAAATAACAAATGACGTGACCTATCTCCGAACGATAAACACTCTAAACAAAATTATGAAATCTGTACTGGTTCTTTTTTGGATAAACTCATCAGGTGCATTATCGATATAATAACTCAAGGCAACTATCACTATCTAAACTATAAAACAATTATACAATCATTTCCATAATGACATTAACATATCATAAGGAACTAAGAATTTCATCGAAAAGGTTAACGAATGATATTTCAAAACAATACCATTCTCAGGCATGCTGGATTGCACTTTCAGTTCATGCGTTCACTTACAATGGTACTGAATATACATACATAGCTTGTATTTATGGTGATGACAGATCGGTAATAGACAGTGGCAGTGGCTCGGGTCATGCTTGATTAAAGGAAAGCAGGCGCACCAATTATGAATACGAAAGGTCGGCCGTCGTTTAACGTAAAATTTCAAAAGAGAAAAAATGAAAATTAGGAGAAGCAGAAAGAGAAAGATATATAAGCGCTGTTCGTTAAATGCTCGTCATAGCATTCACAAGGTATCCAACGTGGATGAAGAGTTGCGCATATATCGTGCATGCATGGAACACGTGCCTTATGCGTGTTATGTATATCACACTCCCGTGTGCGTTTAAGTGTTAATGGTTACACTATGGCACTGTGGGTGGGTGTGTATACGCCTTCATATGCATTGCTGCATGGATCGGACATTCCTACAGCTTGATACAGTAGCCAAGAAGTGTCATGGAAGAAAACTGAAGAATGAGTTGAATTAATTAATAAAAAATTACGGATGACGCTTATCCATGCTTATAAAATTATTTTAGGTTATGATATCTCGTTTACTGCCTTACCTCTTCATGGAAACAGCTGTTGCTTCTGATATTATGTTTCTATTTGTTTGTATCATAGTGCCCTAGTCCCTATTTTTGTTTGCAAGGCTCTTGAATCTAACTTCCATATGCAAAAGTAGCCAAAGTCATACCCATTTCATAAATCTAATATTAGAGTTGGCGTTCTATCAATAACCGCGACACGTCCTTACTCGTTTGACGAGGCGATAACATTATTTTTATGAATATGTATCGATCGTACCGGGTTTATTTTAGTTCTTACATTTCTCATTATTCGTAGGGCAATCTTATTTATGTGACACTACTTTGTTCTCTTGGTGTTCTGCAGGCGAATGTATTTACCATTTAGTTTAGCAAAATATGCACGAACAACTAACAACACTGTATAGAATATGACTGTACACCACCGTATACATATGCTACTGATTCTTTGTATCCATCATGGAATAGTACTGAATATGTTACATGAAAATTTAAAGTTTGTCATTGTCTTTACAGCACCACTATGTCTCGTACCGTGCTCAAGGACTCGCCAAATGCGGCCCTCGACAAGTCTCTCCTACAGCGTTATATAGATCTTCCTCAGCCAGATAACAAAGTGCAGGCGAAATACATCTGGATTGATGGAACAGGCGAGGGACTTCGATGTAAATCAAGGACTCTGGATTTCATTCCGAAGGATCCGAAGGGTGGGTATCGTTGCTGTAGATAATATGAAAGAGTAGTGGTTAAGATATATAGAAAATGTATGAGAGATACAGTAAACAAGCTTTCCTTAACCTTTGTAATATCCCCTTCTAGTTAATTATCAGAAAACAAAAGATTTCTCAAGTTTGCTTCAGAAACGATAAGACCAATCTTTACACGTTTGTTAATGTACTTTGCGTTTTGCTGCAACAGAGTTATATGATTGTACGTTTAGTTCTGCCCGCGTATTTTATCTTCGCAGTAAAATCATGGAGAAAGTTTTTATCCTACACACGTTTACCTTAAGTCTTGACCGGTTTCTTAATTTCTTTATGTGGATATGGCTGTCCCATGTTCTTCGTCAAGCAGACACGATCGACAAGTTTTGAAACTTTATGGACAATAACCGTTGGAATTATCTTAAAGGAGAGAAGAAGGGTTTCCAATAGATTGCGTTCTTAAGGACTGATTCTCATCGCGGTTTAAATTAAAAAGTGAGGAAATGTCAGCATAGAAATAGATATAAAAATAGAACGTTACGAATACATTTATTTTGCTTTTTCTTTGTCTGCTGTTAGCATCCAAATATAAAATGTCTATTTTTTATATCTGCGCCGATAGATTTAATATATGAAAATCGCAGAATACTAGAAGTGTTTAGTCTGTATGCTGCACACTCTGTCTCATGGAGCTTTGTCTATTTATATTTTCGTTTAGCTAGCCAAATTTGTCTAATATCATTCTTCTTTCATATTAAGTGAACTTTCGACAATGTCCCATAGATTTACAGTTCTGTTTAAATTATTTTAGAATTACCTATGTGGACCTATGATGGCAGTTCAACGTATCAAGCTGAAGGAGGCAACAGCGATATCTTCCTGTCTCCAGTAGCAATCTACAACGACCCATTCCGTCGTGGAAACAACAAGTTGGTTCTATGCGATACCTATACCAGTGACAAGACTCCAACCAAATCCAATCGACGATATAAGGCCAATGAAGCCATGGAGGCTATCAAGGATGTGGAACCATGGTTTGGCATCGAACAGGAGTACACGTTCTTAGACTTCGATGGCAGACCTCTCGGTTGGCCCAAAAACGGTTTCCCAGGTCCACAGGGCCCTTACTACTGTGGTGTAGGAGCTGACAAAGTTATCGGCAGGGAAATCGTTGAAGCTCATTATAGAGCTTGTCTTTATGCTGGAATCAACATTGCTGGCACTAATGCTGAGGTTATGCCTTCGCAGTGGGAGTTCCAGGTTGGACCATGTGTTGGAATCAGTGGTGGCGATGACCTCTGGGTTGCCAGGTTTCTCTTGCATCGTATAGCTGAAGAATATGGTGTGATCGTTACTCTTGATCCAAAACCTGTTGAGGGAGCATGGAATGGTGCTGGAGCACATACGAATTTCTCAACCAAGGCAATGCGTGGGGAGAATGGCATTGCGGAAATTGAAAAAGCTATTGATAAGCTTAGTAAGAAACATTTGAGACATATCCAGGCCTATGATCCTCGTGGAGGAAAAGATAACGAGCGTCGCCTCACTGGACATTGCGAGACCAGCAGTATACATGACTTCAGCGCTGGTGTTGCTAATAGGAATGTCAGTATTCGTATTCCTCGCGGTGTGGCCGAAGACAAAAAGGGATACCTCGAAGATAGAAGACCTAGCAGTAATTGTGATCCCTATGCAGTTTGTGAAGCTTTGGTGCGCACTTGCGTTCTAAATGAGTAAATTGTTCCTTTCTTCAAATACTGCATTATTTTAAATACTCCAAACATCGCAGTATTTTAAGAAAGATGTTATTTATAAGGATGAGTTAAGTATTTACTCATTAAGGAATTCTATAAGCGCACTATTATCCCCTACATGAAAGTGCTCGTTTGTTACGTTATTAAATAAATCGTTCTAAGGATATTTAATAGAAATTTCATCTTTTTACTCTTCTTTCCCATAATTACCAAATCTTGAGTTTTCGCTCAAAATTCTAATTATTATTTTTATCACAAAATACTGAGAGCTTCGTGAAAAAGAATATATTCTTTATAACTTTGAGTTTATGTAATATTATTGAAAATAGGATGAAATGCTGCATTTATCATTATATAGAGCCATATGAGTAACTTCAATAGTATATGTAGCAACGTTAAATAATTATTAGATTTTGAAGATTCTTTGAAAATCTATAACTAAGCCTTCATAGCAGCCTTCAACTGTGCCTGCTGAAACTGTTGTTGAAGTTTCCCCAAGACATCCCGTTGCGTATCTTGCTTTTTGTCCAGGCTTGCTATCAAGTCTTCAGTACGTTTTCTACAAAGGACACCATATGAACATACTCTAATATCATACAGATGTCAGTTGTATTAAAGAATGACACATTATAGTTACTTACAATTCTCCAGAAATGTATTCCATTCTCTTGGCAACATTTTGCTTAGCCTCGTCCAATTCTTGTTTTACGAGTACAGGACCAATGAGTTTGAAAACCTCATTACCAGATTTTAACAAATCTAATTCCTCCTTCACAGCTGTATTTTCATTAAGCTGTCCATCCAATTGTTGTCTCTGATTAAGAGCTTTGTGGTAATCTAATTGAGAGAAATTGCAATGAAATAGCAGATAAATAATAAAGGTATAATTTTATTGCCATGTACTAACCTTTTTGAATGTGTTTGAACTTGTCAAGTTCACTTTGTAGTTTCTTTTGGAGTTCCTCAACCATTTTTTCGTGCAATACGAGAGAGATAACTAATAATAAATGCACAACGATGTTCCTGACTTATATGGTTATGAAGCGTTGGCTACAAAATCAACTTGAATCAACGGAGTCAACTTCAAACGTAATTTCAGAGACGAGTAGAGAGATGTACAACGTTACGGTTTTAGGCGATACCAAAAACATAGCGCTGAATCAGAGCGGCGAATCCGGAAGCAGAGTTTCGTGATCATCGCCTTCGTCGATAATGTGGATCCCGTCGTAACCGAGCTGACCGCAATCACGAACGTGTGGATTAGTGTGGATTGGCAGGTACAGGTTCTCCGCTACTTATCGCTCGTTCCCGAAGCAACACTTAGAACGAGGAAGCTCATCGGACATAGCCTAAATATTTTTTCTTTGCAATCCTAAGTTTGAGCGCACAGTATAAGCTCGGTAAGTTTAATATGACAAAAGCCAGCAACTCATGCCTGCCTGCACTGAAGTGTATGATGCTACCAGTATATTTAATAGATATTTTACCGATGTTGCGTAGCAGAACTATTGTTAAAACCTATCAGGAACTATAGAACTCCTCAAGAACTATTGAAAAAGTGTACTGTTGAAACATTTTTAAGAAATTGCGGTGCCAACTTCATACCCGTGCAACACCACAATATTTGGAAAATGATTCATCAATAGGCTTTTTCAATAGTTCTCGAGCAGTTCTATAGTTCCTGATAGGTTTTAACAATAGTTCTGCTACGTAACATCGTTTAAATATGAATTTTTCAAAAATTGAGGTGGTACACGGGTGTGGAGCTTCAGCACCGCACGTTTTTAAAATTTTTTAACAAAGAAAATCTCAAAAATTTTAAATCTTTTTACTCTCGTCTTCATGCTTGGGATATTGACAGAGAGCAAAAGAATATCAATGTGTATAAGTGTTTAAAGATAATTTATTCGACAAACGCAATAATGATACAGTATACAAAATACAGATGTATATATATAGCTAGCGAAAGATTAGTAATAACAATGCCATTAGAGATACATTTTAAATATATCACTACAAATATAATATACGTGTGGTATGTTATATGCGCTACCACTTTGGACTTTTCTTTTTCCAAACGATTTTTTTTAACAACTTAGTTTTGAATGATATAGACATAGGAAAGAATAGGAAACTTAAGAAATAGAGTGGAAACGTTTGGTGGCAGCAGATAGGGTAGATGTTGTTTAGAGAAAAAGAGGAAGATTGAATACGAGAATTGATGAGAACCACAAAATGAGAGCCATGCTGGGATCCTACATGTGAATGGCCGGAACGCCGAACTGGACTGCACAAAGTTTCAAGGCAGGTAAAAGCAGGTTACTTCAGAATTGTATATTCAGAGATGAATTTAGTTGGCGTCAGAATATCAAGGGAATTGACAAGATTCAGTAAAGTTAAGAAATTGTTCCTTGCAAATGGAATTATTCACTCAAATGGAGGTTTTAATACCGTTAAACGTTCTAAAGTTACAGCCAGTGACCCATTCAGAATAGGAGTAACATCCGATAAGAAGGATGAGGAAGAACCTATTGGACCATTTGGTTTTTTCTTGTTGGCAAGTATCCTAAAAATTATTCTTTTCATATTATTAATAATTGTTGAGTCTATTAAAAACATTTACAATGATTTCACAGGGTTTTCCATTGGTCACTTTAGGCCTTGGAACATGGCAAGTTTACAGACGTAAATGGAAACTGGAATTAATAGAGAATCTTAAGTCAAGGACCACTTCTACTCCCGTAGAATTTCCAGAGGAGTAATAAGTGTTATATTATTTTATCTGTGGAACAATTTCATAAATGTATTTGGTTTATTATATTTATTCATTATATTGCAGTTACTATGAGCTTGAATCAATGGAATATTATCCAGTTAGAGTAAGAGGTGAATTTTTACATGATAAGGAATTTACTATAGGACCTAAGAGTCTCATTGTGGATGGTGCAGGCGCATCTGAAGGTAAAAACGCTCTAATTACTCAAGGACAAGCTTATACTGGATACTATGTTATTACTCCTTTCAAGTTACAAGATCGAGAGTAGGTATTTTATAAAGTTTCTATATTCTTTATCATATTTCTTATCAAGAATTAAAGTTATATTATAATTCTTATATCAGTTTAACAATACTTGTAAATCGTGGATGGGTATCCCGCAAAAAGAAAAATCCAGTAACAAGACCAGAAGGACAAATATCTGGTCCAGTAGAGATTACAGGTATCGTGAGGCTCAGTGAAACCAGGCCCCAATTTATCCCAGAAAATAAACCAAATGATGGAATATGGTACTATCGGTAAATAATTTATAGTCTAACACGTTAATAGATAAGTAGTAAATAGAGTAACGAACTGTCCATTTATAAAAAGGTAATAAATTTTAGAGATTTGGATGCCATGTCTGAATTAACTGGTGCTGCTCCAATCTATCTGGAACAAATATATGATGAAAGTGTACCTGGTGGACCAAGAGGTGGACAGACTCGAATAACATTAAGAAATGAGCACTTAAGTTATATGATTACCTGGTACTCCTTGTCAGCTATCACTTCATGGATGTGGTATAGACAATTTATCCAGAAACTACCGCTACTTTAGTCTTATGGTACATAAGTCTACAGTATTTTCACCATTTCGTTTTCTTATATTTAAATGATGTAAACACACACATCGAGATACGTGATAATAATCAGTAGGATTTTCAAAAAAGTATATCTTTATTGATTTTTCATTACTCTTTCACTGTCTCGCCAATATCGTTACGTAGAACATTCGAAATGGATACTGGAATGTGTTTTGCTTATTCCGCTCGTAAAATCCTCACGAGAAAATCGGTTAAAATCATGAAGAGAACAATCGTCATTCAAATAATGCTAACTACAAGTACATAGGATAATGCGCCGTAAGTCTAAAAAACAGATTTCGACTGCGACAAGGTAATGCTAATAAAAAATATATAGGTTCTACGACGAAGCTAGGAGTATGCACAGTCACATCTTTTTTTTCGACAAAGTATTCGGTAAGAATAGTCACTATGAAACACCCACAGATACGTTCCAATATTTCTTATCACAAGGGTAATACATATTCTAGAGTGGAGTGGAACGTTCCAGCTCTTTACAATAATAAAAAGATGTAAACATTTTAAAGAAAGAAAGGATATTCCTTAAAATTCACAGTGGGGTTCTTCGTCACTTGTGCATTCTTACGTACATGTTACTTGTGTTGTAATGCATATACCAGGGACATTGGACCTTTATATAGAATCTAACAATTGAATATTTTGCATCTATAATATAATAGCGCCCTTTATATTCAATGAGTTGGATAACTCTTAGATGAAATACTAACTAAAGTCCCTGTATTTGTCATTATCTTTTATTTGATTATCTAGCATCCCTTCGGCATAACGGCGTCCAGCTGTTACTTAATTATTTATTTATAATTATTAGACTCTCTCAAACCCAATGAGATTCTCATGCATTTCGATAATGTATTATTATAATGTTCACATTACGTCGATTGGATATTACACGACGAAATACATGTAGAACAAATCTCACGGTTAAATATATCAGGGAGTACATATTGTGTAGACGCGATGAATGGCGTTTGATAAACTATATTATAACGCTTGATAAATTTTATACTCTGTGGATATTAAGCCTAGCTTTCGTCATTTTCCATTTATTTCATTAAATATAGAAGATCTCGGCATTGTCGAATTTGAATGATTATATTTACTGATTAATGCGATACTAAATACTATCATTATGGCCTTTTTAATTCATTTCTGTTATATCTGGATATATCCTGCTTATAAGGGCCCTATTTTGGGTACAGCTTATGGTGAGTGACCCTTATTGAATGACTCCATGGTACAACATAATTTATAACGGTTTAAGCTTATTGTATACTTGTCAACAAGAGAGCACGCATTTACTTAACATATCACATTTAATAATCTAAGGACTTTCTTATGATCTTTCAGCAAGGATTTTAGTGATTTCTTTAATATACTTTTATTCTTTATCATTCAAGTATAGAATGACTGGCCGTTCAAATTAGTTTCCCTGGCGTTTTTACATGATATTTTTGTACAACAGCCTCGCATTTGAAGATTCATCGATTATTATAATAAGATATTATTTTAGTTTTTTTACTCGCATTTCCCTTCTCTTTTTGGCACAATTCATAAATCCTTGGAAGGAAGATCAGTTCTGAGATTACTTAAGAAAAAAAAACCCATGAATATTAAATGGTTATAGAAACGTTCATTTAGAGCTGGGCCACATTTATGTTCAAGATATTCTCAATGTAATCTTGGCAGTGTCGATAAGACATTTGTGGAATTAATCTGCTTAAGATTCTGAACTGAAATATCTTTACTAAAGGTGTTACTGTGCGATAAGGTGGCCCGTTTTATATATAATATCTATACATAGTCGAGTTTTTAAAATCCAGAATCGGAGATAATATTCCTAGATTTTTTTTTTAATAAAATTTGATATGAAGCGAACAACTATAATGTTCTCGGAGTCGTGTTATTGCAAGATGAACTCTTACCAATCTAGTGAGTCTTAGCCGGACCTGAGGCACGCTGATCCTCCATACGGCCAGCCTGGAGCCTTTGGATCAAGGCAAAAAGATCTTCTTCTGGTACTGTCGCACCTGATTGAGTATTTCCATTAGATCTTTGGTTCTGTTCCTCTTCCGCATCGTGTAGCGTCGAAGCAGTTGGAAGAGGACTTCGCTGATCCTCCAATCGAGATCCCTACAAGACATATAAATAAATATCTTGGTTAATTTCTATTTATTGACTTTTATTCCTGAGTCTGAGGACATATTGGTGAAGAGGGCCAACTTCTATGTGCACCATGTCTTAACACAGTAAATATAAGGCATTTCAATCCTCTCCAAAATTTCTATGCTAGTTCCAGCATATATCCCGTGCTCACTGAGACCACCAGTGCCAGACCGTGCTCACCAGACACAAAAGTCTGGAAGACTGGCCTTCTTCACTAGTGTCTCATCGGAGTTCCTCATCTTCCTTACCTGGCAGCGTACGAGCATCTCTATGAAAGAATCGTCAGTATCCTGTTGCGGCTGCACTGCCGTTCTGTTGATCGCTTGATTATTCCTATTAGTATTCAGTCCAGGTAAGTAAGGTAGCGTTACTCGTTGCTCATCCATTCTCTTGCTCTGCATTCCTGCGATAAGTTCCAAAAGGTCTTCGCCATCTCTAAATATGAAGAAAAAAAATAAGGTAGAACATTTGCATTAGTGAGTGTTACTATGTTGGTAAATCTTACTTTTCCTTCTCTGGCGATGGTATCCTGGGCCTTGGGCGAGGTTTCCGATTAGCATGTAATGCACACCGCTGATCATCCATTCTACCAGATTGGAAACGCGAAAGAAGCTCAAAGAAATTCTCCTCTTCTTCTTCTTGGGATGGCTGAGGTGCTATTCCTGCTCTAGCTGGTGGTGGCTCGCCGGAATCTTTCTGCTTTCCATCAGGCGTCAACTGCAACATACCCAACGAAAGATTATATATGAAAGACTCATTAAGAATTTCTACAAGGGTGTTGTACCTTAATAAGATCCAAGTTGTCCATGCTCTGTCGACGGAGTCTGTACCTTCCTGGAGATGAGGCTGCCATACTGGATGCTGTATTCGTGGATAGTAAACGTGTTGTTCCGTTACCTTTGTCCGCATCCAGTTCACTTTTTTCCATTCCTAAGATTTCTTGCAGACCTGCGACATTCATCTGTGCTGTTGCTTGTCCCATAGGATCACCAAGTTCCTTGGAAATATTCAGATGTAGATTAGCAAAGTGCAATGCCTTCTCATGATTGCCCATTGCAGAATACGCGTTTCCTAAAGACCAACAGGCGCGACCTTCTCCGACGCGGTCCATTAGCTGCTGAGCAATCACCAGGTGTCGAAGATGATATTCCACAGCAGCTGGATAATCCCGTAAAAGAGTATACGTATTCCCTAGGGAGTAACAGGCTTGTGCCTCCACGGCTCTATCTCCTAGCTCTTGTGCTAGGATCAGTGTTCGCCTGTAAGAAAATTTGTCTTAGTTCCAAACATCGAGAAGAAGCAACTGACACATGAAATCTTAAAATCTTTATACTTGTAGTGTTGTGCAGCCTTTTCAAATTCACCCAAAAATATGTGAGAATTGCCAAGATTACTATTAGCTCTTCTTTCAGCTGCTTTGTCACCAAACTCGCGAGCAATTTTTAGTCGCTCATTATGATAGTGAATCGCCCGTTGAAAGTCTCCTAGCAAGTAGAATGTGTTTCCCAAGTTTCCACAAGCTCTTCCTTGAGCGGCTGTATCACCGAGTTCACGCATGAGCTCTAAATTTTCCCTAAATAGGTGGTGGAGTATGTAGAGATATATTTGGATTGTAAAATAATAAGATAACTTACTCATAATAGTGCACTGCTTGCTGGAGACATTGTCTAACATCTTCAGAAAATTCTCCAGGATCTTGTTGACCAACTCTACCCACTTGCTTTCCTTTTGCGTGATACACATTGCCTAGGTTATAAAGCGCTCTTCCCTCACTCAACTGAAATAGATCATATAGGATTATTTTTAAAACTTATTACTACAATACTATCAATATTCAACAATCGATTTAAAGAATACCTTGTCTCCCAGTTCTCTAGAAATTTCTAAGTGGCGTTTACAGCATATCATGGCTTCATCAAATTTTCCCATGACTTTGAGTGTGTTTCCTAAGTTTCCACTGGACTTAGCCTCTCCTAATTTGTCTCCCATAGTTCGAGCAAGTGTAAGATCATGCTTATGATACTGCATAGCCTTTACATAATCTCCTAAATAGAAATAAGCATTTCCTAATTGGCTGTAAATGGCACTGAGAGTTCTCAAGTCATCGGTTCCAGCTTGAATAGCTGCTTGAAAGAATGCAACACCCGCTCTGCAATCTCCAGATTTACAAAGACGTTCTCCTTCCAATGCCAATTCCAAGCACATATTGCTATCACTGGCACCATTCTAAACAGTAAATCAAATATATGCATGATAAATATTTTATTGGATTTAAAGCAATCATAACTTAAAAACTTAGTGTAAAATGTGGGAGTAGGCACGATGAAGTATGAGTCATAGTGAGAATAAAGATAATTAAGTGAATCACTTACTTGGCCATCGCCAGATAAATTTTCAGCACTGGCACTCAGAGACATATTTCCTCTAAGTTGTAAATAATTGGGTCACTTTTTTGAGATAAAAATACAACGTTTAATGATGATTAACGTTCGGTTTGACGTGCGATAATGGACTCTTATACTGGGGCTGGTAGCCGGTCCTTCAATAAAGTGAGATTCCTAATGCTTCTCAATGCACACCATTTTTACAATATTCAACTTTCTCTGACATTATCGCCCGTAGTTCCACTAAGTTTATTTATAACGATACTTTTATATTGGAGGAAGGCGCGTCGTTCTACCACACGCCCAGCGCGTTCAATTTATTCCCTGCTTCGCATTGCTGTGAATAGAGGACTCTGAGCATTGATATGGATGTCTCTCTCACAGCAATGCACGGCTCTACTGGACTCTACACACTGCCCAGCACTCTAGCTTCGTATTCACACATGTAAGCTTGTGTTCCTAAACTTTGTTCCACGTTCTGGTGTACTTGTTACACTTCCAACATAATTAGAAAAGCAATAGGAATAGAAATAAAGACAACATAGAGAATACTTGTATTAGAATGCAATTTAGTGTGGTTATGAAGCAATATATCTTTTTAGTAGTAAACTATAAAATTGGATATTTTACAACAGGAAATAAAAATGACTGAACCTATCAAAGAATTGTTCAGTGTTTCTATTGCACCGCTAGTGACAAAGAGTTTTGCAGTTCGCTGGACTCAGGATAATCATATATCTGTTATTACTAAAAAGGGAGTTCATGTTTTTGTAAGTCTGTGAATGTCTGAGTTAACAGAGCTAGTTATTAATCAAGCATCTTGTTAATTTTATATCTAGGAATTAATTCCAACACCAACTCAGCCATGGCCAGTAGCCAAATTCTATCGGACCTTTGTTTACCCTCCAGAAAATATGCCAGCAATGGAATTTGTCTCAGTGGTGGAGGGTGCTCTGTGGAAAATGAAGAAGGAAGAAGTTTATTCGCTATTGATGGATGAAGCATTAACTCCATGCATTCCTTCCATCTCTGATTCTACTCCATTTATTACAACTACAGAATGGTCTCCAAGTGGTTTAATGCACCCAAGTAAATGTCTTTTAGGTATTGTTACCTCAGTAGGAGCTGCTGTAGTACTTTTCAATATTTCTACTAGTTGGTATCAACTCATTGACGTGTCTTCATTATGGTATACTCAAATTCAAGAAACGTTTCCTTCTTATTTTACGAATTCGTCAGACATCAAAATTTCACATTCAGTCTTGACAAAAAATCTCCGGCGTTTACAAGCTACCTGCATTACTTGGAGTAAATTATTTACGTCGAACAACTCTTGCTATGCCTACTTCAGCACTGCTTATCGAAGTTCTGATTTAGCAGTGTGGAAAGTTTTTAAGGTATCCCATCAAGCACTGGATGCAACTCCTACCCTTGTCTATACAATGCAGACAAATGTTGATTCCAAGATAAATTTGATGACATTTAATACTCTTAAAAATAATAAACATCTCTTAATCATCGGCTACATCAATGGCTTGATACATGGTGTTCTTCTCAACGAAACTGAGGGAACACTAAAGATGCAATCATGTCAAAAATACTATAATTGTGCAGATCGCATTTCTGTGAACTGCATAGAATTATTACATCAAGACCAATATGTGTCTAATATACTTATAACCAAAGGTTCCATTCTTATATTCTTAAAACTCAACTCAGATGGAATATTACTCGATATGCAACATATACAATTAGGAACCTTTTCAATATCAGGTACGTGTTAGAGTTTTTTTTGTGTGAAATAAATGCCTTTAATGACCTATTTCTTCAATCATAGAAAATTAAACAATATTTCCTTTTTGTAGGACTAACAGTCACTGGCAAGGATCAGGCTTACATAACTACGCAAGATGGTGCACTGATATCGTTATACATACAAAATACCAAGATAACAACTAAACGCATAAATCACAGTACATCCCAAGCACAGCTACAACAATATTTAGGACTATCATGTTCACCTAACAAAATATTATTTGTAAACGTGACTAGTCCCAATTCCATGTATGATCATTTGGTCATACGCGAGCCAAGCAAAGTTTCTCTATTCACTTTGGAAGCAAAGGAATTTGATCCAGTGTCATTATTATATGAAAACCCAAGCAGAACATTAAAAAATCACTGGGATTGCTTAGAGACAATTCGTTTGACGGCAGCAAAATCAGAGAATTTTTCAAAAGTTTTTCCAAAAGTGCCAACGAATCTAGAATCTCTACCTTTGTATGAACTCCGTATTGCCATGTGGATCTCAACAATGTTGGACATCTGCAAGAAGAAGGACCTTCTCAAGAGATCACAAATAGTGGTAGAGATATCAGAAGCTCAACCATTAGTGTTCATCCACTGCGCAATAGACATTTTGGAACGGCTAAAAAAGAAGACCTCGTTATCCAAGGATAATAAAATTTGCATACGTCTTTTGAGGTCCTACTTGGAGGTATATCTGGCCGGCGAAGAAGATGACGAAGATACAAACTTGACACAGTTAGTTAAAGAAACTCTTAAGGATACTGCTCATATGAGCACACCAGAGAATGAACTTTGTACTCTCTGTGGGGAAGTGATAAGCGATCTATCTTGGAATGTAACCCGCTGTCCTTCAGGACATCAGATTCCTCGTTGTGCACGCAGTCTGCTACAAATCTCGTCGGTACAATATCGCTCCTGTCCCTTTTGCGGATTACTCCTACATCCTTGGCTTGATGAGGAGTACGAGGAACCGCTCTGTCCATATTGTCAAGTGCCAGCTCTTTACGATGGACGCGTCCTCTCTGTCAGTGATACGAACGGAATACCTTTCTTGAACTTATCAGAACGAAGGAGGACTATACAGCCTCCTGGAAAGACTCAAGGGTCCGAAAATGTTAGTAAAGGACACTTACGTAGGCCTCGTACGTTTGCCGTTGTTGTTAATAACGAGGAGGATGACGCGTGTAACATTACGGAGACTTGGCAAGAATTTTAATTCTCTTGTAAGTCTATTTTTGTTTGTAACTTATAAAATGTTCTCAACCTTTTTTAAATTGTACATTCCTATCGAGGAAAAGTATAACAATGAAACAATGATTAAATTCATGATTGTATGTACAGATTATACGCATGTTCTTACAACATTGTACCCCTGCCGATAGGCAATATTTCTTCACTTGAGTTCAACTATATCAGTGGTTGCCTATTCGTAGGCATATTGTTTTTGACAAATTTCCACATTCAGGGGTTATACTCATATCTTTAGTACAGCTATATTATATTTATATGAATTTTACTTCTATGCAAGTTGTATAGAATCAATCTTTTTATAAGAAAATAAATAACGGCAACGAGAAAGTTTCACAGATTACTGTAAAGATGCGATTACATGTACTTCCTGGAAGGGAGGGGGGAATTGTCTAACAAACTTATAGGTTATCAGTCTGTTTCTGTCGAACGTATATCGAGAAAACAGAGACAGAATGAAACTCTGAAGTACGAAAGTTGGTTTTAGGACCCATCTATTGATTGCCTTTATCTACGGTCGACAGATGATATTGAAAAATGTCTCCTACTAAATGTAAATGTTATAGATGTAACATACATTTACAGGGGAACATAATTTGTGTAAATATAAAATTATTGAATGATTTTACATACAATTACTAATTAATATTTGAACTTTCAGTTGCAACATGTGAGGAAGTTTATTATCGAACAAACTTTCAGCGTGAACGTTGCCTAGAAATGCTATAAAACAAGAAGCAGAATTACTCATAACTGCATTTGTTTGTCAGACGGAACTCTCTACACGACGCATACCTACGACTTCTCTGTGCGTTACTATAAGTGCTAACTTAATGAATAATTTTCTTTAAGTACCACTTTATCTCTTTACCCGAATTATATCGCGGTCAAAATTATCGTGTTGAAAAGTAGTGCCGGTCATGTCTTTCTCTGAAGTAATTCACTGTAACGAAAATATTAAAAGTTTAATTCCAAAACCTGAGGTGACGCCTCCAGCTAGTCCAAGGTAAAAAAGAAACAATTAAAAATGAATGAATTAACACAATTATTAATACCTTTTCCTACATCATTCAAAACCATTCTGCTAATCTCCAGGTACGAGTCCAAATATCACAGGAAGGTTACAAAGGAAAGAGCAAGAAGTAAAAGTGCCCATCGCACCTTGGGAGTACCAAGTGTCACCTTGAATCCCCCTTCAGAATATTTAAAAAAGCGAACTCGGGTTGAACCCCGTAGAGATGACGTGAAGCACGTGCACTATCATCGTCCGGATTATCAGCACAAATTGCCATCCTGGGAACGAATAAAAAAACAGAGCAAATCTGAAGACGATTTACCGGCTCTTCCTCAGGATCCTTTGAAAACAGGCCGTATAAATTTCCCTAAGCAGAACATAATCAACGTTAAGAAGTCTAAAGCAAAGCAACCAAGAATGCGATACGTAGATACCCGTTTCGGCGATGCTCACGATTTGGTACCCAGCGGTCTCCTACCCTCTTACCTCTATAGAAAGGTAAGAAACGTACACTAAAAATCATCGATTGATAATAATCAAATCGAATTAATTGTAGGACTATGGTAAACCACCGAAGTACGTATTGGAGAAATTTAAGCAAAAGTCTAAGACTGTCAAGAGTGACAAGGATGGGCAAGGGTCATCGGTATCATTGGACGTGATGCACCCAAAGTGTCGCTACGTTACAGCACCAGAACGTGCCAATTTACTTTATGTAAATATTTCATCTATATATTATGATCTCAACTAAAGATACAAGTTGATTCTTCAAAAGACCGTATCTATTGTAAAAGTTATATTATACATTAACAGGGTATGAAGAAACGCTGGGAAGAAATGACGAAAGAATTTCAGTGCTTACCATTCCTGACGGATACACTACCGAAGGTTAAGAGGAAGACGAAGTTGGAAAATGATCTTCGTCAATTGGAGAAAGACATAGATATAATAGAGCGTCATCCTTACATATATGTGTATAGTGATACCGAAGAGGAATCCTGAATCCCATATTAGCAACCGTAGATCAATTTCAAATATAAAACGGCAAAGAAGTTTATACACGAAACAAGATCAAGAATAAAATATTTAAACCCCGTCGTAACTACCATACGAATAGTGAGAACCTGCCAACCGGCTGATTTTAATAAAGGAGAATTAAAGCAGCCTACGTGTTCCTAACTGGAATCATTGAGTAACTCAGAATGAGATCATTCTACAGTTTTTGGACTGCAGGTGGGGAATGAATCTATACGTACATCACCAATATATATGTATGTATATATATACCAGGTGATTCAGCCCAAACGCACCACCTGAACATGGTGTTAACATAAGACTCAAATGGACGCACTAACTTCAGGTGATGCGTTTTTACTGAATAACACTGTATACCTATATACATATATAAATAGGTAAATATCTATACACAGTCTAAATTGTGTTACTCCTCCTTTTTACGTACACAAATAATAATAAAGCAGCGCTCACACAAAATGTATCTCCGTAAGCATACTATTACTGTACTAGATAACTATAGTCGGGTCACAACATCAGCGCCACTTTCAGGTGACTTCTTTACATTGTTATTCGTAAGAAGATGGCCCTTTATAGTGGAACTGATGCCGCGGCCCGACTATATACGTATATTCACTGTGCGTGGAGAATGGGAGAATAGTGTTGTTATTCTGAGATATATATACGCATGTATACATATATGTTTGTATCCACAAGACTCATGGTCGTTTCTGGTGTGCCTATGTACGTTCTCCAGTGTATTATAAAACTTGGAGAGAACTGGATAGCCGGAGAGAACTGCGCACTGTTACGGCAAACAAGAACAATCCTCTCCGTCGGCTAAAAATTTGTTCAGAGTTTCGCACGTTAGTTATTTCAGAGCCGTGTAGTCCCCGTGGGCTTTGTTCCTAGCGGTAACTTATTAACGGGAAAGTGAAACGTACTTTTGAGTTATTATATAGCGTACTCGGGTACCTGAGGATCATCCTGTAGTTTCAGATACTGACAGCATTACGTACGTGGTAGATATAGTAAACGGAGTTCGGGGGAATATATGTTGGTAATATTTTCATGATGAAGAGCCTAATATTTGTTCTTTGTGTAACGGCAATGATCTTATGTGCCGAGTCAGCGCCTAAAACAAGCTGTGTGAAAAATACGAATGCGGTAAAGAACTATTTAAAATAATATAAAGAGATATTCTTTGATATCCCTTCTACTTGCGAATAGAATTATTCTTATTCATTTTGTTTTTGATAATAGTGCGTGAGGAGTGCTGAGTGCTGTACCGGTTGCTGTCATGAAGAGAAATGCGTCAGCTGTAAAGAATCGTATCCGATCTTAAGTTGCTTTATATTTATTTTGTTCCTTATATCGTACTAATCACGATTTAACTTTGTTTTTCATTATAGTCAGTGAATCCTGCCTAAGTGATCTGACGCAATTGGGTGCTGGAGTTAAGGGTGGTCCTTGCGCCCTTTTAGATCCTCCATGTACTGCAGGACATCAATGTGTTCTTCAACCTGTTCAATGCATTCAGAGTCCCTGCCCTCCTATTGCTTCCTGCGTGCCTCCTGATTATCATGATTATGATTGAGGTTGTTACTCTAATGTTGGATTAATTATGGAATATTAATGAAGCAATTAATTACGCATAAAAATGGGATTCTGACCAGAAGCGCCGAATCGTACTATATTAGTTATTAAGTAATTGATGGATTTTTATGTAATTAATATTGTTGATGAACAATAATGTCATAAGGGCTTTGTTTCATTGTATCTTTTTATTATTAAATACGTAATGTATATGGGGAAAATAACACTTGGAAATTAATAAAAAGGCAGAAGAGGGCACAGAGTGGACGTGGAAAAAGGAGGTTGAGGATGGAAGGGAAATGATGAGTGTGGGATGAGAGGAATTATTAGAGGAAGAATAAGGGGCAGAAGGAGAGACAGAAAATAAAGTAGGATAGGAAAAGTAGTTTTTACTTTTTCTTTTTGTTGTTAGTTTTAACAATAGTTCTGCTACGTAATATCGTTGAAATGTGAATTTTTCAAAAATTGATGTGCTGCACGAGTGTCAGAGCTCCAGCACCGCACTTTTTCAATACCTCTTAAAAATGATTCAACAATAGGCTTTTTCAATAGTTCTCCAGGAGTTCTATAGTTCCTGATAGGTTTTAACAATAGTTCTGCTACGCAACATTGGTAAAATATCTATTAAATATACTTGTGGCATCATATGCTTCACTGCAGGCAGGCATGAGTTGCTGGCTTTTGTCATAGTAAACTTACCGAGCTTGCACTGTGCGCTCGAATTTAGGATTGCAAGGGAAAAAAATATTTAGGCTATATTCGATGAGCTGTCTCGTTGTAAGTGTTGCTTTTGGAACAACTAGGATGTAGCGGAGAGACTCTGCTCGCCAAGCGACACTTTCGCGATCGTGGTCAGCTCGGCTACGACGGGATCCGTATTATCGACGGAGGCGATGATAACAAAATTCGACTTCTGAACTCGCCGTTGCGATTCAGCGCCATGTTTTTGGTATCTGCTAAAACTATAGCGTTGTGCATCTCCCTACTCATCTCTGGTATTGGAGACTTCTGATTCCTGTCTGAGATCTTGCTAGTCAATGATCCTGATATGTCAGTGGACCTCGAGCGCGAGGAAGAATAGATAGATTGAAAGAGAACGTGCAATGGAGTCGGTGAGATTCAGTTGAGTCGCACAGGCGCAATGCCACAGCGTGTACCATCATCGGCGAAACATCAATGGGCGTTCAGTACCAGAGTGTAAGATGGCGGACTGCGAATCGGAGGTGCAGCGTTCGCCAGCGAGGAACGACGAAGGAATGAACACGACGGTGACGACGTTGAACAATGGCCGGTTACCTCAGCATCCGACGAATCCACAAAATTCCTGCCAGGGACAAGGACCGAGGTGCGTCACCATTTACAAGACAGAAACTGGATTCGGGTTCAACGTACGAGGACAGGTCAGTGAAGGTGGACAACTCAGGAGCATCAACGGGGAACTTTATGCACCACTTCAACATGTAAGCGCCGTTTTACCTCAAGGTGCCGCTGAGAAAGCCGGCGTACGAAAAGGGGATCGTATTCTCGAGGTGTAAGTACCTACTACTTTGCATTTCCATAGTACACTTTATTCTTGTATAGTGTCAGATAGCAGATATTTAGTTTTTTGTTGTTGCTATCGATCACATTAACGTTTGACAGTACTGGATTCTTATGTTAGAAAGATCTTATGTCTTAGGTTGCAAAAGGTATGATCGGTTGGATACTGGAAAAGTTTTGAAGCAAGCTGAACGGAGTTAATTACTTTTATTATATTTGAGTCAGTGAATGTGACAGCTTTTTTTTATTTGACAGTACTTTGTGAATGTGCTGGATCTACTTTCTGTAGTGTATTATTTTCTATTATTGCTTGTCAGAGTAATATGTTTTTTGTATTGATGGTTTTGAAATAGGTAAATGCAGGAACTGAAAGTTACTTTTTAAGTTATTTCTAAATTGAATACCAAGTTTTGCTGTGTGTATTGTTGTTTATGTTTAAACTGATATCCACATTAATTTCAGAGCTGAGTAATACTTTCATTTGACATTTATTAATTTGATGAAATACAAAACTACAGAGATTAATTATCTAAATGTTTTATCGCTTGAGTGTCGAATAAATTGATAATTTGCAGATGGCTCAAATTCAATTTAATGTAAATGTTATTTCACTTTCAATGTTTGACATTCAAACAATTATTTCATTATGCTACTGTTAATTAAAAAATATATGTATATTAATATACAAACTGTATGATTATATATCACAAGCAAACAACATATGTATTTAAATCAATGCTTAGCATAGTTTGCTCAGAATTTTCAATGTGTTATATAATATTTGAATTGAAAATCCATGGGATGCTAGATTGAGAATTACTTGTAAATCTTAATGAATGATTTCTTGATTAGAACATTTTACATTTGATTTACAGATCTAACGATATTAACACGCTTTGTATATATTAGCTTCGAAGAGTACAATGAGTGTTACATTCTTAACACGAATCTTAAGACTATTACCTTTTATAGAGATGTCATGATTAAAGGAAGAAAAATTAATGGAAGTACAAAATTGATACGTTCTGGCGTCGCCGAATTTTAACTACTTATCATTGACAATTTGTTGATTTACTTGGCACTTGACAAACACGGTCAATTACGGCCTGTTTAAGATTGCTTCTTGGAAATTTACTAGCGTGGAAAGTTACTCCATTTTGATAAGAAAAACAAAATGCAATTAAACGCGAAAGGTTAATGATTGCAAATGATACAATTGAAACTTCAAAAAACAAATTCAAGAACTTTAATTATTAATAACTTTTCATGTCAATCCATTTAATTGGGAAATCCCATCCAGTTATCGACAAATGCTTTTAATTTCATCACCGTACTTATCTTGAGTTGTATTTAAAAAAAATTTATTCTAACGTCTTCTAACTAATACGTGCTTTCTGTGCATTCAAACAAAGAGAACAAACGGATCAATAATAACTCGATTAAAATATGCAAATAGACTTAGAGCAAACAATACCGGATATTGACTCCAATAAATTCAAGAAATTAACGTTCTATATGATGGCTTTTAATATTCATGGAAATCTGCAGCTTTCTAGTCCGAGAGGTATTACTTTCTAATTGCGTTACTGTCGTTTATGTCTGTTCTCTTTTTTCCTCCCTCATTTCTCTAACTGCCGGCTGCTGCGTTCGCGTTCGTTAGGATGAAAATGTTTCTGAAAGGTTTGTCGTTCATACGGCTTCAGACAAATGGCCGTCCCTAATATAGCCAACTACGTGTTTCAGTTGCTTGGTCTTAGGATGGATTCACTTCCGGTCAAGGACAGTGTAAAAAAATATGTGGACCTTCAAACAGTATTAAAGTAATTAAAACTGTCATTGGCTCCAGTCCAAAAATCTTCTCGACAATGAATATCTTCATTGATACATATTCGTTCTTGATAACCTTGCAGAATGCACGATAAGCCAAAGATGAAAGTCGTCGTTCTGAGAAATTAATTATTGTCTAAGTAATTGACAGTTTTTTAAATAACTTCAACCCTTGTTCACTGCCATATCCCTGACAAGGGGATGAACAATGAAATATGATAAATGGGGACAAAGTTTTTCCCATTCACAAATTAATTACCCCCGGCCTCCTAATAATCAAATCAATTATTTATCTCGTTCCACTTACGTCATAATTTATGTCAACATACTTTCACTCAAGTTCAAAAATTCATACTCAATATACACGCATATTTTATTATACACATATATAAAACTCTGTTCCTTGACCGAGTTCGTCACACGATCTTATAAATATTCAATTTGCAAATCCGCTAATTTCAGTTCCCATGAAGCTTGACATTGAAAAAAAAATAAAAAGTGCAATAAATATATTTACAACATATATAACTTCGTGTATACATGTGCAGGTTTGTCGAATCGTTATTGTAAAAAATTTATAGACGACGATACCGGGCGACACGTATATTGCCATTTTGCCAGATTTGCTTTAATTTTAAATGATTTAGTATTGTAGATGACGAATCGGAGGCTGGAGTTTACGTTTCACGGTAGACGACGGTGGGGAGGATGATAAAAGAATTGAATGTTGACAACAATGGGCTGCGATATCCTCCAGTGCTTTTGTTCCTCGACGTCATCGAGGAGACTGAAGTCATCCGCGGGTACCCACTAGACACTACACACAGCTAAGCATCAGGAAGTGGAATTGGAGTAAATCAAAGTTCCACCCAAGTCCTGTGCAGATATCACTTGAGGGACACGTGCTCTTCGCTGTGACGTTTCACGAAGGTTATGCGAACGCATTCCGAAATTCCAGACGGATGATAACACGTCAGAGAGTTCTCGCGCTCTTATCAGACTCTACGAGCACGAACGAATCGTCATACATAGAATTAAATATCTAAAAGAGAGTATTAATTATGACGCGTAATTATTAGTCGAAAATTAATTAAAATTCAAACAGACAACGAATCAAGTATCCCTCTTGGTATCAGAGTAAGAATGTGACTGAAGTCTGGCAAAATAATTGTATGAGGATTCGGCTTGAGGTCATATAAATCTCAGCTTCGATTCGTCTATCTTTAATATAAAATTATAGAAAATTCTTTTAAATGGCAAAATACGTGGCGCTCAGGATCGTCCTTAGCGTCGAACCAAAAACGGTTGTAAAGTTTATTTTGAATCATCGGTATCGTTAAGTACGTAGCTTGTAACTCGTGGTAAACGTGGCCGAATGAAATACGAAAATACATTCCTTGGCATTTTTTAGTGGGTTCTGATTCTTATGCCATTCACGAAAATCCCCTTTTTTTTTCTTTCACCGACCCTTCTTTTGCTTCGACCGTTTCGTTAGCAACTGCCGCGCCTCCGGTCTCCGCCAATCACAGCCTACCTTTCACTATCGGAATTCAAAGCCTGCTTGGCAAGGCCAATTATCTTGAAGTTGTCGACTTTCAGTTTCTCGTTTATAACCGAGGAAGTTGTCTTTGTGTACGGAACGTGATTTCTTGCTGGTGACATTGTTAGATATTGCTTCTGATTTTTTTTATCTGTCATCCAATAGAAGTCCGATTATCAAGCTGATCGAGTGTATTATCAATTTTTATCGGATTGACAATCCATATCAACTTTTAAGTCAATCGGTCGATCGTGTTGTTGTAAACTTCGTAATTTTACTTGTGCTTATATATAGATTTAAATTTATATAAAAAGTTATCGTGCATTACCGATATGTATACTTTTGAATTTCGCGGGGATCTTGTCCTTGTTTAACGAGATGTTGACCTGCTACGTCACTGCCGTTCAGTGCGATTGGTTGGAGAACAGGAAGCGATGCTTGAGAAAGAATGAAAATGCTCAGACGGGATTGCAACTTGTTCACGTTAATAATACGTAAGTTTGATTACGTAGTAAGTTTTTTATTTTTTGAAAAATTTCAATTATGCAGAATTATTACTGACCCGAGTTAATTGCATTACTCATTGTTATCAGCAGTGCAATCTACGTTACCCTGATGTCTGAAAAAATCCAAGATACATATGGATGACGTGTTAAAAAAATACAGTTTTCATAGACGTCATTCTTTTTAGACGCACTTTTATAAGTTTGATATCTTTCATTTATTTAGTTTTCAATATTTCACTACCGTAAATGATAGTCTGCGGAACAATTTTTTTAATATATCTTCAGGTGACGAATTTTTTAATATTTTTTTTTTTTAGGAATAACGTAAACGTCGAAGGTGCCACACACAAGCAAGTTGTAGATTTAATAAAGTCTGGAGGTGATGTGCTGACCTTAACAGTAATTTCCGTAACGCCCCAAGAAGCTGAGAGATTGGAACCCTGTGAAGACTTGAGGTAATTCATACAATAATAACAGAAATTTTTGAAAAAGAAAAAAAAGTAGTTTTCAAATGATTCGATTTTACGTAAGGAATACTGAATGTTTTCATTCTTCAAATTTGTTGACAACAACAACGTCCAAAGAACATAAAACGGAATTCTTCAGCGATATGATATCGGAGCAGCTACTCCGTTATCAAGAAATTATTTGAAAAACTTTATGGTCGCAGTTGCTTGAAAGATCCATAGATCCATTTATTATTACCTAATTTAATGAAAATATTGTTTCTATATTTCAATAGTTACGCATCAGTCGACTACAGTGAAAAACGATCGCTACCAATCAGCGTGCCGGATTATCATGTCCGAGAAAGGAAGCACGAACGTTATGTGGTATTCAACGTTCACATGGCAGGACGTCATTTGTGCTCAAGGCGTTATCGAGAATTCGCTGCCCTCCATATGGCGCTTAAAAAGGAATTTATTGGATTCAATTTTCCAAAATTGCCTGGAAAGTGGCCATTCCAGTAAGTATTTTGACAACACAATAATAATGGCGATTAAAATAGATCAGAGTGAAGTTCGAGAAAAACATTTCGGTGTTGAAATTGAGTTGAAATTTGAAAGGAAAAAAATTTGAAAGGAAAATCTTTTTTTTTATTTTAGACTCAGCGAACAACAGTTAGACGCAAGAAGACGTGGACTGGAACAGTATTTGGAAAAAGTATGCGCGGTCCGTGTGATCGCAGAGAGCGATGCTATGCAAGAGTTTCTTACTGACAGGTTTGAGGAGGACGGCGATCAAGGTCCTGCGGTTGACCTTAAGGTCCTTTTACCTGATCGGGAGGTCATTACCGTGACAGTAGCAAAAGCTGCTTCTGCGCGGGATGTCTACGATGCCGTTTGCTGCAGAGTGGGCCTCCATCCGGAAACGGCCAAGTACTTTTACCTTTTCGAAATCGTCGAGTATAATTTTGGTGTGTATCCGCGAATCATAATATCAATTAAAATTAGTAATTTCAACTTTCCTTTTCGTTCACTCGAGACCCTCTGCTGCGGAAGCTTCGTGATCTTTGTGTCAATACACTTTCTTTGCTTCAAATACTGTGAATATTTTTATAAAAACTTTATCCGTCAAATAATGCCAGTTGATGTATATCTTTTCTTTTTGTTTTTTTTTTTAGAAAGAAAATTGCAACCACACGAACATCCTCATACTCTCTATATTCAAAATTATTCTACGGCAAGTGCAACCTGTTTGGCTATTCGAAGGTGGCTCTTTAACGTAACGATGCCACTGAGTGAACAGGCACTGACGTGGATTTTCTGGCAAGCCGTGGACGAGGTCAATCGGGGTCACATCAGTGCCGGCGAAAGACTGTACCAGCTGAAAGCTCTTCAGGACGCATCGAGAAAGCACGAGGTAACGATGATCGTCGAATGTAGTTGATTCGAAAAGAGAATTATTACAAGCATAAACGTATAATTCTTTTTATTGCCTCGTTTATTTTCAGTACCTGAAATTAGCAAGAGAACTTAGTGGTTACGGTGACATAGTATTTCCACATTGCGCCTGTGATTCGAGAAAGGAAGGACACGTGGTGGCTGCCGTGGGTATGGCTGCCTTCAAGTTACACGCAGCTAAGGAAGACGGCACCCTGGAGTCTCAGGTCGTCGAATTCCAATGGAACGCAATAGCGAGATGGGAAGTCGACGAGGAGGGGATGGCATTCTGTTTTCAGTATACTCGTCAGGATAATCGACCTCCTAGATGGCTCAAAGTCTTTACTCCATACGTGAGTGAATTTGATCGTTTCCGAGGAGGCTGATTTATTTTCTATTAAAAAGATAAGAATTTTACCGATAACTCCGTTTATCTATTTACAGTACACATTTCTCGCGGATTGCTTCGATCGAATAGCTGAAGAGGCCAAATGGGACGATCCTGGAGAATGACGGAGTCTATGTATCTAATGTGACTTTCCGTCGGTAAGGTAGACAGCGAGTACGTCGCTAGTAAATAACGAATATGTATCTTCCGGCCTCGTCGAGTTCTCAGCGACTTTCCGGTGTGCCGTTGAGAAGGTGACATTACCGGTAACGAGGAGTTGCCGTTGGATTAACGCTTAGGAATTCCCGACTAATCGAGAAAAGACTTTAAGATAAATCTTCGGCACGTTAAGATGGAAAAATTGCCGCATCGTAGACTTGCACTGTTTCCCTGGTTACAATTATTTTTTTAGGTTATTATAGATCTGTTTAGGTTTAAGTAGAGACTGTCTTTCGAACGTCAAACTTATTTCTTATATTTGAAAGACAATCGTGCCTCACATCACATCTCCTCTGCTATCTGACTTCTTAAGAATATCCTCCGGCAGGAATTAATGAACACTATGGTAGCACTTTCGACTTTAGGTTTAATAATCTCGTTCGGCCTACGGCGAGATCGAATTCTGCGCTGGACCAATAATCCCCGCCTAATCTGTACACTTTGTCTTTTGAAAAGTAGTCCTTAAATCCTTGTCACAAACATACATCAGAGGACAGAATTAATTGTGCGTCATTTGTTACATATTTTTTATTTTTCCTTGTAAGATTCAGGGACGTACGCGAGGTGCCATAAATTTCGAAGGAATATTTTGTTAGGCAAAATATGAGTAGAATGAAGCAAAAATAAAATTCAAAATTCTATTAACGTTAAAAATTTCGTACGTCTCGTCGTCTTGGCAAGTATTTCACCCATAACGTTACATGCAAATTAACGTCGCGGTATGTCAAAACGGGTATAAGAATCACGTGATTTTCGGCGATGGCGGAGGTGCTGAAAATTCGAAAAAGAGAACATAAGATAAATAAGAAGAAAAAAAAAACGGTGGACTTTAACGAACACCATTAACTTTAATTATTAGTCTCAAAGTAATATCCTCTCTATCTCTTTCTTAATAACGCTAAAATGGTGGCGTTTGCTCCGCTAATGACGATCGCGATTAAAATAAAAATGAGGATGTAAGGAATGAAACAAAAATTAAATTTAGAAAAGAAAAGGAAAACACTGCTCTCAGTCACAGAGAGGTAAACAGATTTTAGGCGCAATTTAGCGAATATAAAGTATGAAAGGTATATATATATAAATATTCACAGAAATATATACTATATATAAATACCTATATACGATATTATATATACATACACATATTATAATTGTCGTTAACGTTTTGAAACTTTATTGAAGAGGGTTTTTGCGATGGCGTTTTACTAACGATGGATCAAAAGCGATTAATTAAGATAGTGATAGAATGATGCGAAGGATGATTCTGATGGTTATACCAGTCGGTGATAGACCAGGTGAAAAAAAAAAAAACAAGAACAATGACTATACACAATAATAACAATAGTAATAATAGTCTTAACGGTAGCGAACCTTCGAGTATTCGATTTAAGTATACGTATTCGTACGCGTTCCAAGACACGATATATATATGCTTGCAAACATATCGAATTTAAAACATATAAAACATACGTATACACAATGATTCCTAGTACATAAGGTCTTTCATGTATTCTGTGAAGAAAAAAAAGAAGTGTATAAATTGTACGCGGTCTGTTAAAGGCGTACGTATCGGTAGAATTCGTCATTGACGTCGCACGTTCGCTTAATGATTATTCAGGGCGCCGATTGATCTGTATATAGAATTGAGAGGTATATAAAATATATACATAACGATATCATAGAAATTTCACAGGGATCTATATATGTATATAATGATTGCGGGTGTATCATGCAATTGTGTATCAAGGGATTGTCTGGTATACATATATATTTCTTAGATACTTGAATGATCCCGAGTCATTAAGAGAAATTGTACATAGACTGACTCCGAGGATGATCATTATATTATTTAACGATTTTCATGCATAATATTCCTTGCACTGTCCTGTAGGCATTAGACGGTGTCACTGCAATCATTCCTAGGCATATTTTAATTGCATGATGATTTTCAAGCCGACGATGATTATCATGCGTGCTAATGATGATTGTTGTACAATGAAGCTTTGAGTGACTTTCTTTTTAAATTCACTGATTGTAACGAATCTTGTAATGGGGCTGATGTTGTCCTAAGATTCATTGTTGGTTTGATGATTATCATTGAGGCTTGTTCATCATCATTAGTTTATCTCTGTTACTTTCAGCATGATCTTTATGCCCAAGATCAATGACTCTAAGCATAATTTTTATGAAGTTCAAGTCAGAATGGAAAATTCGTTTTATTAATTATCCAATAATTGAATTTAGGTGTAAGTTTAATGATTGCTAAGCATATAGATGTCGTGGTTTGGTATTGCGTAAGAGTCATCGTCGTTCAAAGAGAACCATACGTCATTATGACGGTTGGGATACATTCGATCGGCCTCGATCAGTGAAAATACAATAATGTAAGATGTTATTTTTTTTTGGGCTCCTCGATTAACATGAATTACAAGGGATCGAAGAGGGAGCAAAGGAAGCGTGCGAAATAATGACTCGAAGTCTGTCGAATCGATGATTTAGTCTAGTGATCGATGGTAGCGAATTAGTGAAAAGTTGAAAAGATCGTTTTCTCGGATAAAAACGAGCGAATCTGAATATTTGTCAAAATTTCGACGGGGTTTACGATATGTATTATTTCATCGGTCGATCGACGTTTCGATTGATCGTAATGTATTAATCTATCGCTATTTATCTTGTATCTTTATTATCTTTGTCTGTTATCTCAATTATCTAGTGCTACCCTCTTCCCCCTTTGGGTTTTTTATCTTTTCGCATACATTCGTTCAATTGTAAAATTGAAATGAAAAAAGACAAGAATATCCAATCCCTCCCCCCTCCACTTTTTCTCTTATTTTTTTAGCTGTCTCTCACTTTTTTTTTTATTGTTCTATCTTTCAAAAATATCGATACCCGAGAGTGATCGGTCCGGCGATCGATGGATCGAATGCAAATTTGACCCATGGGATTTTGCGTTAGGCGATAATTTAATTGTATTTATAGTAAGACCATATCATTACGATTAACGAATTAGGCGTTAATTGATTGTATAGCGAAATTAAACGTAGAATCGTAAATCATCCTTTTCTCAGCGCGTTAACGAATTTTAACGATCAAATGATTGGATCATCGACAGGCGTCTTGTTTTTACGCCACTTCTATTGGCCATTGAATTATATACTGTTTGCTCGGAATTTATTTTGATTTTTTTTTCGTTTGTTTTTTTTTTTGAATTTATCTTTTCTGTTACTCGTCCTAGCCAAGGTATTATTTGTATTATGTATTTCTTGGGGGTAAACGTGAAGGCGGTCTTTAGGTTAAAGTTTCAAGAGAATGGGAGAATTTTATTAGGATCGATCGTATTATTATTAATATTATTATTATTGTTATCGAGTTATTCTCTCTGTCCTCGTCGCGATAACAGTATCGAGAGAGACGGAATTTTATTTTATGAAACTTTAATGTATCTATTTTTTATCTAACTTTTATTCGTTACTCCATTCAAGATTCAGGATACGTATCTGAATTTGATCCTGTGCAATGGCGTCATAATAAATTATATATATATATATTTATTGTAATATAAAAAAAGTATCTTACGTCCAATTATACATATCAGATATATCTGATCGATTAGTTTTATTTCATTTATCTTTTTTTTTTAGTCTACTGAAAATTTTGCATAATTTTTTTTTATACCTCAAATATACTTTTTGCACTCGACTCAATAAATTCTAATTACGAAGGAAAAACGGTGGCGATCACAATCTCGTATCTTGGCTTTTTGTGATATTTTTGAAATTGATAATACGTCAAATTGAGCGGATCGCGAGGAAAAGAAAAATCTATCTCTCTCCCTCTCTCTCGATACTATGTCCATTTCTCCCATCTCTTGCTCATCTCCCGTTATAAGTGCAACTCGCTCAGATCCTCCTGGTATTTTACACTTTAAAGTCTTTCGTGGTGCTTATTAAGTTATAGCTCGTTATTAAGTTATCATACATAATGTATATCGACCGATGTAAGAACAAATAAAAGTAACGTCAGTGATCGTGTAATTTAGTCATAGGTATACGTTCCATTGATGAAAATTAACTTTTCCACATTGCATTTAAATTTTCAGGCTGCTGTCACTTTATCTTTGTATAAAATTAAAATTATCATTGGATGAACGCGTATGGAAATATATAATAGATGCAATTAATAAATCGTCAGGTTGCTTTGTTATTTATTGATATACGACGTCACTTGGCTATCCGTATATAAACTCTTTCAATTATTACCTATATATAGGGTCGTTCGATAAAAACGTATCAGCCGAAGGTGATTTTATCGTAGAAATGAAAAGTACAGAGGCGGAACGTTTTTTTGTGAACAACCGTATATATAGTTGTCGGGAGTGGGGAGTGGGGGAGGGGGTAGAAATACAAAAGAAGAGAAATTATACGTTATCAGTACCGCGTCATCATTATCAGTCGCATGGCGAGAGTGCATAATGTTTTTCTTTTTCAATCTCTATCTCCTCCACTCTTCTATTTCTTTTTACTTTTCGCCATTTCTTTATTCGCGAATTTGTGTATTTTCACGTACGACGGTGCTCCGACGTGCTTGGTACTTTTGGAATTATTTTTTTGGGACATTTTTATTTAGTGCCGATGAACGTCGAGAAAAATTTTGACGAATTTTGTATTTCGTGAAAATAGGGGAAAATTGAAATTTTTTTTATCCAATGGATTAACGCGGTAACAATATTTTTGTTTTAGTAATCTTTTTTTTAAGGATACTTTGAAAACACGAAAAATGAGATATCGCGGTCATAACATCGATGGACGTGAATCGCGTGTCTAAACGAACAAAAGAATCTGCAAGGAATAAGGAAATTTGTTTTTGTTTAAAAAACTCGTTATTACTATATGGATTTTAGGAGAAAAAAAACTCATTAAAATCATCGTTCTGTTTTCAATGCTTAATGTCAATTTTATAAATACCGATGATCGAGAACTTTTTTTTTTTCTTTACAAAATTCCCAATCTTTACGTCACATAGTATAAGACATACAGAGACAAGAAAGTATCAGTTCGGTAGAAAATTTTTGTCTAATTTATCATTAAATATTACGCAACAGAGACAACAGTCACACAACTCGAGAGAATCGATAACCGAATACGAAGGATTAAAAAAAAGTATATTAATCGAGAACTCGAGTAATTTTGAGAATGGAAATTTTTAAAAATTTATCTCACTAAAATATGAGTTACGAAAATTATTTAATTTACACGCTGCTGGAAAGTTAAGAGAGCCATTTGGGAATCGCGTCATAGATTTCAAGAAGAGCGAATTAGTCCGGGCAACAGAAACAGATGAGGGCCTATCTTACTTAGAGATATCCTAAGCTACGTACATAAACTCAAATATGCTTTACCAGATCACGTATGGAACATCTTGACGATTCGTGTATGTTTATAAATATATATGAATTTTAGTATCCAATAAACTATGCGTGTATATATATATACATATATATGTCAAATCATCAGTAATCATACGGCGATACACAAATTCATCAATGGGACACTTATATTCTATCAGACCATATCAGTTTGTATAATACTTGGTCTGGGCATTTGATACATAATAAAGATACATATATACCCATATGTACTCATATGCGACTACTGGCGCTGTGACTTGCGAGAGAGGAGAAGATATCGCTAAGTGGTTGCCCATATGTATGTATAGCGTATGACCAAGAAAATCCAACATCAGTTCACGAGCACCTGTCCGATGAGAACTTACGCCTTTATCTAATTTCCAAAAAGTTATGAAATTTTAAAAAAATTTTTGAATTTTCATTAAGACTGCCCGGTTACAGAACGCGAGTAGGGAAAAAAGTGAAAATAAATAATTTTGACTGGTGAATGTGATTTTTGAAAAATCTCTATGAGTGGTTGACGCTTTTTTTTTTTAAATTTTTTTAAGACCAGTGTGTGCTTTTTTCAAAAGTGTCGTAAGGTTACGACTTTCGAAGATTAAATATATAGGGAGACGGCAGAAATTTTGTTTCTCTATGATTTGTTAATGCTTCGAGATTGAAGGTTGAATGTTTGAAGCGTATGTGATATCGGTATGTGTGTGCATATATATATAGATATATATTGTAAAGAGATATCAGATTAAGAAAATATCGAATGAACTTTGCGGAAAGGAAGCAAAGAAGAAATAATAAAATTGGAGGAGGAAAGAGAGATTCTGAAGAGACTTTGAGGTCTGTGCTTAAGAGAGAAGCTGATAATCAGTTCAGGTCAATTAGAACCTCTCGAAGGTGATCCACCCTCTTGGCGTATTCTTCATTAGAGTTATCGTCACCTCGTGACGTGGATATTATTTTAAAGAAAAAAAAAAGAAAAGAAAGAAAAAAAGTAGTTGACGAATAAAAGGTAACGGAACTTGACAAAGCCATTCTTGGCGATTCACGCTACCGAAGATAGTAATGAGATTCTAAAGAAAAAAGAAAATTTTATTTATATCAAAGAAAAGAGTCAAGCGAAGCAAAAGAATAAATTCTTGAACGATAAATCAATTCGCGCAACGACGCGTATGCTGTAGTAAAATTTTTGGATTTATCCAAAAAGTTATATGAGACGTTGAAAAAAAAAATAGAAGACAAGAGAATCGTATCGGGCAGGGGAAGGGAAGCAGGCAGTCTTGCTTGGAAAGATATCGCTCTGCTTCTATGAGAAGTTTAGATCAGTTCAGGAACACCTGTCTTACGGTGATGGTCGTTCTTTGAGAAAAATTTTTTTTGGAAACAGACTTTTAGACTGGTTTTTTTTAAATTTTATTTCCGTGATAAGAAATGTGCGATATGACTGTTGTTGGTTGATTTTGTGAAAGGGACTCTTGACTTGAGACAGATATGGATCGAAAACAGCGAAAGAGGAAAAGGCCAAAGGAGAAAGACAAGGTAAAACTTTTTTTTTTCGTAAATTTAATTAATTTAATTATTCAACAATTAGATTAGCTTTTATTATGAGAAATAAGGAACTCTGAAATTTTATAATGTTGCTTAGATCAGAGCAAATTTTTTTAACATTCATTTCAGCCGTACTCAAATCTTGGCTGGACTGTGATGTAAAAATTTGACTTCGAAACGAAATGCTTTTATATCAAATTAACCAACCCACTTTGTAGCTATCATTATGTAACATTTAATCGTCTGGTTGACACTATTATCAGGACACCCTGTACAAGTAGTAAGAGTCGTTGGTTTTTATCGGTTGTTAAAATTTCATTATTACTACAGACTCGTTCTTTTCTTTTTCAAAGTAACGAGCGACCGTATAAAAACACTCGGTATTCGAAACACGTATATCTGTACTGTGATTAGTTTTAATCGAGATTAGGGGAAAGAAAAATAAAATAAAAATTTTTATCCAAATATCGTGAGAATCAAAAATATATTTTTTTTTTTCGTTCGAATAAAAATAAAAATCAAAGCTTTTCGCACACGGGAGAAAGTATTGGATAAATTTTTGTCATTAGGTTTATCTGTAACTGGCTGTTATCATTGATCCATTTTGATCTACCGATCCGTCATTGTCGCAATCGACAAGGACTTAATCTGATCACGAGACTCGTGATGCTCGCTATAAAAATATATAAAATTCGCTCGTCTTGGATTTTCTTTAATTTTAATATTCGAGGTCACCCGTCAACTTTATTCTTTTCCATGAGCAGCCAGTATTTAAACATTTTTTCTTCCTTTTCTTTCATCTAAATTTTTTTTTCAACTTGTTATTTTCTTTCTCAACGAAACCACGGAAAAAAATCTCTTGCCCTATTGTTTTCTACGCATTCTTAGGTAATGTATGTAGAACGTCATTACAATGAGACAAATATTCTTGACACGTGGCAATTTCTATTGGTTTCCTGATCCATCCCCCCCACTTTTCAACTATTTACACTTTGTTATTGAAATTTACAAGAATTACAAAGCGAACAAAATTTGTCCTCGCGACGACAACAAATGAATTCGTTGATGAGATTCTTTGTGTAGTCATTTTTGTTTTGTTAAATTGGAGTACATTGATTTTTGTATGGTAATGATCATTATGCATTCCTTGTCTACAGAATTGAATGACAATCGTCAAGTGTCAAGTGACAAAATGATTTTGTCATTCGATGATTTACGAGTCACACAGGTTAAATGATTTTTGAAAAATAAAAAAAAAATGCTAAATAAAATTCAACTGGGAATAACCAAAAATTACGTCATCAGGTAGAGTCATCAAACGTCATTGATGACGCCATCGTTACAGCACGAGATAAATTCTGACCAGGAAAATCTTTCCAGTATTATTTTACAACTCCATTACAGAATTCTCAAACGAGATGACACGGTCATCCAGATTAAAGGAAAAAGACATGAAAATAGACAAAAATCCAAAAATTCAGAAACGTCATTGGTTTCGAATAAAAATTTGGAAATTTTTTTGAAAAATTTTGAGCTAATTAAATTATGATTTTGATATTGAAAGTCAATTCTCGGTCCAGCTGTCAATCGACGTCAATATGTTCGATGTTAGACTGTAACATGACTTTTTTATGATATTTTTGGGCCTATTAACGACTGATAAGCCTCATCGACGTCGAATACCTTTATCACTATATTTATTATCCGACGATAATACGATCGTCCATAAAAATATATTTGTCAAAAAGGTATTTTTGCCGGTTGAGTCAGAGAATTTTCAAGATTTTTTTCTGTCTCGCACTATTACGTAGTAACGGTTTGCAATAACTCTTATCGGCGTAAAGTCACGATAATTATTAACGGTCAAACAAAAAATTGCACTTTCTAATCTGCATATTAAGATTGCAAAAATTTACTATACTTCCCCACGCCTTTTCTTGGCACACTCGTGATAACGATAAACGTTATCAATTGTTGTATTCGAATTAGAAAAAAGGTTACGCGAAAAAATATACTTATATAATTAATTGACCATTTATAGACATACGTAAATACAAAATTGATAACTGTCTACATAACAAAAAAAATTGATTTATTTTTTAAATCTTTCATATTTCCCGCTCACCAGTTATTTATTTTGTTATTGCTGTCCGAACCGATACAATTATTGTTCCAGCGATCACGCACAACCGGGAATCCCCTTTTACGTAAGAATAGGACGTCGATTGTTTTGATAGTATTTACGTCGAGTAATGATACTGCGCATTCGAAATCTCATTTGTAAAATTTAACAAATTGAAGTCCTTGAAGCGAACGAGAATTTAACAACCAGTTACATAAAGTCCTAGGTAAATAAATATAAATGTTAAAATAAAATTATAAACCCAGACGATCACCCTGATAACTATCACGTAGAAATGTTATCGATAACATAAATTATACCAACATAAGACATTGTAAGACATAACGTTCTCTGCCCAGATACATCAAATTAGTTGAATGTGTATAAAAGCATGATTCATAGAAAATTATTTATTAGGATATGGGACGACTTGAGCGATGACTATGGCAATTGGTAAATGATTCAAGGCGATTGAGCAGGAACTAATTACAAAATAAAAAGGTTAAAATTATAAGAAAATATATTTTCATCGGTCATTAAGTTTGGTCATTGTTCAAGCTAAGCGATACTCGTATATGTAACTACTTATGAATCACCCTGTATATGTATATCGGTTCATAGTACAGAGTTCAAGCAGTTTATCAAAATTTTCGAATATTTCTATATGTACACGATACGCCATTATATTTAGAATGCAGCCGCTTATTTTAATGTAATATTTGCTGTTGACTGCAGTTATATTTAGTACGGACTGTACCGGCTAGACAACGTGAATCAAGTTGAATTTTATTTTTCAAATTAAATACCAAAAAGTGGGTCAATTCTGTAATATATTTCACTCGCTCGTCCGTACATGGGAGAGACACGAGAATTGAGGAAAAATAATGGGTAATTAACATTGAAATACACAGTGAATTATGCAAGAGTGAAATGAGGAATTGAAATGTTTGGAAATTCATTAAAATAGAAAAATTCGAATAATTAATTTTTAATGAACTGAGGTAACTCAATAGGAAATATAGAAAGTAGATGAACCAGGTGAAATAGAATAGTTGAAAATTATTATTTTTTAAAATCACTGCCTGATGAAAAAATCAAAAATGACATTTATCAATTTGAATGTCCTCAGCAATGAGAGCAGTGATGTGGTACCATGTCCAGTAGGTTACTGCTTGAAATACTTCATAGGGACTGTACCAGCTAACGAGACTTAATGACTTGTATCCACTTTATGGAGCTGAGCGTCATTCAGATCATCGCCATTCTCATTCACAGAAAGTCCTGCTGTCCATTCTTGATCCTTGGGACGTGAAAGTAGCCAGTGTTAATCCGGTTGGTCTAGCGCAGAGACGAGGGGTGTCGCTTGCAATTCTTTCTACGGAACCGGAACCGGAAGCCAAAAGTTGGCCAGCGCCCGCAGGCCTTGTGAAGATACCGTCGCCTTGGTACAAACCAGGTACAAGCTCATCCGGTGGGCTTGAAGCATCCAGGTCACAGGATTCTTTTTCGAGGAATACTCTTGAATGGCCGGATCCTTGGTACAGACCTCAAAGGTGATTTTTTATTGATTGGATATCGATGAAATATTTTGAAAAAAAAAATTAATCGTACCTTGTATACCTATATATGTATACTCGTATAATGTAAGTATAATAAAACAGTTGTATTATCGTTTATTATAATTCTCTTATCAGTCGGAACTCCACGAATGACACTTTGAGTTCGACAACTTTGGATCTTCCTGTGAAACCTCCCCGAACGAATAAATCAAAGGAGAAAGTGAAAAAAGAGTCCCAGGATAATTTTGATGGTGTTGATAGTAATAATGAGATATCAGGAAATTTACAAAATGGCGATCCTGGTGTGGTGAACAATGGTCTGGTGAGGGTGCATTTTGAAAATGAGAATAAATTAGAGAGTGAGTCGAAGATTGTATCAGCTGTTGGGTCTTCATCGAAAATTTTGATAAATGGTAACGATTCGGTGTTGGAAAGGACCGATGACGTTTTTAAGGATACAGATATTGCTTGTGAGGATTCGAAAAAGGGATTGAATTTGGATAAAACTGTGATCGAGGGACACGGTGAAAATTTGAAAAACGTACCAAAAACCGATGAGGACAAAGTGGATTCAACTTTGGAAGAAAATAATAAATCGCCTGAAGCCAAACTGAATGTATTATTCGATGATAAGGGAACATTGACATCGATTGTCGAAAAACTTGTGCAATCTAGGTAATTTTGAAAATTTGTAATTATCCATTATTTAATTTGGGTAAAATATATCTGCACTTGAGTTTGATGTATTTGATAATTTTGATATTGAACTTTTTATAATTTAGGTATACTCCACGGCAAACAGCCACGCAAAGAAGACTAATACGAAATTCACCTCAAGGCAGTATAAAGAGCGCAAATAAAAGTGGTAAGAAAATAAATTTTTATATTTCTAAAAATATTTTATTCAAATTACTTTACATGCGGGGAATAGCCAAATGCTCAGGAAGTTTTGGTTTGTTTGGATTATTCAAAATTAGCCAATGTGCCAGCCATAAGATTGGATCTGGTGGTTTCGTTTGGCAACACTGATTTAACAAGGCAATGATTATTAAAATTTTTTAACGATATACAAAAACTAGTGAAATTTACCGTAGTGAGTCCTTCCATCAAGACTTTATTGACGACTTCCAATAAATAATCGACTGCGACTTCGCCTCTCATTAATGGCTCAGTGACAACTAAAAATTGAGGGATAAGGAAAAATTTTAATTATTAAATATACGCGTAAAAATAATATTGAAAATGAAAAAAAAAAAAAGAAAGAAACGTGCAATCTGGAAAGAAAAAGTGAATTTCTCTCTCAGCCATTTCTCGATTAGCACTGCCGTGAACAGCATTTTTAAAATCTTCACCACGTCTTCCAAATTTCGCTCGAATGCTATCAGGAAAATAAAAACGAGCTTCCGTGACCTAAAAAAATATTTTCAAAAAAATTATGTAAATCACCAATAAGAATGACTTTACCTTCGTGGGTCCCATAAGCATTCGCCAATCCTGAATGGCCTGTTGTTTCGCCAAAACGAAAACGATTATTGAACCGGAAGCCATATAAGCCACAAGATGGGGAAAATAAGTCTCTCCATAATTATCCGAATAAAATTCTGATGCCTGTTCAGGGGCCAATAGCAGCCATCGAGTTTGAAGAATTTGAAAACCCTCTTCCAAAATTCGATTTTCGATTTCCTTCCGGCATTCCACGGCTTCCGGTTTAATGATGGCAAGAGTGTACTCGATATCCGGTTCTTGTTCTTCCTCGAATTCTTCATCACTCTCAGATAAACAGGGACCACACGGTACAGGTTGATATACCGGTTCCTCTTGTTCGTCATTTACAAAATTTCGTGATTCCCAAGAATTTATAAATTTGTACTATTCTTTTAAAAAAACGATATTAATTCTCCGAATTTTTCTTTTTTTTTTTAAATCAAAAATATTCATACCGTTCTCGTAGAATCGCTGGAGCATACAGAACTTTCGGTTTTTTTGATTTCATCGTAACACAAAAAACGATCAGTATCGCTGTCATCGATTTTGGCAGTTTTCCAATTTTCCATTAAATTCCCCCTATCGTTAACACTGCCCGGACATTTTTCAAATAACGTCACAGCTTCCACGGCATCTTTTTCATCTTGTCCGGCGCAGTCGCACATTATAAATTTTCAAAATAAAATTATCAATTCAAAATCTTGTCCTATATCGCAAATACAACATTTCCATAATACACCATCAAGAAAATCAGAATGACCTAATTTCCTAGGTTATAAAAAAAAACACTATTCAACTGTTTTCTCGTATCAAAATTAAATTTTTTTACCCAAATTCAAATTCGCCAACCAACTTCAAACAGCATAACAAATACCGAAAAGGCGTAACCTTTGATCTTCTCAATACCTTTGGCGGCTCCCTCATAATTTTTCTATGTTTTTCTTTGAGAGTGTACCTTACGATAAAAGATAAAGATGCTTAACATACTTCTGCCGTCATTGACGCAACATTAATAAAAAAAATTACGTAGCTTCTTTTTATTACTAACATTAAACATTGTAATTCTAATTACAACGCCATATTGTTCCACTGCATACAATTTTCGAAATGTACATTTGAATAAAGTTCACAAACAAAATCGAAAGACAATTTTAATCGTAGCTATTTAATTAATCCCTCGATTGACATTGTTATCATTCTTAGCACAAGCTTCAAACTCTATTGACTCTTGCCAAAAATCTTCACATCTACGACTATACCCTTATGACTATTTGTAAGATATTAGAAAATTACAAAAAATATTTATATTTCATATTAATTATTTTCATAGTTACAGATAATCAACAAACCACATCGACTCAAAGTACAGCTACAATAGTCAGCTTTGAGTCGGATAAAAAAATATCAGATTCATCGGAAGTCAAAAAATTAACAGGATTTGGAAATTCCGATATCAGAAAGACAAGTATTTCTGTGCCCAGCAAACTCAACGACATGGACGATCTACGAGTGGATAAGAACCAGGTGAAACGAAAAGTCATTAGTATAATGATGATAATTATAACCATTACTTACATGATGGTATGAATGCCAATAAAAAATAGATACGTATATTAAGTATCGATCTAGTGGATCGATATAGTTATCATAAATCTTCATCGTTAACGTCGTCATATTTACATGAATTATTTTTTTACAATTTTGTAAAAAAAAAATAATAACTTCGTTATGATAACATTGATAAGGATACAGTCATACGTCTATACAATGATATTGACCCATAAAATGAAATTTCAAAATACCGTACTACAGTGACAGGAGTTAATTTATTTTGAATCCGATTGAACCGAGTAAAGTAAACACAACATGACAACACATTTGACATTAAGACTTGACAACCATTAATTGTCAAAAATTTTATTCTTGACAATCATTCAAAATTTTAGTCTGTCAGTGCACGTGGAATGACAACGAATCGCGTCAATGTGTCACAGTCAAAAATTGTACAGTGAATCATTACCATTGTGATTATTGAATAGTATTTTTTTAGTTGTAACAATGGAGAAAGATAACAAAGATAACAAGGATCACAAATACAGTTCGATTTATTCGTTGGAAAGAGCTTTGTCAGCCGGTACAAGTAGACTGGGTTCGATAGCCGAGGTGTGTAATTTATGAAACGTCCAGTATAATAATAGAACCAAGAAATGACTGGCTGTGCAAAATATTCGAAAATATCGCATATAATTAGTATAGCAATACTTAACCTCGAAATGGTTCAGTGACTATCAGTGATGAATAAAAGAGCAAATGATTTTTGAAGCGCCAACTATTTTTACTGTCAGACAGTAATAAACCGTATTATCGTACACGTATGTCTAATGCATTGAAAAGTCCATATGTGGCGTTTGTAAGCGCGCGAAAACCGGATTTCATTTGAAGGTCTTGGCTCAATTGATACGAACGTGTACTGCGTTGTATCTCTTCACTTTCCGGCCCCTTGCGTTTACGTTGCGAGTTTCTCTTTACGTAACAGACAGCCAGACCAGTTGTTATTATCATGTCGCGCAGAATGGACTGTCAGGAATCACGATACTGTTCGATGATTTTTTGTTAAATTGTTTTAGGCACTTTTTAATAAAGATAGGTCGCTACAGGGAAATTTTGAAAAAAATATGACAAGACTCTTGGACGGATATTATTTTTTTTTTAACATAACGAGTTCGCGTTGCCATTTTTTTAATTAGTCGTTTCGTGATGAAAGACGACAGTGATAATTACTCTGGATTGAAGAAACAAGTATTGGTTAAGGTTGTTATATTTGTTTTTGTGAGTGTCAATAGGTTATCAATGAATGAGTTATCATTGGATACGTGTTTGATAAATTAATTGACGTAGTTGGCTCAGTGGTACGCGAATTAATTGAAGCCAGTAACAAATTAATAACAATGACAATAATTCATTGGGATTACATAAATATTGTATAATTTGTGTTTCTTAAATTACATCTTTATTTTAATAGTGCAAATTACATTATAGGACACTGTTTCGAGATTTACGCGTACTGAAAGCGACAGTAGCGCCACGTTCAGTAACAGCGGATCTTCGCCAAACGGCAGTCCTCTTGGTTCGGAAACCGAAGATGAAGGTGATGACGAAGAAATGTCCAAGTACGTAGTTAAATGTTAGACGCAAAGAAAGAAAGTCAAAAATTTCAAAGGATACGTTATTGCCAAACATTGTCACTCACTGATAACTATCGTTCACGGATAATTCGTAAAATCGAGAAAAGTATCCCAGACCGTAATAATTAAATCTTGTGAAAACTGTTGGAAAAAATACTTAAAAAAAAATACTTAAAAAATTACTTTAAAACTTTACGCAACTTTTAAAACGATGCAACGAATCTCCATTAAAAAATAGGAATGACCACTGTATATAAATCAAGTCTAAATATAAACCACGACGTAGTTCCTGATAACATAAAAAAGAAACATAAAACTAAATATTCTCATATGTGCCGAAACGAGCACGTGGTAGCAATGAAAAATAAAAATAAGAACCGAACATCTACGATAAAGACACGTCTGATCATCAGTATCAGTGGCATAGTACGTACAACGAAATAGTGAAATGCGTACAGCATGTTGACTGACACAAACTTACCAAATTAAGTTAAATTGCGTTGCAGTGGCGTTCAGGCTGAATATTCGACAACACTCCTATCATAAACGTCGCCTGATGTGATCAGTTTTTGAGGTTATCGTAACGTGTCTTCTCCTCGCTCGTCTCTACACTGACAAACGACACTTCTGCGTACAGCACTTGATAGCAGGTGTCGTTTTCAATTCACGACCACTTGTGCCGACGGATAAAAATTCAAATAACTTGGTCAAAAATTCACTACAGCTTCTGTTTTTATCACCACGCAACTCCCATGGCCGTCGATGTATTAAGTACTACTGTCGCCCGTTACGTACTTGACCCATACATATGGCTGCGTCGTGCAGCCAATTGAAAACGGCTACAATATGGCTATAAGAACTTCAAGTCCATACGTGGTGATCGGTTGGCAGTGTAGTCTGTTCTAGTGGCGTGGATTGTACTTTTATAGTGACATTTAAATCGAAATATTTTAAAATCGATATTGGACTTTAAAAATCGATCGATACCGTCATGGTTATATACCGAATAATAATTTTGTTTACCAAGATTAATTTTAAACGACTGTTTTAATTTATGCGTTGCTTTCATTATAGTAATGGAGTAATTTTGACAAACGAGAAAAATTAGTAACTTTTACGTAACATATTTTATATAAAAATGATATCGATGTATGACGTGAGAAAGTCTATTGCACTGCAGGGGTATGTATAATTGGTAGATATGATTTGAAATTTTTTTTTATTGATTAACATTGTTAATTTAAATTTATCTTCCCTCTGTAAAATCTATTATCACTGCGTTATTCTTTATAGGCTTTTATTATTTGCGTGTTTTATACATTTTTTAAATTATTTTCATCAATGTTTATGACATACGAGGGAAAAGTTGGAATCATTTTTTTTTTCATTCCACAGGGTACCACTGCAGGCGCCGCCCAGGCGAAAAGGAAAAATCGTTGTTTCGACGACAAATCAAAAATTGGGTGGTAACGGGATCGAAATTCCAGGCGTACAAAGTCCTAATTCAACAATAACCAGTGTGAATAGCATCTCGAGTTTGCTTAAAGAGAAACTTCAACTATCGATACCGCAGGCACTTCGCAGTAGCAAGAAAAGGCAAAATGCTGATTACAGGTACGAAATAAAGTGAATGACGTCACAATCAATCGATCGTCGTGTTCATTTTTATAATTTTTCTTCGTTTACATTAATCCTGACTTGTGTAATTTATTTTTCAGAATACGTGCCTTCGTAGGAATATTGTTTCTCTGCGTTGTATTTCTCGTGGGTTTTGCCCACATCTATTACACTCAACATGTCCTACAACGTGCATACTTCGATAAATTCAGGTATTAAAAGAAAAGCTGAACTTTACTTTCATTTCTTATCGATGACTTTCTTTCTGAAAAATCCCCTTAGTACTACTTACAATTTTTCTAACCACTTCCACGACCATCATTCAATCATCATATCAACGACCCTATAATAGTCGTCTCAGGAAATGGTTAATATACTTGATTATGGTTTGTCCGTTCGTCTGAAACATTAGGGAGATTAATTCAGTACCAGCTACAGAAAGATATAACAGAAAAAAGTAAGGGAAATGAATAACAAACAAAAAAGAACAAAAAATATTTTTTTAAATGTATTGTGACGTGATTTTTCGAATCACGGTCCCAAGGCGGCTCCGGTTACCGATACAGATAACGTTCTCGATTCCTGGTTTCCTTCGGGTCGCCACCCTGTTCAGAAGCTACGCTCTCGGATTGATTCGTATAGTTATGTCAAGGCTCTCGTAAGATTTCGTTATTGTTTAGTTGAGGTCGAGGTGCTCGAATCTGCCGTGGGCAGATAGTCTCGACGTACCGAGTTGCCCGGCAGAGGAGACGACCCGACGGAGACGTCTCCACGGACCGGCAGGAGCCCGGGTGAGATATCGGCGCCCCGCTGGAGATGGGCAAAGGGCTGTAGAGCGGGCGGAGGTAGTTTTGATACGGTTAAGGGCAGGAGAGGAACCTCCTGCCCGAGTTAAGGACGTGGTGCCCAGCTGTCGCCCGATGCCCTGGGAAGCGGCCGTGGAGGATCTCCAGGAGTTACGTACCGATTCGCTAAGGGACGCTCTCGATTTGGTTTAAAGGGACGACTCGAAGGAGATAGAAGAGTTATCGGTTAAAAGGCTCTCGACCAATCAGAATGATTAGTTCTCGGAATTGGATATTTTGTCAAAGCAGTCTGTCTCGGGGCACCGACCGTGGTGTCACGGGCTGCCCCGCGCTCCCGTGCTGTCTGTTTATAGTTTTTCTTGCCGTGTTTCGCTACGGTATAGCAAGTTCTCGATTCGTACAGTTCTCGCGTTGTTCTCGCGATATCCAGGCAATTCTATGAATTCCTGTGACTGTTCCGGAGGTGTAGTGCAGTGTTTTAGTGCAGTGTCCAACAGAGTGTCCTTGGGATGCAGTTCACGGCCTCCACGGATTAGCTGTACCAGCTCCGGTGAGTCTCCCAATTTATTAATTGGTGTCGGGTCGTAAGTTAAAAGAATTACGTTACAATCTATACCAGAGATCCTGTGCCTACACGTACTACACACGTATGGGTGCTCGTTTGACGTGTCTCGCGAGTTGCGCTGCGGGAATCTCGGATAAGAAGAACCTGGCAGTGAGGTTCGTCACGTGGCAGATTTCTTTCTTCGTTTCACGCGACCCCAAAGATCAGCTCCTACGGTTGCGTTTCTCGATTTTACGCGTCCCCAAAAATCGACAGGATCCGTTAAGCTATCGCCTCGTCTGATAGGTTCCGTCAGAGCTCTCGTTCTTAGTGGAGTTGGGCCTGTTCCATCCCAACTCCCAGTTTATACCGGCTCGTCAGTTCCCGGGGAAAAAAGAACCCAACTCCCAGTTTATACCGGCTCGTCAGTTCCCGGTGAAAAAAGAATTGGCTGGCGCCCGCCTGGCTTGCGGATGAACGAACGACGGGTGGACGGCCGAAGGTAACGTAGGTTGGTTCTCGAAGATAGTTCGTTCTCGTATGTTTTGCTATCGGTGTCGGGTCATAAGTTAAAAGAATTACGTTACAGTATATTTTCCAAACAAATTTTTTTTCATACAAAAAAAATTTCGTAAAATGACTACTACCATTAATCCCATACAGGTTCAACAAAAACGAAAGGATGATGTACGTGTACAACAATGTAGGCGCAGAAATAATAGCTGGTAAACTAGGCGAAGGAATTCCAGCAGACACAGGAGTGTTTCCATGTTTGACGCATGATCAGCGATCAGACTCAGTATGTCTGGAGTGGCTTCAGCAGACAAGGTTGTACTTGGCGCATACGCAATCAAACGACATGAACTGTTACCACGTGGCCTGGCAGAGCTTGAGCCCACACTTCAATCCAATGGATTGTTTCGATTGGTCATCCAAGAGAGGTCACTGGTACGGCGCAGGTCAAATTCAAAACATGGCTTATCCCCTAGAACAAGGAAGGCTGGACTTGAGTCCGTTCATAACCGGCGACATAAGGAAGCATCCATTCGGCAACGTCCTGAAACCCTATTTCCTGAACTCCAAAGGCGCCACCATCTTGGTGGACTCGCAGACGCCATTGTACGTGTCGATAAATGCAAACAGGACAAAGGACTTTTGCCTTCAAGCAAAGTACGACGCTTTCGCATACATCAATCACTTGACTCCGCTTCCCCAACTGAATTACACGATTTGCGCAACGGACAACATGAAGACACTTCACTCTTTAATGGCGGAGAAGTCGCTCTGGGACGGTTTGAAGCCGGATGAATATTCAGCAGTTCACTCCTTGCTGTCAGAACCCGTCTGGCAGATCTCACCAACGAACGAAGCAACCATTTACAATTATACCGAGGACGTGATCGCTCTTGGATTTTTACGTCAAGGTCACGTTCTTCTGAGCGAGGAATGGCAACCCAGTCCGGGTGACTTAGTCCTTGACGAGACTCGTTTCCCAACGATGGAGGAGACCATCAACATCTTTCACAGAAGAGGCTTCAGAATCGTCCTCACCATTCAGCCGTTCATCTCCACGGAGTCTATAAACTTCAAAGAGGCTGTTGCCAACAGACTTCTTATATCTGAACGTGGAAGTGATCCTAGAATTCCAGCGTTGGCCAGATACAAGCAGAGCAACAGTGCTGGGGTCCTGGACATAACCAACAACAAGACTCTGCCCTGGCTCCAAGCTAAACTGGAGAACCTGCTGAAGACCTATCATATAGACTCCTTTTACCTTGATCTTGGAAACGCACAGGATATGCCTCATTATTACAAGTGCGAGCAGCCTCTGACCAATCCGGATCACTACAAGTCTGTATTCACAAAATCGATCCTGGGGTCGGTACCGGTGATCGGTGTGTCCGGAGCCATTTCCAGACCAAGGGCACCGGTTTTCGTCTCGCTACCGCCGTTTCCGTCCTCTTGGAAAGCCATCAAGACTGTCATACCGACTGTACTGAGCTATGGGATCATCGGATATCCCTTTATCATGCCTGGTGCTGTTGGGGGTGACGTTGCTCTGCCTATGTCCGATAACAATCCTGATAATGATTATGAGGTTAACTTACCTGACAAGGAGCTCTACGTGCGCTGGCTTCAACTCTCGACTTTCCTACCTGTTATCAGATTCACGCATTTGCCTAGCAAATATTCCGATGACTCTGTGCTGGAAATGGCCAAGAGACTGACTACCCTCAGACAAAAGATCGTTACTCCTCTATTGAAGAAGTACGCTAATGAGAGTTTGGATTCAGGATTACCTATTGTCAGGCCGTTGTGGATGCTGGATCCGGCTGATCCTGCTTGTCATGTTGTTGTTGACGAGTTCTCTGTAGGGGAGGAACTCATTGTCGCTCCGATACTTTACTCGGGGAGCAGACAGAGAGAAGTTTATCTTCCGGCTGGTGCCTGGAGGGATGGTATTGATGGAAGTCTCAGAAAGGGTTCCAGATGGATTCATAATTACAGGGTTGCCGAAGACAAGGTTGCTTATTTCTTAAAGATGCCCAACAATACGAGATTTTAGATTGTTTAGAATTAAATTTTTAAGGATATTTTTTTTTTTGCGAAATGAACAATTTGGGATCGATATAACCAAATCGGGAAATGTGAGAATTGTAATGACTCGTGATAAGAACAATGGTTTTGTAGTAAAGATCAAATTTGACACGTGAATCTTTGTAAGTGTATTGAGTGATAAGTCATGAAAATAGTTAATAACGTAATATAAGGTCAAACCATTTTCAAACGATTACTTTAATAAAGAAACGAAAAAGTATTTTTTTAAACCGTTCGTCCTACTTTCATCTAAAACAATATCGAGATACGAATAATGTGCTTAGTGACGTTGAAAAAGAGGAAAAGATTAATCAGACTATGGTGTAGTGTATATTTATTATATTATCATTTTTATCATATAGCATAACATTAGTATTTCTATAATAATAATCATAGCACCATGAACACTCCACAGTAAGTTTTAATTCGTTATTCGAAAACGTAGTGCGCCGATGCGCTCTCTGGTGGTAAAAAATGGCAACAGGCGTCACCTAACAGGATTCAAAGGAAAGTTCCGACGAAATTCAAAAATCACGATCATATCGAACACCCAATGACTAGATGCATTTTCAGTTAGGAAAGGACTCGCATGATTACTGACTAGAGTCTCGCGTCTCAAAATATAAAAAAAAAAATCGAAAATTTACTAAAAAAATCTACTTTTCATAAATTTTAAAATACATCACTATCATTTAAATTGCCCAGCAAAATTTCCAAAATTCACGACACAAAATGCGTCGATCTCTTTAAAAAAAAAAATCATAGATTACCGAACCCCCCCAAATGATGTTTATTCGAGTACAATAAAATCGCGTCAATGATATCGAACAGACAAAAAGCGATCAGGCGCATATAAATTTCATATCTAATTTTCAAGATTTTTCAACCATCTCCCTCGTATCAAAAGTCGCCATTTTAAACCACCATTAAAAAAGAGTCGCATCGTGACCTCGGGGGTTCGTAAAGGTGTTGTTTCTCATCGCGTTACAGCAAATCACTATCGTCATTAAATCATCTCACTGCATCCTCTCTAAAATTGTTTCATTGAAAGCTCGCTCCTAATTGTAATTCTCACCATTAAGTTCATCGGTGTCTCTGTGTATGGTTGTGTATGTGTACGTGTGTGTACATGTGTGTACTTACGTAATCCTCCGTATGTATCGTTAGTATATCACGTGTCTGTATCATCGTGTTTGCGCGTACGTGTTTGGTTATGTACCGTGTATATATATATAGAGAGTTTCTCGCATCACTTCCGATTGACAATATTAAATTTAATTTAATTTCATAATTTTAACATCCTACCTAGATAGCTGGTCATTCTTTATTTCATCATAAATCCATCGTCAATAAATAATAGATAAATACAAAGGTACACCGTATAGTCGTCAATCGTTAGTCACGTCAACAGTCGTCAACACCATCATCATCATAAGTATCTTTATAAGCATCTTTACTATCATCGTCCTAGTCGTCGTTTTCATCAACTTTGCGAACACGTCGGTAATTATTTCCCGCGCACTGTCGCCTCGAATTCCATTTTCGTTCTCTCTACATTACCGACCGACTTGGATTACCGAGCGAGAAGCTCCGTGAAGTTACAGGAAAGAACATTAAAAAATACTTTGATCCGCGGAATAAATGTGAACGATAATAATCTGTTAACGTTGCTGAATAATAATAAAATATATTGATAATATATTAGCAATAATCATAATAGCAATGATCTCTCAACGTCACTTCACTCTCTGTCTCGTCGCCCGGCTCGCTTTTATTTACTTTTTAATATCCTAACCTAAATCTCGATTTCATAAACGTCCTTACGCATAAGTCATGCACATGTACGTATGTCTCATCTGTGTACATATATGTACGGATATATGTACGGTCTGTGTCGTTGTGTATAAGTATGTGTATATATGTGTTTATCTTCGACCTCATTCTGCCCTATTTCGTTTTCAACAATCTGCCTCACCATTTTCCCAATATTTTATTGTGTCTCGGGCCACTGAACGAGCAGCTGTTATACAAATCTCATTGTTTCCATAATAAAAAATTTTTAAATAACATATATTAAAGAGACACTTAAGTATAAATAAGTGACGGAACGTGCACATAACCTATAAGGGGGTAGAAAAGATATCGCGGGTATGTTTATACGCGTAAATAAATAAATAACGAGTCAACGCAATGGCACATTATGCGCGAACGATTAAATAATCTGGGCTATTAATTTTTTCATTAATTTCTTTTTTTTCCGTTTTATAAGCCACCAGGAAAAAGTAGGCGGGCGGTAGAAAAACTTACGTACTAATTTGCTGCGACTCGATCGCCACCGTCCACGTGGTAGCAGCTATCGACGCAACTCACTTCCGCTCTCTCTATTCGCTTTAGGTTTACTTCCGCTATAATACACAACTCGCGGCAGTTTTTGAATTTGCCGCGCTTCTGGGCTGGTACCGCGTGGGGGCCACCGATCGCAGCGCTAAAAGTCTCTAGGTTCTAACTATGCGTAAAAGTCAAACAATGAGTTTTCAGCTGAGCGATCGCAAGGTGAATTCTGGCGACTCCATTGTTCACGGACATTCGACACTGTTGACAATCGTCAGTCGAGTCATCGTCAGACTGTTCGTGAACAATTTGAATATCCGTAACGTCCACCTTGGTAAAGCAAATTAACCGGCGCGCAATGACTGCCGGGAATAAATGCAACCGATTCGGAAAATGATAATCGTATTACGCCGATACGAATTGTCTACTGGTATGTATAACTTAGTCGATAAATCATCGAGGATAAACAAATTCAACTCAATAACGTCGTACGATAAATCCACTAGACCGGATCCATACGATTTTCCAATAAGAGAAACAATTACGAAATTTCATATCTAGTCATTTTTTTTTCGCAAACTTTCGCACATCCTCATACGTCAATCTCGGTCCTCAGGCATTCATCATCATCATTATTATCGTCACGTACATAGTCATCGCCACCGTCATCATCATCATCATCCACGTTTATCATCGTCAATCGCATCCAACTATAAATCGCTATAGCTGACAGAGGAATAAGTACAAAAGTTTTAGAACGCTCGTATCATTATTATTATTATTTTTTGGTTTCTTTTTTCACCCACGTTACATTATTAAATCAGCATTTTTCTCAAAAAAACTCCCCTCTCCGTCTCTCACTATCTGTCGCTCAACACTGCCTCGGCTATGAACTAATATATGTAAATTTAAGTTTTCTAAGTTCGGATTTTCGAATTTACGCGGGTCAATGATTAACCTCTAATACCAATGACCGTCCGCCATTTTTTCTATCCCCATACGTACTCCGATAGTATTAACCACGGACGTGCGTAAATTCAAAAATAGCATACGTTCGCGGACCTAAGTCCGTTGGATGGATCTTGTCTTTCTTTTTAATTCTGATTTCCCTTTTTCTCTCTTGATTATCGCGTTCCTCCTTATCCGCCTTACTATTTCGTGTCACAATTTTCATCCCAATCCCTTGTCCCGAGTGTTACGCACTTTCATAATTGAGTCGTCTCACTTTGTGTCAGCTTGTACGTCTTTTCTTTTTCTTTAGCTTCAAAGTACTTTCGAAGGAGTCCGTTCAATGTTCGTTTGGTTCAAAAGGATATTTTTTTTAACAACAACGCGAAACGCGAAACACATTTCGATGACCATCTTATTTAGTTAACGTTCAACGTCATCGTCGGCCATTTTTGTTTACCACTCTTTCTACCCCTCTTGTTCCATAGCTCTCTCTCTCTCTCTCTCTCTCTCTCTCTCTCTTTCTCTCTCTCTCTCTCTCTCTCTCTCTCTACCATCTTGACGCCCTAATGACGTCGCACGAGTTATGTGTGTGTATATATATATATATATAGGATATATATATATATATAATATATCTATGCATTTTTAAACATGGCGCGCATATCTCTCCCACTTCTCCTATAGATACATAGAAATACGATATAGAATAACGTTTATGTACTCCCTCGTGTAAATATAGTCATTTATGTAGGCATAGACATTTACGACACGTTAAATCATTAATCATTGTACGAGGCTTTTCCGTCTCTTTTTTTTTTTAAATTCGTATCACGTCCACCCCCTTCCCCATTTTAGTCCCTCGGCCTCGTTATCACTATCTATTATCTGAAAACGTTACTGTTCATTATTATTTTAGCCACGCCGCTTTTCTATTTGAATCGACTTTCAGTACGACAGTTATAATTTAGTACGGGGAATCCTCGACTGGAGCGCCCAAGTCGTATTCCAAATTTCGTATTCCAATGACTAGTATCGTTACGAATGTCCGACAAGTAAGATTTTGCTTTGACTTGACTTATTTCCATTCAAAAAAACAGATTAGCCTTCTTCGATTAAATGGACCATCAGCATTTCGGAATCCAACTCGTCCCCAGAGTTCTGGCATCTGGGATCGAATAGGCTCTTCGTCACACGGTACGTTTCGCTTGCGTCACATCAGGTCGGTTTGTCAAATGTGAAATAACTATACGCGGTGCTGGTAAAGCGGCAGCTGTGTCGAGATATTAAAAAGAGTAATTTTTTTTGTTCCTTTTAATTTTCTATCTTTAATGGGATGATGTTTGTCTGTTTTTTTTTCTTTCCTTTCATTCAAACCCTGCTTGTTCTTTTGTCAATCGGCTTTTTGACTTCTCCTCGCTATCTTATCTAGTTTTACACTCTTGTCCGGGAATTTGAAAATCCTACGTAATCTCCTCGGTTCAAATATATAGGGATCGTGGTTTGGTGTGGGTGTCCCATAACTTGCGCATACGGACCGCGTGGTGCGATTCTTGAAACGTGATCGAGTAGAAAATGTTTAAGAAGTTATGTCATCCGAGTTGTCATTCACTTGGAAAAGACGTAATGCTAGTTTAGCGTCCTGTATATATATATCACTGGGAGACAATCGCATGATCGGCGGATTAGATTATCGTATATGAATGTGTTCCAGAAAAAATGACCGATAACATTTCTTTATCATTTTCAACTAAGCCATATACAAGAAGTTGGCGTGTTATTCGTAGACAAAAGGATTTTCACTAATTATCCTTTAAACAATCTTACAAGATTGTTTCTAATAATTTATTATCTCGTCTATCGATTTAAACTCGATCGATTCGTTTGGGTATCCTAAGGGAAGCCACGTAACGAAATTTGAGTAAGATAGGTTAGGTCTATGATCAACAATGACCGGTTTGGACCTGCGAGAATTCAAAAATTCCTAAAGATGAATATTTTTTTTCGAATTTCTAACCTATAATGCCAACTTGTAACGATCCGCAGCTTTTCTTGTTATATTGTACTCGTACTTCAGATGACTTACGGCCATAGTTGTACATGATATTTGAGGTATCAGCGTGATGACGTCATAAGCAACGAACCGGTACAAAGGTCAAACAGTGATGATCTTTGATGGCGGCTTTTCTATTGTGACTCGTACTGGATTGTCCGGATGTGGAATGACGAGATAATATCCGGACGGAGCTCAGAACTCGACTATTACGGCTGAGCATGCTGCCATTCCCTAGAATTCAAGCCGGTAGGCGCTGCAGCTAGTTTCGTGATCTTGAAGATTGATCGTGCAACGTGAAGCTGATGGCGACAGATCAATATGATTGGCAGCCAATGCCTCTTCGTTATCCGCAACCCAGTAACCCAACGTGTCCGTATCGTAAGTTGGGATCATGGTCACTTCTGTGAAAAAAATTATTTTTAATAAAAATATTTGAAAAGTGATAATTTGAAATGGATCGTGATCATATGATCATCGTGATAATCATTAAAGCAATTATTTTTCTTACCTAAATCTTTATCTTCCCAAGTTTTCTTGGCTTCCAGAAGAGCATCGTAGACTTCACGACTTGGTTCAGTTCCACTGAAAACGTAATATCTTGCTCTGATCCTCTTGAAGAATTCCAAGGAGGTGTAGTACGAGTTTCCATGATGAGGTACGTAGGTCAGATCCATATAAACTGGCTGAACTTTGTTCTTCGAGTCCTTGTTCTTTTTCTCATTTTTACCAGGACTCTCCGATCTCTTTTTATTCTTGATATTTTCAGACACAACCTTCTTCGGCTGCTTCCTTTCCTTCTTCGGTGTACCCGGTGCACCCTTATTCGACACTTCATTAGCCATTGGCGCAGGTGCCGGAGTAGGAAGTGCCAAGGGTTCACCCCAGTCATTAATCACGTCGAAGTTCAAGCCTTCCAAAGCTGTTTCCGTCGTTTCCACTGAACTCGCATTTACTGCAGATTTCCTGAGATTGAACTTTCTTGGTGGTTTTGGCGACGGCAATCCCAAAGGAGCACCCCATCCTGCAAGAGGATCTTTCTTGTCTTTGGGATCTTTGGAATCATCGGAATCTTCAACGAAGGAGGCAGCCATCGGGTCCAGCTGTTTGGAGCCATTGGATAACTGTGCAAGAGTACCGTTGCTATATCCAACGGTATCCTTGTCCTTTCCATCCATAAGTGCTTTTTCAAAATCCATATCAGCTTCGTCAACATACTTTTTGGATTCAGATTTTGGTTCGTATCCGCCAGCGAATTCTTTCTCAACGGTGAATCTCTTGAACGAGTAGTCGGACTGAATTGGAATTGGCTCGCTGATCTTTCTGCTGGCAGGATCAGTAAAGGCGGGTTTGACAGTTGTCAATGGTGGTACAGTTGGTAGCTCTCCGTAGAAGCTGCTACTCATGGCAGCCGCTGAGAATTCAAGAGACTTCCCATCCTGGGACGTCGAAGATAATGGCGAAGCTGGCGTCTCTTCATCGGAGTAGCGCGGTTCCTGCGTCATCTCTGAACTGGTCCTGGAGTCGTCAACCTTGACGTCGGTTTTCTCTGCCAGGACGACGGTCTCGCCCTTTTCATTGGTTGCCTCAGTGATCTCCTTCGTAGTCGTGATGATCTCACCGTCGTCGGACATCGTCCTGGTAGTCGTGATGGTCGTGCGAATCACTTCACCTGATCGGAATCCTTCGGGAGTGGCGGTCCTGGATCGGCCCTCGGATTTTCTATCGGGTGTTGATCTTCCAGAGGGCTGCATCGAGGCGCCATCTCTGATCAGGGGTGACACTGGAATTTCTGGGGTGGACTTGCCAGTGGAGCCACTGAAGACAATATCTCTAGGTAGGGATATATCTGGGGATGATTTTCCAGAGTAACTCTTGTCGTCGGAGATCAAATCTCTGACGGCCGGTGACACGACCACTTCAGACTTGTCCAGTGGTGCCCTGATCACTTCCGATTGATCCTTGGAATCCGGGGTAGACTTGCCGGAATCAAAGAAAGTTTTGACGTCAGGCGATGACGTTCCTGAGGTCGAGGTTACCGTGGTTACTGTCCTCCTGATGATCTCTTCAGTTCTCAGTCCTTCCGGTGTCTCGCTCACGAATCTCTCCTCGCTGACTTTCTTATCTTCGTCGTCCTCGCGTCTTTTGCCGGTTTTCTCTTGACCTTGGGAAGAGTCGATTAACTTCTCCAGAAGATGCTCGCTGTCTAGGACATCGGAACTTTCCTTAACGTCCTTCTTGGTGATGACCTCACCATCAGGACCGGTTATTGTCGTCACCGTTGTCACTATTCTTTTGACGTCAGTTGTTTTTTGGATTTCCGGTGTTCCTTCACGACTCACAATCCTCGTCACGTACTCCGGACCGGATTCTGAAGTGATCTTCTTTGTTCGCTTGATCGTCTCCACAATTTCCGGTGTACCTTCGCTTGAGATTATTCTTGTATAGAGTTCCGGTTTTTCTATGTCTGATGACGAACTCGATGGCCTTCCTATGGGTGCTGCATCAGTTACGATTGTTCTTGATGTCCTTGTCGTTATTGTTTCTGTAACTTCCGGTGTTCCCTCACGACTAACGATTTTCTTGACCTCACCAGTCCTTCCTGTTGTATCGAAATCTTCTTCGGATTCATGAATTTCGCGCTTTATTATCTTAGTGATCACTTCCGGTTCTCCCTCTTCGATTATTTCGCGTTTTATGATTCTGGTGACTATCTCTTCCGGTTCACTCTCTTCAATGATCTCACGTTTCACGATCTTAGTTACCACTTCCGGTTCGTCTTCGTCAATAATTTCTCGTTTTATAACTTTGGTGACTACTTCCGGTTCTCCTTCTTCGACGATCTCACGCTTCACGATTTTTGTAACTACTTCCGGTTCTCCGTCGTCAACCATTTCACGTTTTATAACTTTCGTTACTAATATCGGGTGACTGTCTTCAACGACCTCGTCTTTCTGCACCTGCTTCACAAAATCTTTACCATTCACATCCGGAACTTCGTGCTTGGTACCAATTTGTGATACGGAAGATGTCGTTGAGGTCGACCAGGTCACTGTCGAAAATTCTTTACTAGTCTCCTTGGATAGGTTTGTCTCCTTCGCCACGACATCCACAAGTACATTTTTACTTTCAGTCAACGACGTACTCGTAATGGCACCCGAAAGTTCAGAGACGATCTTACCAGTCTCCTTAACTTCTTTAATTTCTTTTTCCAAAATATCCTTATCTTCCTTAAGCATCGATGTCGTGACCTTACTCGAGGTATCAGTAGTAACATGACTGACCTCCTTAACCTCTTTCTCAAAAAGTCCTGTCTCCTTGACACTAGAAGTCGTAACAGTGCTAGTAACTTCTGGAGAAATTTTATCCAAGTCCCTAGAAGATTTAGCCAGGACATCAACCAAAACGTCTTTACCATCAGTCGCTATAGTGCTAGTAATGGCGCTCATATAGTCTGTAACAAATTTATCGGCTTCTTTAGATTCTCCGGTATCCGTATCCTTAGCCATGACATCCACAAGGACATCACTTCCTTCCTTAACGCAATCAGTCGTTGTAGCAATGGCGGCTGCTGCTTCAGAATCAGGAGTGTCACTTCGTCCAGCAAAGTCAGGGGTGGATTTACCAGAAAGTGTTGTGATGTGCGTAGTCCTAATTTCTGTAATACCGCCAACGAAGGCTTTGTGAAATTGGCTCTCATATTCGGTTCTATAATCGGGAGTTGATTTTCCAGATTTCTCATAAAAATGACGCATTTCCGGTGTCGAGTATCCTGACCTGTCCGAAAACTTTTCCGAAAAGAGTGACGATTTTGGATCGGGCGTCGATTTACCAGAGATATCGATGATACGATCTCTTGCCGATGATATGTCCGGTGTCGATTTTCCGGTGTCTGGTTCTTGATCATCAAGCGATCGTTTCCGACGATCTATAATTGACGTTGACTCTTCGTGATCTTTGATCGACGATACCTCGGGACTTGACTTTCCTTCCGGTGATCTTTGAAAACGATCCAGTACCGATGCCTCTAACGATTTTTCAATTGATGACGACTCTTCGTGATCTTTTCCTATCGATAGATCCTCTTCGTGGAAGATCGTCTCGTCGATCACGTTGCGACGAATGATCTTGCGCTTGAAAATGATTTCTTCTATTATTTCTAGGATTATGTAACGCGGCAAAGATTTCTTTATGATTATTTCTTGCAAGATCTGCTCCGTGATGATTTTGCCTTTCGAGATGTAATCCTCGATCAGATAGTTTTCAACTTCCGTACGCTTTTCCTCGGATATTGAAATTTCCTCGTCAATATGCGGCGCGGTACGATCGGGAGATGATTTTTTGGATTTTTCTAACTCTGTATCGCTATCCTTAGGATCTAGATCATGAGTGATCTTGCCTGATACACCAGACTCATGACTCCTTTCACTTGAAATACTAGATCGTTTAGATTCGGTAATTGATTTTTTTCTCGATTCCGCATCCAATAATTCTATATCAGGTTCAAGATCACTCAAGATCGTTTCCTTACAGAGACCATGGCCTATGATGATTTCATTGATAATCTGCATGACCAGTGATCGAGTCACGTCCTCAATCACTATGATCTCCTCAACAATTTTGGAAGTGATCTTGCGCTTTTTCGCTACATACTCTTCCAAAATGTATTTTTCAATTCTGAGTCTTTTGGATACAGGGGCGTCTGGTTCTTCAGTCTTCGGTTCCTCTTCATCACCTTCTTCTTCATCTTCCAAGATCGAGTTCCGTGCCAAATCTTTCTTCACTATGATCCCCTCAATGATCTCAATGATGACGTGTCTGGGGACGTCCATTATTATATAAATTTCCGCAATGACATTCGACGAAACTTTTCGTTTTTTATTTACGAATTCCTCGATTATGTATTTTTCGATTTCTGATCTTTTCTCCATGGGTACCTCCAGGTCTTCGTCGTCGTCTTCGACTTCCTTCGATTCCTCTGCCTTAGGACTAATTTGATCCGTTGCTCTTCCTTGATCTTCCTTCCTCGTCGATGGGGTCTTCAAGTCCTCCACTTCGTCGGGAACAACGAAGTCTTCAGGATGCTCAAAGGATCTTGGAGCTTCCTTCGGCTTCTTAGTCTCGTCCACTGGTGTCTTCAAATCGTCCTTTGGTATCTTCGTATGATCCTCTTCTTGGTCGAATGACGTTCTAATCTCTTCTTTCTCTTCAAGGATGCTGGTGCTAGCGGAATGCTCGAATGCTCCTTTGACTCCTTCAAGGAGACTCAACTTTTCTGGGACTTTGTCCTCAAATAGACTTGCAGCTCTTGATCTACCTAGTGGTGTTTTCTCCCCAGTCTCGAAGAGACTATGTGATCTTGATCTATCCTTTGGTGTTCTTTCTTCGATGGGTGAGCTGTCCTTAGACGATCTCAAGGCGCCCATCTTTTTATCGGATTCTGCATCCTTGACAAGGATTTCCTGTTCTTTATCTAATTCCAGGTGCTTGTCATCTGCTTTCTCATCAGCAATGCTAGGAGACTTTGAGCCACTCAAATGATCTTTTACGTCTGCTTTCTCGCTGACGATACTTGCTGATCGTGATTTGTCCAGTGGTTGGGCATCGTCAGCCTTATCACCAGCTATACTGGGAGATTTTGATCTACTGACATGGTCTTTCTCGTCTGCTTTCTCGCTGATGATACTTGGTGATCGTGATTTGTCAGCTACATGGATTTCGTCAATTTTATCGCCGGCTATGCTGGGAGATTTTGAGCCACTGATGTGATCCTTTTCATCGACTTTGTCATCAGCTATACTGGGAGATTTTGATCCACTGACATGGTCTTTCTCGTCTGCCTTGTCGCTGATGATACTTGGTGATCGTGATTTGTCAGCTACATGGGTTTCATCAATTCTATCGCCGGCTATGCTGGGAGATTTGGAGCCACTGATGTGATCCTTTTCATCCACTTTGTCACCAGCTATACTAGGAGATTTTGATCTAATGATCTCTTCCTTGTCGTCGGGCTTGTCACTGAAAACGCTTGGTGATCGTGACTTGTCGGCTGGATCTATTTCGTCAATTTTATCACCAGCTATGCTGGAAGACTTTGAGCTACTGATGTGATCCTTTTCATCGATCTTGTTATCGTCAACTACGCTGGGAGATTTTGAGTGAATAATGCGATCTTTTTCGTCTGGTTTGTCGCTGACAATACTTGATGAGCGTGACATCTGAGCTGCTTGTGTTTCGTCAATCTTATCACCAGCAATGCTGGGCGATTTTGAACCAGCAATGTGATCTTTCTCGTCAGATTTATCGCTGAGCGCACTTGGTGATTTTAATCTGACATCCAAGTCTTTTTCATCTATTTTGTCACCAGCGATGCTGGGAGTTTTTGAACCACTGGTATGATCCTTTTCATCGATCTTGTCACCAGCTATGCTCGGAGATTTTGATCTACTGATGTCATCTTTCTCGTCTGGCTTGGCACTGACGATGCTTGGTGATCGTGACTTATCTGTTGGTTCCATCTCGTCAATTTTGTCACCAGCCAAACTGGGAGACTTTGAAGCACTAATGTGATCTTTCTCATCTGGTTTGTCACTCACGATGCTTGCTGATCGTGATTTGTCAATTGGTTCTTTGTCGTCGATTTTGTCACCAGCAATGCTGGGAGATCTTGACCCACTGACCTGTTCCTTTTCATCAGGCTTGTCACTGATGACACTTGTTGATCGTGATTTGGCACTTGGTTCCGATTCATCAGTTTTATCACCAGCTGCACTTGGAATCCTTAAGTCATCAATATGATATTTCTCATCGAGTTTGTCACTGACAATACTTGGTGACCTTGACTTATCAATTGGCTCTTTATTATCAATCTTATCACTAGCTACTCTAGGGGATTTTGAACCACCGACTTGATCTTTATCGTCAGGCTTGTCACTGACGATGCTTGATGATCTTGACCTGCTAGTTGGGTGCATTTCATCAAGCCTATCACCAGCAATACTAGGCGACTTGGAGCCACTTACGTGATCCTTCGAATGTTCATCAATCTTATCACCAGCTATGCTTGAAGATTTTGATTCGCTGATTTGATCCTTCTCGTCGGGCTTATCGCTGTCGACACTTGGTGATCTTGATTTCTGTATCAACTCTTTTTCATCAATTTTATCACCAGCTATACTCGGAGATCTTGAACCACTAACATGATCCTTTTCATTGATCTTGTCACCAGCTAGACTTGAAGATTTGGATTCACTTATGCTATCTCTCTCCGGCTTCTCACAAGTAATCGCTGACGTTAGTCTGTCTATTAATTCCTTTTCATCAATCTTATCTCCAGCAACACTTGGAGATTTCGAACTAATAATCTGATTTTTTTCGTCAGGTTTATCGCTGAGGGCACTTGTTGATCTTAATATATCGTCCAAATCTTTCTCATCTATTTTATCACCGGCGATGCTAGGTGTTTTCGAGCCACTGATATGATCCTTTTCTTCGACCCTGTCACCAACTAAGCTTGGAGATTTTGATCCACCGACATGATCTTTATCGTCATGTTTGTCACTGACGATACTTGGTGATCTTGATTTATCCGTTAGTTCCACTTCGTCTATTTTATCATCAGCTACGCTGGGAGATTTTGATCCACTAATATGAAGTTTCTCATCAGGCTTGTCGCTGATGATGCTTGGTGACCTTGATTTTTCAATTGGTTCCTTATCGCCAAGTTGGTCACTGATAATACTAGGTGATTTCGACATACCCGCTGATTCAATTTCTATAATCTTGTCTCCAGCAATACTAGGTGATCGTGATTTATCAACAGGTTCTTGTTTTATCGGCTTATCACCAATGAGATTCAGGGATATAGGTTTATCAACTGATATCCCTGCTAGTCGTTTTACGTCAACAATCTCACCAGCAATACTAGTAGACTTTGATAGATCGATTGGTTCCTTCTCGTAGGGTTTATCACTACTAATACTGGGGGACTTTGACAAACTTGGTTCTTTCTTCTCGGACGATTCTTCACAAGCTATGCTAGGCGATATTGATTTATCTAATGGTCCCTTATCATCTGGTAGGTCACCAACTATGCTGGATGATCTGGATTTATCAGCTGCTTCTTTCTCCTCAGGTTTATCACCAGCAATGCTGGGTGATCTGGATTTATCAGCTGGTACCTTTTCTTCTGGCTTATCTCCAGCAATACTTGGCGATCTAGATTTATCTGCTGCTGCCATTACTTCTGGTTTATCTCCAGCAATACTGGGTGATCTAGATTTATCAGCAGGTTCTTTCTCCTCAGGTTTGTCACCAGCAATGCTGGGTGATCTGGATTTATCAGCTGGCACCTTTTCTTCTGGCTTATCTCCAGCAATACTTGGCGATCTAGATTTATCTGCTGGTGCCATTTCTTCTGGTTTATCTCTAGCAATACTGGGTGATCTAGATTTATCAGCAGGTTCTTTCTCCTCAGGTTTGTCACCAGCAATGCTGGGTGATCTGGATTTATCAGCTGTTACTTTTTCTTCTGGCTTATCTCCAGCAATACTTGGCGATCTAGATTTATCTGCTGGTGCCTTTTCTTCTGGTTTATCTCCAGCAATACTTGGCGATCTAGATTTATCTGCTGCTGCCATTACTTCTGGTTTATCTCCAGCAATACTGGGTGATCTAGATTTATCAGCAGGTTCTTTCTCCTCAGGTTTGTCACCAGCAATGCTGGGTGATCTGGATTTATCAGCTGGTACCTTTTCTTCTGGCTTATCTCCAGCAATACTTGGCGATCTAGATTTATCTGCTGCTGCCATTACTTCTGGTTTATCTCCAGCAATACTGGGTGATCTAGATTTATCAGCAGGTTCTTTCTCCTCAGGTTTGTCACCAGCAATGCTGGGTGATCTGGATTTATCAGCTGGTACCTTTTCTTCTGGCTTATCTCCAGCAATACTTGGCGATCTAGATTTATCTGCTGCTGCCATTACTTCTGGTTTATCTCCAGCAATACTGGGTGATCTGGATTTATCAGCTGGTTCTTTCTCCTCAGGTTTATCACCAACAATGCTGGGTGATCTAGACTTATCGGTTGGTACTTTTTCTTCTGGCTTATCACCAGCAATACTGGGTGATCTGGATTTATCACCTGGTTCTTTCTCTTCACGTTTGTCACCAGCAATACCGGGTGATATGGATTGGTCTGCTGGTTGTTTCTCCTCAGGTTTCTCACCAGCAATGCTGGGTGATCTAGATTTATCAGCTGGTACCGTTTCTTCTGGTTTATCTCCAGGAATACTGGGTGATCTGGATTGGTCTGCTGGTTCTTTCTCCTCAGGTTTATCTCCAGCAATACTTGGTGATCTAGATTTATCAGCTGGTACCGTTTCTTCTGGTTTGTCTCCAACAATACTGGGTGATCTGGATTGGTCTGCTGGTTCTTTCTCCTCAGGTTTATCTCCAGCAATACTTGGCGATCTAGATTTATCTGCTGCTGCCATTACTTCTGGTTTATCTCCAGCAATACTGGGTGATCTGGATTGGTCTGCTGGTTCTTTCTCCTCAGGTTTATCTCCAGCAATACTTGGCGATCTAGATTTATCTGCTGCTGCCATTACTTCTGGTTTATCTCCAGCAATACTGGGTGATCTGGATTTATCAGTTGGTACCTTTTCTTCTGGTTTATCTCCAGCAATACTTGGCGATCTAGATTTATCTGCTGCTGCCATTACTTCTGGTTTATCTCCAGCAATACTGGGTGATCTGGATTTATCAGTTGGTACCTTTTCTTCTGGTTTATCTCCAGCAATACTTGGCGATCTAGATTTATCTGCTGCTGCCATTACTTCTGGTTTATCTCCAGCAATACTGGGTGATCTGGATTTATCAGTTGGTACCTTTGAATACTTGGCGATCTAGATTTATCATCTAGTATTTTTTCTTCTGGCTTATCACCAGCAATACTGGGTGATCTGGATTGGTCTGCTGGTTCTTTCTCCTCAGGTTTGTCACCAATAATGCTGGGTGATCTAGATTTATCATCTAGTATTTTCTCTTCTGGCTTATCACCAGCAATACTGGGTGATCTGGATTGGTCTGCTGGTTCTTTCTCCTCAGGTTTGTCACCAATAATGCTGGGTGATCTAGATTTATCATCTAGTATTTTCTCTTCTGGCTTATCACCAGCAATACTTGGCGATCTAGATTTATCATCTAGTATTTTCTCTTCTGGCTTATCACCAGCAATACTTGGTGATCTAGATTTATCTGCTGGTTCTTTCTCCTCAGGTTTGTCACCAATAATGCTGGGTGATCTAGATTTATCATCTAGTATTTTCTCTTCTGGCTTATCACCAGCAATACTTGGCGATCTAGATTTATCTGCTGCTGCCATTACTTCTGGTTTATCTCCAGCAATACTGGGTGATCTGGATTTATCAGCTGGTATTTTTTCTTCTGGTTTATCACCAGCAATACTTGGTGATCTAGATTTATCTGCTGGTTCTTTCTCTTCAGGTTTATCACCAGCAGCACTTGGTAGTCTGGATTTATCAGTTGATATTTTTTCTGCTGGCTTATCACCAGCAATACTGGGTGATCTAGATTTATCTGCTGGTTCTTTCTCCTCAGGTTTGTCACCAACAATGCTGGGGGATCTGGATTTCTCAAGAGGTTCTTTCTCCTCAGGTTTGTCACCAACAATGCTGGGTGATCTAGATTTATCATCTAGTATTTTTTCTTCTGGCTTATGACCAGTAATACTGGGTGATCTGGATTTATCAGTTGATATTTTTTCTGCTGGCTTATCACCAGCAATACTGGGGGATCTGGATTTATCAGCTGGTTCTTTCTCCTCAGGTTTGTCACCAACAATGCTGGGTGATCTAGATTTATCATCTAGTATTTTTTCTTCTGGCTTATGACCAGTAATACTGGGTGATCTGGATTTATCAGTTGATATTTTTTCTGCTGGCTTATCACCAGCATTACTGGGTGATCTAGATTTATCTGCTGGTTCTTTCTCCTCAGGTTTATCACCAACAATGCTGGGCGATCTGGATTTCTCAAGAGGTTCTTTTTCTTGTAGTTTATCTCCAGCGATAATAGGTGACCTTGACTTATCGACCTGCGTATCAGTGATATCGATAGCTGGTTTTACATCCATTGCTGTCGATGCAACCGTGATTATTTCTTCTGGTTTAATAGTCAGGCTTGTAGGAACTTGTGGTTTTATATCCGCCTTCTCGGCTCGTAATGATTTCTCAGATTCGGACGGGCTTGGCGTACGAGACTTCTCTTGTGTTTCTTCACCAACAATGCTCGATGATCTTAGCTTAATTTCCAATTTTTCTTTTTCTTGTAAATCTGCAACTCTAAGATCTTCAAACTTGTTAATGACTGCACTAGGAACTTTGGTTTTATCAGTTTCATTTGGTTTGTCAATTAGAGTCTTAGCCTTCATTTCATCCTCTATGAAAGTTTCCTTCACTACTGAGTCTGTTACTGACGGAATTTCTTTGATATCAGATTTTTCCAGAGATTCTTTAAGTTCGACTTTCTCCATAGGAGAAAGTTCTTTTCTCTCAGATTTATCTAATGGAGAAACTATCTTTGTTTCAAATGTATCTACCGGTGATGCTTTCGAGATTGAAGGTTTTTCCGTCAGAGGAATTTTCTTTTCGACCAACGATATTTCTTTAATTTCAGACATTTCTATTGGAGAAGTTTCTTTGCTTTCCAGTTTCTCTGTAGAAGGAACTTCAGAGATCTTTTTAATGGGAGAAATTTGTTTGTCTTCTGGGACTTCCGTTGAGGAAGTTTGTTTGACTTCCAAAATTTGAGTAGATTTAGAGCCTGACATTTCTGCAGCAAAAGATACTGGTACAGATTTATCTATGCTTCTCGGTGACTTTTCTAAACTATCCTCCAGCTCCTGCGAGTCTCTATGAGCAATAGGCGACTTGTCCAAGCTGTCTTCTGGCGTAATTTTGTCGGTATCCCGAATATCTGGCGTGGACTTTCCCGAAATACTATCTCTTTCCGGCGTGCTCTCTCCCGAGCGCAAAGAATCCTTATCTAGCACTAGAGAGTCCTTTTCAGGAGTTGATTTCGTTGAAACATCTTTCAAAGAGTCATCAGGCGTCACCGTCTTAGTAAATGTGATACTTCCAACCGGACAGATTACCGTCTCCTGTCCGCCATCTTCGCTACTGGCAGTCACAAGCATGCGGCGCACTGTGCTGTCGTCCTTGGACAAAGTTTCATGAAGAGCCTTTGATTCATCTTCTGAATCTTTTTCTTCTGGAAATTGGTCTTCTTCCGTTGATTCTTTGATGCTTCTCTTGGTACGTACAGTATCCTCTACAGGACTCTCACGACCTTTCTCAATTTTAGTTACCTCAGAAATTTGTTCCTTTGGTTCTGGTTCCATCGCACGTCCTGTGGCATCAGCCAATTTTGTTTCTGGCAGCGCCTTCTCTGGTGTTTCTGTAACATCCTTTGGAGGAACTACGTCATCCTTCTTTAGATCTTTCACAATTGATTCTACTGATTGAGGAATTTCAGGACTCGCAGGGGCCTTGATGTCCTTTAGAATTTCTGAAATATCCATGGATAATCTCTTTTCAGGAATTTTATCCTTTGAATCCTCAGGGACTGTTTTCTTTTCCAATGTCACAACCTCCTTTTTATCCTGCACAGGAGACACTGTGTCCTTAGAAATTTTATCCACTAGGTCCTTAGGCTTTTCTTTTTGCGTTAGGACATCAACTTTCTCTGTCATTTCTTCTGGACTCACAACCTTCTCGAGTACTGTCTTCTCTTCCAAGGGTTCCTTCAAATCATCCTTTGTTATCTCCTTCTTCTCTGGAAGGACCTCAATATCCTTAACTTGTGTTCCTGCGACCTTAATATCCGTGAAATCTTTGAGAACTTCTTCGCCTTTCTCAACGACCTCAGATTTCTCCGGCTTATCGGACTCAACTGTATCTTTCTTGACCTCCTCTACATGATCCTTCAGGTCAAGCTTATCTTTGTCGACCTCAATTTTCTCTTTTGCGATATCCTTAGCGGCATCGATTTCAGGGACCTCTTGCTTATCGATAACCTCTTCGACCCTGATGTGTTCAGGTTTAACATCGGCAGTCTTCTCCTTGGCCTCGTCCAAATATTTCTCTGTAGTATCAACAACATCAGAAACCTCGGAAGCGTCTGAAAGGACCTCTGCTTCTTTAACCACGTCCTGAACCTCCTTGATATCTTTAATAATCGTCGAAATCTTTTCATCAGCCTCAACAACTTCACTCGCTTCATCTTCAAGAGCCTCCTCAACCTCGTCCTTAGTCTTGCTAGGGACTTCCGCAGGAAGAGATCCAGCAGTAGTAACGGGAACTTCACGAACTTTGTATTCTTCTTCAACGGCCTCAAAATCATCCGCAAGATCCTTTTCTTGATTTTTTAGATCCTTAAGGTCTTTTTTGTCCTTTAATGGAATATCTCTGTCATCCTTGAGAATTACGGAAACAGAATCCTTCGAAGGAATACTGACAAACCCATCAACAATTTTATCCTCTTCAACATCCTTGACATTTACTAAGTGACTATCCACCTTCTCATCAAGGACCTCAGCAAAGATGGACTTTCTCTTCTCGTCCTTAGCCACGGAAACAGGTACACCTTCATCCTTCTCTAAGATCAAAGATAATTCTTCATCCATCATATTCAGGACCTTCTCCTTCGTTAATTTACGCTTAATAACAATTTCTTCAATGATCTCAATAACCACTCTTCTTGGTACCGACATCCTGATGGAAATTTCTTCAACGATACTAATCGTTATTCTGATTCCTTTAGTTATGTACTCTTCAATAATATACTCCTCGACCTGAATCCTCTTTAGAAGAGGAACGGATCCATCCTTATAAACCTGTTCGTCAAGGACATCCTCCCTTGGGATACCGTTCTTAACGATAATCTCTTCAATGATATAAATAAGACGTTCTCTAGGTACACGCCTCACTACAGTAATGTACTCTATGATCTCAATGGTGACCCTGGTCCTCCTGGTGACAATCAATTCCTCGATGACATCCTCGAGCTTGTCCTTACTGGATAGAACTTCCTTGATTTCAGAGGGTAACTCCTTGAACCTTGTCTCGAATTCATGTTCGTCTGTTTTTTCAAGTGCAAATTTAGGCGAAGTCGGTGCAGAGTCAGGTGTCACCATGACGACCTCGGCCTTACCAGGTGAGAGCTTCTGTTGAAAGAGTATTTCAGGCTCTTCAATTTTATCCTCCTCGTCTTCAGGTTTTTCGGACCTCTTTACTTCTTTCTTAACACAGGATTCTTCCAGGCCAGCTTCCATGACGTCGACCTTACCAGCGAAATCGTCAAGGGATTTATTCTCTTCCTCGATAATACTTCTTCTTTTCCTGGACAGGAGGACATCGTCCTTGATTAGCAATTCTTCGCAAATTTCCTTGGTGCTTTTCTCAGGCTCCCTAGTTGGTGAAGTTAATTCTATTCCTTTGTCCTTTATGACCTTGATGCATGGCTCTTCCAGTACTTCGACACCGTCCGCTCTCTCATAGACCGGCAAAGGATGAACAATGTCACTTTGTAGCATCTCTTCTATTTCCTCTTGGGGAGGTAACTCCTCGGTTATGCCGACCTTTTTGGGTATGATCACATCCTCGAGGACAGGCTTGACCTCTTTGATCTCTTTAGCCTCAGGAAGCCCTTTGGCGTCCTTAAGGTCACTGATCTCATTTTCTTTGTCGGATGGCCCTTCAGGTTTATGCACTTTCTCTTGAGGTTTTTCCTGAACTTTGGACTCTTCCTGAATTTTGTCCTCTGTGATTTTATCTTCGGGTTTATCTGCTTTTTCTTTTTCTTGTAACTTCTCAGATTCTTGGAAGAGGATTTTCTCCGAAAGGAAGTCGTCATCCTTGAGGACCTCAGCAACCTTCTTTACGATTTCGATTACGTCTTTTGGTTTGTCGTCTATTTCGATACCAGCGGTACCAGCTAGAACTTCGCCAACGTCCCTGACAGCTTCCTTGAGATCTCTTACAGGACCTTCGAAGATCTCTTCTTCGAAGTCCTCAAGGTCCTTACACCTGGGAATATCGAACTTTACCTTCTCAGGCTCCTTGCTCTCTGAAGATGCTCCGTCGAGACGAGGCTGGATTTCTTCGAGTCTCTCCACGACGCCAGCGAGGGTATCCTTAACGGCATCCTTAGCATCGATGTCCTGAGCTCTTTGTGCTATACCTTCCTGTTCGATTTTCTCCTCCAAGGACTCTAAGGAATCCCTAAGGCTGTCTTTGACAGTTTTGAATTTCTTTGAAGCCTCTTCGAGAAGCGCTTCAACCTCTTTCGCGTCTTCGATGGCCTCTTCGTCCTTGATGTTTTGGGCCTTAATTTCTGCATTCGATAATATTTCCTTAACTTCGTCATCCTTAATTTCAGTGACCGCTTGAACTGCTGGTGCAGGCTTGACCTTAGATAAATCAACACCGACCTCTTTCCTGATGGTATCTTGGATCTCCTCCTGAAGGAAAGCAGCAGTATCCTTTATCGCGGCAACCTTAACGTCCATGACCTTAGGCACAGCCTGTTCGAACAATTCAGACTTCTCAATCTTGCCAACCTTAGGGAACATCTTTTCCATGTCGACTTCTTTCTCGGTAGTCTTTTCCGGTGGTTTAATTTCCTCGAAAATTGCTTTCTCTTGAGGTTTGACCTCTTTAGGTGAACTTGATTTCGAACTGGATTTTTCCTCGTCCTTCTCAGCATCCCTCTTCGATTTTCCAGTGAGCTTATCGATGCCTTTCTCAAACCTATCGGCAACTTTACCGAAAAAACTGAAGACACCTTTTTGCTCTTTGACTGGTGGAGTTTCTGGTTCCTTAAGGTCTTGGGACGCAGCGGCTTGGACCTTCTCTTCCTTATCTTTTTCGAAGTCTTCCATTCTGTACAATTTGGGGTCAACTTCTTCATGAACTGGAAGGTCAGCAACTTCATCGGGAGTCTTTACAATGTCGCGCTGAAGCGTTGGAACACTTTGGCGCACATCGAATACTTTGACTTCAGGTTTAACTATGCTTGGGGTTGGCTGTGGAAAGATTTCTTTGACCTTAGGAGGAGCCTCTTTCTCCTTCACTTCTTCCTTGGCATACTTCTCGTTGATGTCCTCCTTGATCTCATCCAGGGGGATTCTTTCATCCTCTGGAAGGGTCGGGGCCGTGGTGGTAGCACCAGACTCTAAAGTGGAGACCCTCTCTTGAGACTCTTCCAGTTTTTCTTGAATAGGTTCTTTTTGGTCTACTTCAGGTTTGAGGTCTGTGTCAGTGGTCTTTTTCTCAGAGGAATCAAACTTGTCAGGACTCAGACTGGATGGCTCCTTGGTGATGTCTTCGCTATCCTTTTTACCGGAATCATCCTTCTCTTCCGTTTTTTGCACAATTTCTGTAGCCGAAGCAATTATGCCTTTCAGTTCCTCTTCTAATTGCTCCTTGTGCTCCGGGGACAGGTCCTTCTCAGATTCTTGATAACCTTCAGGAACAACCTCATCCTTTTCAGCAGCAAACTCCAATCTCTTCTCTGGTATCTCATCCTTCTTCTCTTCAGCTTCTTCCTTCACTTCGTCTTTAGCCTCGACAATAGCTTTGACCTTCTCGGACTCGACTTCGTCTAGAAGATGCTTCTGCTCGCCGTCGCCACTTATGACGGAATCCTCATTGTAAATCTCCTCCTTCTCCACAATCAGATACTCATCCTCCTCCGTGAGTTCCTGACTTTCTTTTCTGGAAGCGACTTTCTTTGGCGCATCTTCGATTTCAGCAGTGACATCTTCCTCGGTCATGTCCTCATCCTTCTTATCAGTTGCTTCAGCAGTAATCTCATCATCACCCTCGAGATGATCATCCTTGCGAGCCTCTTCAATTCTCTCTGCTTTATTAAGAACTGCTTCGATCTCTTCTACGACTTCTCTCTCCTCCTTAAGGTCAGCCAAGACCTTACTCTCGATAGAATCCAAGGATAGATCTTCGGATTTCTCTACAAGCTTCACAACGGATTCGGGCTCGATCGCAGAAGGCGTCGATACGGTCGAGGAGTCTGTAGTACCCTTATCGCCTTTCCTGGCGAGTCCTCTGATAACGCCATCTTTTTCAGACTTTACAGAGGCCGTTGGAGTGCTTCTGGTTGACTTAGCCGGGCTACCAGGAAGTCTGGCCTTGCTGGGACTTGCGGGTTTTCCTCTGCGACTAATGGACTTTCTCTCAGCTGGTTTTGGTTTAGCCAGGGTCCTTGACACACCTGTTCCTGTGGTAGCTCCTGCCGTAGACATCTCAATGTGTTTCTGTGCGACGACCTTTCTGTTATTGGCGTCCTTTGCGCTCTTGGCTGGCGTCGCAGAGGACGGCTTGCTCGTCATAGTCCTGGAGATAGTCTTCGCGGTAGCTTTCGTTAACTCAACTTTCGAGGCTGAGCCATTCAGAGTCCTTTTTGGAGTAGTCGGAGAGGATTTAATGTCCTTCTTCTCCCCGGGCGGTTTGCTCTTCTTCTCCATCAACTTAGTGCTCTTCGCTTCCGGTTTGCTAGACTTCACCGCAGGTTTTGCTTCTTTCACTTCTTTCTTCTTTGGCTCGGGTTTCGTCGCTTTGGCATCCTTAGCGACGGCAGTCTTATCAATTTCCGTCTTGATGGCATCAGTCTTTTTCGTCTCGTCCTGCTTCTCGATCTTAACAGATTCCTTCTTCACCTCTTTCTTTATCTCCCTCGCTTCCTTGACCTCCTTGACCTCCTTCAGCTCCTTCTCAATCTTCCTATTCTCAGCCACCTTCTTGGTCTTGACCTCAACCTTGGCAGGTTGCTTCGTAGGTATAATAGGCGTCGAACTGACGCTCTTCGGCGGCGACTCTTCCTTGCTAATCTTTGACTCCATCTTCTCCTTCCTCATCTCCGTTATCTTCTTCGTTTCCTTTTCAATGGATCCCAATTTCTTACTAGGCTTGTCTTTCAAGACGGCCAATGAGGTAGACGGCGACAGGCTCTTGGCCGAGCAGACGGGCTGCTTCAGGAAGTCCAGATGCTTCAGTCTTTCTAGGCCTTCGAAGATCTTGCTCTGAGACGTCGATCCCGGGAAGAGGATCCTGGTGATAGTATCTTCAGGATTCGCTGGCTGCCAGACTAAAAGCGCGCAGATCGAGACTAAGTTCTGAATCGGGAATATCAAATTATTCGAATCCTTCTTATGCGACCCAGCGAACAGCTTCGAGTCCGACGCGTGCCACTTCGCCAGGAATTCACGGACCTCGCGACTGTCCTTGCTTGGACTAAGGACGTACATGTCCAGGGTACCATGTCCGACCTTATGATAAAGGTTAATAGGTTCAGGATCCCGATAACAAGGATGCGGACGTAGACCAATATGGCGAAGATTCACCATCATCTCCTGTCCAATGTCCGTGAGATTAAGGATCAAAGGATCAACGTCCTTGTCACCATCCGGTGAATTCGCCTGTCTCCTCTCCTGCAAAAGATCATTTCGTCCCAGTAAGGTTACCGAATAAAAAAAGAAAAAGACCCAATCGCAAGCTCAGAATCAAAATCTACGCTCTCTCTCTCGCTCGTCCAGATATTACCCATGACCTTACCATTAAATTACAGAAAAAGTGTCCAATCTGGGGATAGACGTGCATCTCCCTCTTCTTGCGCAAAACGCTGGAAATTCCACCGATGTTGCTATTGTTGATCCTGGTGACCAGGACGGCGTCCAGTCTGTCAAGGTGCCTAGCAAAGTCCCAGAAACAGGCCTTCCTCGCGAATCCGCCATCAACGAGCATGTTGAACCCATTGATGCCAAAGAGGGCGGCGTCGCCCTGACCGCCGGGGAAGACATAGAGGGTCGGATGACTAAATCGAATATTCCCGACGACGTCGGAAGGTTCCATCAGCTGATCCAAAGTCTGAGCAACCAGGTACTGTTCCAAGTAGCTGGTGAAACTGGTGATTGCCGGGACACCAGCTGTCAGTACGTCATCAGGATTGACTCTCACCCTGCAGGACCTGGTCATCAAATACAAAAATCACTACAACCCACAGACCCAACCCTAACCCAACACTCAAAATATCAAAAAAATATTTTTTTTTTATTACGGCACAATCATCCTAAACATTATCATCGGGCTCAATCTATACCTAGTGCATGATTCCTTGGACAGACGACTGGTCGTCCAGTCTCCAACGGCGGCGCAGTGGATGTCGACGGTAACGCTATTTTCATATGCACGGAGAACGCGTTGCACCTCGTGTTCGCTGAACGCATCCAGAAAGTCAGCAAGACTGAAGGTTCCATCCTGAAAAGCAAAAAAAAAATGACCCCTCAAAATAGCATACAGTGTAAAACAAGCCAAATGATATTGTAATTACAGCTCTATATTTTCTCTTATATTTTCAATGCTAATCGTATTACGCACGTTATACGTATATATACGTATGGAAAATTATAATTTATAAATAACTGTTCGCAACTGACGAACCTGTAGTATCCAGGAACCATTACCGCTGAATGTGTAACCAGCGTGAATAATGTGTCGGTGCTTGGTGAAGCTTGCCAGAAGATTTCTAATACACTGTAGAAGTGTATTTGTCTGTGGGTGTATCAGTACTTCCGTTACGAGATTCTCCGTAGCGTATTGTATTAGTCGTTCGCCTGAAAGATTTACATCCCTTGTAAAGAACTTTTCGCGGAAGAATTGCCATCCAATTTACGATTTCACCTAAGCGTCGTATACGGGATCGTAAAGGAAAGGACAATCTTTTGAGTGCGTCTTGGAATTGCTGATTTTTTATGGAAACAAATTCTTTTTTTTCTTTAAAAGTATCATTTTTACTACTTTTTCAAAAAATTTTTTTTTTGTATATTACCATTTCTAGCCTCCTCTCCTTCGGGTGCCTGCGCCACCAGTGCCTGCAATTCTTTTTCGAGATCCACGTGGCAGCTGTCCTTGTCCCAGGACAAGAATCCTGCAAAGGAAAAAAAGAACATAAATGAGGAATACACTGAGACCGGGAAAAAAAATATTTTCAATAGAATAGGGGATGAATGCGCGTTTACCTTTGAAAAATTGCCACAGGGCGCACCCTGACCTTAAAGCCAACCAGGTGACCCAACCCAACCTTCTACCTCGTGCTCGGTGACATTTTCTAAGGGATGTAGGTTATATTCACGGTAGATACCAATGCAAAAACTACCACCTCACTCACAACCCCCATTAAGTGGCATTTGGGTTACAGTTCAGTTAAAACGCGGCTGTTATTCTTGATGGTCCCTTAGAATTACTTCTAACCTGAATCACGACCTCGACGCTATGCAGGTGCGTTAAATGATGATTTAGAGACGTGATTATCATTAAAATGTATTATCATGAATTTACTTTTTTTTTTATCATGCCACCTTCAATCTACTTAATCGCTAATAAGTTTATGAATCCGTCTTTTATGTCATTATAATTTATACGGGGTACAAGGGCACCCTGGCTGTTTTATATAATCATCAGGGAACATCATCGTAACGTGGAAAGTATGATAATAAAAAAAAAAGTAGTATAAAATCTGGGCAGTTACGTCCACCCGGATTAAATTACAATGATACTTCGAAATTTGAGCCATAAAGATTATGTGGTGAAATTTCTTTTTTTTTTTTAATTTTAGATTTATTTATCTCGAAATAATAATAATAAAAGAATAAAGTCTTAGTTATCAGTTCAAGCCAGTTATCAGGATCAGTATTTATTTCTCGTTCTCGCCGCGGGGGGGCACACAGCACAGTAGGTCATAATCATTTGTTGCCGTGTAAGACTTGCATAGGGGTGGCTTCCCAAAGTGAGGGGATGAGGTTGAGGTTAAGGTTAAGGTTAAGAAGATGATACCTGTCACGAGCTATTATGCCGGGATTGATAAGAACAATTCTGACGAATGACGGATTCGGTTGAGTGATGGTATCCCAACCCTTCGACCCCCCTTTCGCAGGAGGGTGACGTAAACGAGGAAATGAAGACGAGCCACTAGGATTTTTAGTGATCCTAACTTTCGAAGGTCGAGCAAATTGGACGACCTCTGACCTTTTTCAGTCAGACGTAATTTTACGGGCTACGTTTAACAGGGGTCGGCTGGCTGGGGATGGGGATCTGCCAGGACGAATTACGTTGACATTGACCGATGTAATCAATAGGGGTTGCGATATCAAGAACCGAATACACGAATCCTAAAAAGAGCAAACATCGAAAGGGGAAATTGGTAGTTTGGCAGGGGATGAAAGAAAAAAAACAAAAGGAAAAATGTGTTATCTCCCACCCCTTCGTTACCCTCGTCAGAAATTTCGTACTTTTTATTAGCAAATGGACAATTAGCCCTTTTCATTTAGTTTCACGTTAATGGAAAAATCGATACGTAAATATTGGTACAATAAAAGAAAGTCACCCCTAATGTAGATTCGTATGAAGATTTTTTTTTAACTTAGAAAAAAAAAATATTTTCACGGTTGTAACAGCATCCCTTATTTCATTGGGCATTCCCTTTACGGGAACCACCAAGTACTGTACCTTGTCATTTTCGTAACATGGACATTTCCTACAAGGGTGGTTTTGATCTTTCCCAAAGCGTTTCACACCCTCGGGAAACCGTCGTACATACTGAACGACTATGGGGCTGCCTTACGGAGGGTGTTATTAACCCTTAAAATTGCTGCGGCGAGGCAACGAGTCTCGTAATTAGCGTAAATGAATTAGCAGCATCGGCTGTTTCTAGGGGTTGCTTAGGGCGGAGATCGTGACGTCACTAGCACCGCACCCCCCCCCCCCCCC
>NW_014333017.1:126750-146692 GCF_000341935.2 Cephus cinctus
CCCCCCGGGTCACGTGGTTCTCACCAGCCGGGAATCGATCGGCTTCTTCATCCCCTGACCTCTCGACGTTCCAACCTCACCCCAACTATTCCACGCGACCCCCTGCGAATTTTCACCAACCCTCCGCTTCGAAGATACTCGACTTTCGACTGTTAACCCCTCTGGAGTCTTCGACGTCACCTGCAAGCTCATCGAGGTCCTTTCAAAAAAAAAAGTTATCCAAGGAGAAACCCCTCGAGAATTTCAACCCCTATTCTCGACACTTGTCGCCGCTGTCGTGATCCACGAAAAAAAAGGCCGCGCAAGAACATTCAAAAAAGAAACTACGAATTCTACCATTCGCCACCACGTGTCTCACCCTCATTTCTTAACCCGTCAAAAATTCTATATCCCACATATTTTTACAGCAACCGCGAACTTCAAAATTATTCGCAAATAATTATTTTCAAATTGAACTCTCTCGAAAACAATAAATATTATTATCCCTGTCAATCGATAAAACGATACGACACGTGGAACAGGCTTTTGGGCCGATCGATTTGCAATCACGAAATCGACCAAGTTCCACGCAGTCATAAGAAATATATTGGGCCAGTTCTTCAATCGGGGCTGCAACTACCCCTATATTTATATTCATTTAATAAAACCTCATCCCCTTCAATATTTTATATTACAAGGTGCTACAGGCTCTTCGAATTAATTATCCCCCAAAAATTCTGAATTTAACAAAAATTTACATATTCAAGTATAAATAACAAAACGGATCCTATCGAGGATCGGGAGTGTTTCAAGTTCCAATCGTTCTACCTGGGAGCAGCAGAGTCAAGAGAACCAGCTAGAAGGGTCACTTCAGTTTTTACTCAATTTAAAAAAAAAAATTACATATCCAAGTATAAATAACAAAACGGATCCTATCGAGGATCGGGAGTGTTTCAAGTTCGAATTGTTCTACCTGGGAGCAGCAGAGCCAAGGGAACCAGCTAGAAGGGTCGCTTCACTCTATGTCAAATTGATCGGAAGCCCCAAGGGTGATACAAGAGAAGCCGTGTCAGGAGCCGCGCCTCATAATGCTTACCAACCCCCCACACCTCCACCCCATTCTTTCCGATAGCCGATATATTAGCAGCTACCACCAACGAACAGCACCCCCTCCGCCTTACTCCCATTAGCAGGTATTTTAAAATTAGTGTCAATAACGCTCGAAAATGTTTTAACCACGCGCGAGATACTTGAATAATTAATATTAAGTTGGTAATAAAAATCAATGAAAAAATATTTTAAAAATTTATATAAATCCGTCGATGCGTTACGATGCATATTTTACGCGGAACGAGTCACCCTAGTTATTATTTAATTACCGAGCGGCCAACTGTACCTGCAGTACTTTTAATTAGGCAACCAATTAGTGTTATTATCGGCCGTACAGCAGTGGCGCTGTGGATCGTTAGAATCTGCAAAATAATTAACATCACGAGGCGTCATGGGTGTCCGCGAATGTATTGAAAATATATTAAAACATTTTTCGTAACGTTAATTTATTGTATTAAAAATAATACAATCGCGATTCAATGTGTGGGGCGTGATTAAGAAAATTAATTAGCCAGAGATAATTAATGTTTGGTCTATGCCTTGTATGCTGTACAAGATTTTTTAATATCTTTCTCCCGTCTGTCCGGATACTAAGGAGCGGTGAATTTTCCAAAATATTTTTTTTACTAAAAAATTTGACCTCGATTCGCATTTTGCACGAATGCGTCAGAACATCGCGAATTGCTCTGATATGTGTATAGGTTTTTTTTTTCCTTTTCACGGAAATGCACTTTGATGCATTTCTATCGTGCATGTACTGTACAATATATTTTGCATATATGTATTATGACGTGATTTTTCGAATCACGGTCCCAAGGCGGCTCCGGTTACCGATACAGATAACGTTCTCGATTTCTGGTTCCCTTCGGGTCGCCACCCTGCTCAAGAGCTGCGCTCTCGGGTTGATTAGTATAGTTATGTCAAGGCTCTCGTAAGATTTCGTTATTGTTTAGTTGAGGTCGAGGTGCTCGAATCTGCCGTGGGGAGAGAGTCTCGACGTACCGAGTTGCCCGGCAGAGGAGACGACCCGACGGAGACGTCTCCACGGACCGGCGGAAGCCCGGGTGAGATACCGGCGCTCCGCTGGAGATGGGCAAAGGGCTGAAGAGCGGGCGGAGGTAGTTTTGATACGGTTAAGGGCAGGAGAGGAACCTCCTGCCCGAGTTTAGGATGTGGTGCCCAGCTGTCGCCCGATGCCCTGGGGAAGCGGCCGTGGAGGATCTGCAGGAGTTACGTACCGATTCGCTAAGGAACGCTCTCGATTTGGTTTAAAGGGACTACTCGAAGGAGATGGAAGAATTACCGGTTATAAGGCTCTCGACCAATCAGAATGATTAGTTCTCGGATTTGGCATTTGGCTATTGCAGTTTGACTATTGTCAAAGCAGTCTGTCTCGGAGCACCGACCGAGGTGTCACGAGGGACATCGCGCTTCCGTGCTATTTGTTGATAGTTTTTCTAGCCGCGTTTCGCTACGGTATAGCAAGTTCTCGATTCGTACAGTTCTCGCGAGGTCACGAAAAAGAATTACGTTACAGTATATATTTAGAGATAAATCGTTTTCCTGTAACATACAAAGTATACAGTACATAGCAGAAAAGTACATGTGTACATAGATATTTATGGCCCACTGTTGTGGCTGCCGAGAAAATATTAATTTTTTTGTTTCTATCGACACTGGTGTGAATGAGAGCGTAAACGTTGAAGGTATGTAATATTTTGAAAGGTATTGTATTATACTCCATTCTACATACGTCATTCATATTTCAGATAAACGTGCATTCTATTGCGAAAACTGAAACACGTGTTTCCAAACACGTGAAATATTAGACACATAAAACCCACGTAAATACCAGTCACAGAACTGGCTAAAAATAAAAGTCGAGTAAAGAAAATATTGTTTCTGCCCGAAAAAAAAAAAATTAACTCGACACCTCAATCCCCTCAAATTAAAATGACCAAGATCCTACGCAAACAGGTAAGAAAAATTGACTCATCTACCCCAAAAATAAATCACGGCTAAAACATAAAAATGACAAATAAAATGCTTGAGGATAATTTTAATTCAGCATCCGTCCCTGCACATGCATCAATTACCATCAACCACGATTGTCTCCCGTAAGTCCGTAAATTTCATAAAATAATTTCCAAACTCCGCGAAAACTCGATAAGCACGGTAAACTTTCCTGAACACCTACTTCGTTAAATACTAATATAAACCTCAGCCCGATGATTCTCGAAGCTTCTAGAACATTCCATGACGTAATAGTTCAAAAAATGGAATGAACCACCTAAAGCGTTTTGATTAAGAAAGTCCAACGGTACGAGAAAAAGAAGCAGAGCGATGTAAGACTGTAAGGGTATACACGTGGTAGTACGAGTGTAGAAGCGTCGTCGATCGATGGGAAGCAATTGGCGTCGCGACGCGTCGGAACGAGGACCGTCAGCATTTTTCGAGGAAACCTTTTGACCCTATTGCAAGAACAAAGGATATGTAAGATAGTGCCACGGTTAGTATTCGGTAAGCGGCACGTGCATCACGAAATATCAAAGAGCACTTCTTCTCTTTCGTCTTCTTCTTCTACTTCTTGGCTCCCCGGTATAATTTTGTGAACGGTCTAGGATGCTCGCCAGGAGGTTATGTACGTATATATATATATATATGGTTCCGGTGCAGTATGGGTACGTGTAGGTATATTTTTTTCGTCCAGCCATACGAGAGGAGAAGGCACTGAAATAGTCACGTCGTGAACGAGTACGCACGATAAAGGCCCGTTCACAGCGACCGACCATACAGACCCAGAAGGAACAAGGGACACGAGCCATGGCTAAACATAGGACGCGGGCCAAACCCAGCATTCTCCGTTGGCGACGCTAAAAAACGCAAAGCGAGAAACGCAAACGTGAACGGTTTGATGCCAAAGGGGGTGTCCCGGGGATGTCTCGACTTTCCGCTGGGCGGCGACGAGGGGGAGTAGGGGAACGGGGTACAAGCTAGCAGCCATACTTTTGCTTCTATAGTTAGAACGTCACTTTTACTTCATCGGACAAGGCGGCAAATTCAAACGTATGTCGTTCAGCATACTCGTATACCATTTAAGTACTGTGTATATTTATATATGCTATCTGAACACTTGTGACGTAATTGGATTTTACGTTTAACCTGACCTGACTTTTGAATCTGCTAAAGTGCCCTGAAATATTAGGTTAGGTTGACATTTCGAGGATGATCCAAAGTGACGGTTTTATCATACGTGAGTGAAATTAGGTTTTACGATATTGAAATTCTTCTTTTTTTTTTTTTCATCGCCAGAAAATGCACTTTGGATAAGCAGTATCGTTAAGATTAAATAGGATATGGACCAGTCTGGGTAATAGGAGGGGAGCCACGTAGTGATTTTGGATAGAAAAAAAGTATGGCCAAGAATACTTTCGGTCTAGGGACTTTCATCCCCTGTTCGAGGGCTACCAAGCAAAGTGCCAATAAAATGATTTTATCGCGCTCCATTGTCCGCGAAAAGCATTGCCTGTGAATCTGCCATTAAGTCCCATACACATGTCCGCAGCCGACGTCGAGTATTGTGCGGAGGGTGGATGCTCAATAACGTTAAGATAGAACGTAGATTTATTCATGGCTAGGGGAAAAAAGGAACCCCTCTCTCTATTCTCATCTCGGCATACCGAAATGTCACTAGATAAATGATCATTCCCGAAATTCTCGCGGGACCTCAGAAACCAGTGGCAGTCCTCGTGAGACTGACTCATGCAATATTAGAGGTTAGGATTCGGTGACCTTAACAATGACTCACCGATACCTTCATTACCGACTGTGGTAAATTATCATGTTACTTTTCGTAACGCTACCGTTTTTTCTTTGCAACCCTTACCATATTTAAGGGTCACCCTACCCAGTAATACCACACATCTATTATACATCCTTTTTATGGATAAAATTACCCAGGATATTTCAACCCCCTTGTAGCTCTGTCACGCATCGCCAAACAAGTGTTTCTAATGGCGACGATCGATCGCTTTTACCCGAAATACAGATATTTTTCGGTATTTCGTGGATTTTTTCAATTTCAATCGAGTGTACGATTTTTTTGGAAAAATTTTATTGTTAAAAATATTTGTTTTTTTTTTTCAAAAAATTTTTTTCATTAGTCACGTTTTTCATATATTTCCAGGAGTAGGGGCCGGGAGACTTTTTGAATTTCCTGCCAATATTTTTTTTTCTTCTTTCTCTCGGCTCCCTCGCGTATAATCCAAATCCATTTATTCGCCTGTTACGCAAAACTAGGCCAACGCCGTAATTTACGGATAACCGATTAACAATAATGCGAAGTCTGTTGCAAATTACGAATTCAATCCCCGTATATTTTTATCGCAATTACCGCTTCGTGTATACGTGAGAATGGATAGAGGCACGTGATATACCTCTTCCGTCAATAAAGGCACATCCACATCGTGTACCCAGAATTGCTCGAATCGTCGGCCGATCAAATATACCCAACCCGTGTCACGTGTCTCTCTTTCAAAATGTCATTTAACCAACCAGCCTTCTCCTCAATTGCAATTAAACAGACATTACGTAAACCGGATGCACGAACAACGCGCAGGGACTGAAATTCCGCTGACGATATTTTGTACCGGGAGAAGACAATAATTTTTTATTCAAGAAGCGACGCCATTACGTCACTTTTCTACCGACTTATTTGGCGAAAGGTGCGCACGTCATTAGAATTTTAATCGTCAATCTAAACACAGCGAATAACTTTTGCCTCGGACTGTACTCGTACAGTCGGTTCAAAAATTATTAAAATTTACCACCAAAAAAAAAATAATGATGTATTAACTCGACAATTTGAGGTGAAAATTTGTTGGCACTTTTGAAAAAAATTTCATCCTGTTCGCTCAAATCTATACGATAAGAAAAAATGTTATGTGATAACCACGCCCAAATTTAAATCGTACAAGTCGAGCATAAAGTACATGACCTACATCAGTCACACGAAAAGGTGTCTGAAATTACGATCTCAAGTTATCAATATCTGATTATCGTAATTAGTACTAATTTAGTAATTAATCGCTCATTATATACACAAGCTAGATCAATTTCATTCCAATACTTAATTTTATTTTTCCAGGATATAAATTAATCGATTCATATTAAACTTTAAGTACGAGTGATACTTGTCAAATTTCTAAGGGTGTTATAACAGGCGACAGTTTAATGATTTTATTACAAGCAGCCACGTCCTTTGCAAGTTTCTTTCTGTAAATTGAAAAAGCATTATAAATAATTTTTAATAATATTATTTTTTTATTGTTTATATATACATACGAGGATAGAAATTCGTGTCTGTACGTTTGTAATTTGATAAAAAATGATTGGCTATTATGCTTTTTCTAGGGTATAATTAGACTGTAAATTGCTATTGTAAAAGAAACTAAGAAACTCTAGATATATCTTTAAGGGAGAAGAAAAACATCCTGCGACTAATTATCTCTGGGTAGTTAATTAAAGTGAGAATGAGAGACGAAGAGAGTGATTAGGAAGCGAGTTATTTTTCGAAAAAAAAAAAATTTTTTTCCTTCGACGTACTTAGCCATGAAAAACAGCGATTTACGGAATCTTGAAGAAACGAATTAAAAATTGCATCGCAAAGTAGTTCGTTCGTTTATCTTGGATTTATCTTGCGAAAGATAAACATAACCTAACCCAATCTAACGTAGATCAGTTTTTTCAAAAATAAATAGAAGAGGAGCCGAACGTGAAAAAAATAGTCTGAAATAATCAGTGCTCCTCTCACATTCAGCTGATTGTACTTGTTAAAAAGTCACAAGAAAGCAAATGATACCGAATCAGTCGCATTTATCAGCGATTCCGACCTACCTCAATTTTTACATCAGACCCAAAATGATTGAATGAAATTTTGAAAAATAATCACAAAATTATTTTAAAGAGAATTTACACGGGTAAGTGCCCATCGACCCCGTGTAAATTGGTGAGTGAGTTGTAAAAAATGAATTACCCCTATTCAAAGTTCGTCAGGTTTTTTTTTCGAAAAAAAAAAAAAAAAAAATACAATACAAGAAGCAGATCACGGTGTCTAGGGTGTTTACGTCGCGATGGGGGCCGTATGGGGTTACGAGAAGAGGAAAAAAAAAAGAACTCGTTCCCTCTGAGAAATCATTAAGCCCCATCCACATGCTAAGGGATAAAAATAAGACTACCCCGTGGATCGAAATAACAAACAAGTCTAAAAATATTAGGAAGAAAGGAGGGTAAGGGAAGTCAGCTTCGTTGACAGGAAGCGACAACAAAGCCATCGGGAATCCAAAATTTACCCATTTTTTTTGGTCTTCCCTTCTATCCCAAAAGATCCTACCCTCTTCGACCCTTTCGAAATTTACTTCGCCTTACAGCACTGCCCCGATCTTCAAAGATACGGCACAGTATTTTGAAAAAGAGTAATTCCAAAATAGAAAATTGTAATTTCAAAAAATCATATTTTTTTCATCCGGTCATAAAATATTTTTCAAAAAAAAATTGTTACATTTACCGAGTCTCGTTCTCGAGACAGAATGAGTCAGAGGTGTTTGTGGGAGTAGAAAGAGAAAAGGAATAAAAGCAAGTAGAAGCGGATAGGTGAAGAGGAAAGTAAAAGGAATAATAAGAAAGAAGAGAAGGAGTAGGCAGGTGAGGTCAAGGAACGTAGTTTTCATAATCTAGGAAAAAAATAAAGATGGCTGCCTGCCGTCTAGACTGCCACAACATAGGACTAATACATATATATAAGCATGAATAATCTTCCAGTCTCTTAAAAATGTAGCATAAACGAATTTTTAAAAAATTTTCTAATTTTTCATCTTCATTAATCGTCAGTCTGGTTTCCCATTTTTTTGTTATCTTCCCTAATATTCGTCTTTTCCCTCGTCACTCATAATTCCACGTCTAACATTCAACACCCGTGATCACTCTTTTCTCTTTGCCCCACTACGTCATCATCCATTACTGTCACTTCCGGCTGACAGATCCCAAAATTTATTTACCCGACGTCCTGACGATACAACGCATCTCATACGTCAGAATAATCAAGCGATAAACCCAAAATTTATATATCGATAAGAAAAAATGTGCAACAAAAAATTTTTTTTAAATACAATATTTCAGTTTTAATCACAATTGGACCAGAAGGCAACGTTGAAACGGATGCGAGAGTAAGTCTGATAATTGTCAAAGAAATTATTACGGTCATTAATTTCGTCCAAAAGGATATCGAAACATTTGAAAAGGTGATAATGCTAAAGAAACATGAAAACAGTCTCCACCCGTTAACTGCCATCTGTTATTACGTCAATTCCTTTAAACGTCAATTCCGCCTCCGCGGAATTGAGAACCCCACAATTTTCTTCTTCCACTCGGTTAATAAATTTTTTTATTGCCCCCCCCCCTTTCCCCGCCTCCAAAAACCCCCCCAAATGTCCACCAACATACGAGAGTCTCGTTACGCGTGACTCACTATACGAATTGAACGACCGATATCGCCATTATGAAATTCGCACAGTAAAATCGTTTCCCGTCGATGGAAACGCGGCTTGTGAGAAAAACGGCAAAACAGGCCGAGCAGATGTGATTGGGTGCAGGAAGAAAAAAAAAAGATTGGGTAAAAAGTAAAAAAAAAAAAGCGCGGTCACGAATCCTTGTGAACGTGGAGTGCTTGGGAGAATTTGCGAAAATAAGACAAAACGGCAAAGAAGAGAGAAAAAAAAAAGAGAAACAGTAGCAGATAAAATGTACGGCTGTGCAGTGAAGCATGGGTCGACGATGACGTAAGAAGGCCTATTTCAAGTTAAACCGTATCCGAATTCTGTCCCTGTCTCACTTGCTCCTGTACGCTGGCGATACGCTCTTGCTCACTCTTTATCTTTCTTTATCTTTTCCACTTGCTCTCACTCTCTCTCTCTCTCTCTCTCTCTCTCTCTCTCTCTCTCTCTCTCTCTCTCTTTCTCTCTCTGGCGATACGCTCTTGCTCACTCTTTATCTTTCTTTATCTTTTCCACTTGCTCTCACTCTCTCTCTCTCTCTCTCTCTCTCTCTCTCTCTCTCTCTCTCTCACTCTTTCTATCTTGACTCCCAGCACGATTGTCCTTGCCGCTTTTCTACTTGAATCCACTAGACTCTGCTTTAAACGAGCCACTTGTCGAACTGAGCTCGCGGTTCTGTTTGCTAGACAATCCAATATAATTTAGTGCGATTTACGTAGACGAGTACTTGGGACCAACGAAAAAATACCCTAGAATGTCACTAGATGATCCCAGCGTCGGATACGTGGACACGTTAACTCGTATGGACTATAGAAATTACTATATATCCGGTATACATGACGGACGTCTGGTAAATTATTTAATATAATTAATCGGAAGGACGTCGATCGTATATAGGGACTTTTGTGGTAATTAATCAAAAAACAATTTTTTACTTTCCTGCACGTGCCAGCAGTGCGTACGTAACCGATGAGTAGGATACGAAAATAAAAAAGAAAATTTATTCCATCCGATCGGCAGTGAACTTTCGAAAACTACAAGTGACCCGAGAAGCGTTGAGTGTATATGCAAACAAAAATAATTGGCAACACTGCATATTTGTCGTAACTCGAACCTTGGTGTGGTATTTAAAAGAAAAGTTTTTAGGAATGACGAAAAAAAGTTTTTCAAAATTTTCAATTATTTTTGTATATATACTCATTGCACGTATGCAGATCTGCAATGGGGTTTTGAAAACTAATGGGATAACAAGGCCAAGTGCCAAGTGGCGCTCCGGCTAAGTATGAAAATCTATTTCGAATGCCGAAATTCTCGGGGCTGACTGTGTCCGTCATGTCTCTCTTGGGGTCAGGTTCAAGAACGAAGGGGAAACGGTTGGCAACGAACTCGACGCAAGGCGTGTCGGGAATCGGACGTCTCGGAGGACGCTCGAATGCCTCGTTAAATATAGCAAAGCCATATTGAGTTACGGCCAAGAAAATTGCACCTATCCACAGTCAATGAACGCACCGATAGATATATAGAACGGATATAATATTCTAAAGTCATAGGGGAAAAAAAAAAAATATATATATATATATATATATATATATATATATATAAGAAACCGATTACCATCCTCTCGTAGAGCCAGACACGCAAATATGATCCGAATAAATACGAAAGACTCAAATAGTTCCGAGAGCATATTGAAGATCGTGAAAAGAATTCAATTTTACGAATGGAGCATTCCGTTCAATGTCGCCAGAGGGCGATAATCGCCGGATAATCTGGAAAGTGAAAAAGTCCTTTGACAAGTTTAAATAGAATTCTCCACGGTGCCTTATGGCTAGACGGCCGTTCGAATTACGATTTTTCCAAAGTCTCGTTCGAGTCTGGTTCAAGTCCAGCAAACAAGCATTAAATCTTAACGCGAATCTCCGCCCAGCTGTTATCTTTTGTAATCTCTCGTTCTCTCTCTCACTCTCTTTTATTCTCATTTCTTCTTCCGCTCGTTCCCTCTATAGTTATGACTTTTCTATCTCTCTCTCTCTCTCTCTCTACCTTTTGACATTTCGCTTCATCGCACGCGAGTTCTCAAGACAATGCTCCGATTCGAAACTGGTTCCGGACAGGTTATCGCGTTACGGTTCACAGCCCGTCGACAATACTTGCCTCAAAAGTTACACCGATCCCTCTCGAGAATAAATATCGGAAAAAAAAAATGATTACCAATAAATTCTGAACACCGTGTAGAAAATTAGGAACGAGTATCAGACAAGAATTTGATATCGTGTACAGAGCTCTTTGGCTGGCCGGTAATTGCGAATCGTTGTCTTGATTAAGGTCGTTATCGTTAGGATTATGACTGAGAAAATCCGGCAAAAAAATTGCAAAAAATTAGAAAATGTATAAAAAAAATATTTTACAAAAATTCCCCTCAAAAATTTGTACACTCAATTTTTATCTGTACGACTAAATGCCAAAAAAATTTTATCCGCCATCGATACCAGTCAATCATTTTTTATTGATTCCATATTCGTGTATTCTCGAAGAAAAACCATTCCCATAAATCAAACCTGAATTATGGCATCGTGTAACAATGACTTTCTCACCGCCCCTCGTGTCCTCAATTATGATTCATGCGGACAAGTATGCCTTCCTATATTACTCCTATGTACCTATATGTATATACACACCTAAATATATACTCCTCTTCGTGCAGTATAGACGAGTTCACGACACCATATTAATCTTCGTACAGGCCCAATACATACAGTACAGAACTTATGTCAAATCTACTGTATATATTTTAACCAGACTTCAATGTATCCTATACATATCACGTATCGAAAATATATTTTAAGGCTGTTTTACGAATGTTCCATATATTCAATATATATATATATTCTTGCATTATACATTTTTTGTATATACCCTGCTCTATATAATATATATAGTTTATATACTGAAAAACTACTCGTTCCTGTTCCACAGCCATGTCTATAAAATGAATATTTTAGATAATTCTTTTTATTGTTGAACACGTTTGTGTATATATATATATATATATATATATATATATATATATATATATACAGCGTAGACTATATACATTTTATACTTGCTTTACGTACGTTCTGTCTGAACTGCGCGCACTGTACCTACTTTAGCTATGGTACATAGAGACCGTGCACGTAAGCTACATATATGGATACGTGACGCGAACCGTGTATATATTATGCAGGCGTGTCCATAAGCCATCCAAAGCTTTACGAGAGAGCTTTTTCTCATTTTTTCAGGCCCAACAATTTTTTTATTTACCATTTTTTCTCTACCTCACGTTACAATGAGGTATTTTTGCTCGCCCAGGTAAAAGCAGACACGCTCCTCGAAGCAGTCGGCATTTCGCTACTTTTCGTACTTCGTTATTTTTGCATTCGAGCGCTAGCTATATAGCGGGTGACGATTGTAATTACGGCACTTATTTGCGAAGTGGATTAAACGAATTGAACCGCGAGTCGTTGAACACCTGGACTAATATTTTCGAGTAATATATTTTTTTTCGATCATAGATTTCCATATTTCTGAATGAATGAAAAAAAAAAAAAAAAAATGCGAAATTAATTATTTAGCCAGCAGGCATTGTCCATTATGTTCTAATTAAGGAGGACAGATAAAAAATGTAAGATCAGATAATTAATAAAAGTACCGACAGTCAGTGATAAAAAAAAATATAAAAAAAAATTAAAAAAAAAAATGAAAACCAAACCATCCATAGCGCCACCAATCTCTTCTTCGAATCAAGTAACCGTTACGATCGACCGAGTAAAAAAAAGTTATTGGCAACACTGCAAAAGTCATCGGACCACGGAAGTGAAAATAAAAAAAAATGTTTCAAGTCAGACATCAAGTGGGTCCCGAAGTCATGAACGAATTCGAATTTCCCGCCTCGTCAGAGCCGTCGAATAAAAGTCCAGCCCAGCCCGGCGCACAGAGTACGAAGCAGAGGCCCTAACCAAACCCAAGTGAACCTGACCCAGGGTAAGCTAACCGACGGCGGACCATACGTAGGTGGGACACATGAGTCACTCGTTAGTTGCTAAGCCTCGTGGCTCCACCAGTCAGTGTTATCAGTGATGGGTCTGATGATGTTCATCAGGTCCAATGATCTTGTACGATACGGGCAATATGAGTGTTCGCCAATTGCGTAGGTAAATTTTTTTCCGATCTCATCAGGACCTCAGTACGGCAACGTACCCAGCAACGTGCTTCGGGAAGCCGATGATGACCTCAGTGAGGCAGCAAGACCAAAGTGGCTGAAACGGCACAAAGACCTAGGAGCAAATTGAGGAGAGTCAAGTTAACGGGAAGAGCGTAAGAGTCGAAGGGAGTGAAAAAGTGAAAACTAGGGGAAAAAAGGTAGGAGGGTGAGAGAGAGAGGGGAAGTTTAAGGGAAAGAAGGAATAGTTATTTCGGCTTAGCGACAGCTTTTCCCACGAGCGACTAGATGGATTATTGATCGGAGTTCCTGGGACTGCGGGGATGTGGCCTGTAGCCAGGTACCAACCTGCGCATGCCGCATTAAGCTACAGATTCTCTAGCTCTCTAGCTCTCTCTCTCTCTCTCTCTCTCTCTCTCTCTCTCTCGCGCTCTCTATTCCCTCTCTCACGTCCCCTAACTTCGTCCTCCAATCCAACTCCCTTGCCTCCTAGTATTCGTCATTCCACTCTTACGTACACCCAAAGAAAGACTACAGGTCTTCGCCATTAGGTTGGTACACCTGATTCAATAGATGCACCAGACCCAACATTCTACCTGTCACTCTACTCGTCTCTCTCGTACATCCGCCTGGCATTCACCTAGTTTGCGCTGCTCCTATGACAATCAGTACCTAGAACGTACATGCCTTGGGTACCGTTCGCCCCCTTCACCCCCCTCGCCCTCATATACCCCCAGACTCATTTGCTCCAGTTATAATTACCAAGTCAGCATATATGCCTAGTCGTTTACCTAGATGCTACATTTATTCTCCACACGTCTCTCAGGGCGCCCTTATTACCTTTCGCTCGTCCTGGCTGAAGGACGTCTCCCTGTTCCATCCACTGATAACGATTGGAGGAATTTCCAGGTTGTTTATTTTAATTGAAAATTTAATAGTTAATCAGCCCCTCTCAAATTACAATTTTCGTATGTCTCTTCTGGACGAACACGTGTTCGTATGTGTGTTTTATTATCGAGATCAAAATCGTATTTACACCTCGTTACCGCTCGGTGAACTTGCGTACACGTGCCAAAGCAGGCGTGCTGTTATAATCAGAGTTTCGATTTTGTAAAATTAATTAAATTTGAATTTGGACTTTGCAAATTTTTATTGTTCATCTTTTTTTTTTTAATACGTCAAGGTCAGACCTGTGATTGGTCAGCGCACCCAAAGGTAATAGTCAATCACTATGCAATTTGGGCCTCGAGATTAGCTGTATGAAATTTACTGTTAATCGTATCAGTTATCGCGTCATCGTCGTCAATGACGTCGTCGGGTTACGAGGCGTCATCGAAATTCGTTGAACGATTGCGAAATCGAGCGCGGACTATTGTTGTCATTTAATCAAAATCAGATTGGACGATAATGACACGAGCCCTGTTTTGTTTGGGAAATAGCCAATTAAGGGAAACACGTAGACATTTCAGTGACTATCGTAGATTCGTTTATTTCATCCCTTATGGAGTCGTGAGAGTTGACGCGTTTCTATGAAAGAAAAAAGTCAAGAATCGCGAACGTTATTTCGAGGCGATGACCCGCAGACACGAGTGGAATGTGCGAAAATAGACACGCGGTATTTCGCGAGCTTTCGTGCACTTTGCCGTACTTTTACGTTACTTTAGGTGTCGTGCGATGTATATTTGAAAATTTGCGCGCTCACGCTTTTTATTCCCACCCGGTATTTAAATTTCCTGCAAAACGATATACCGAATCTATAGGTCCATACGATGTCTTCGCGATGACCTGGCAAAGACATTATCGGATATTCCAGTCGCATTTGACTCTCGGAGAAAATTCATATCCCCTTTGTCGGTTCGATCGAACGAGGATGATGTTACGTGGGGCTGAAAAATGGTCTTGAAAAATTTCAAGCGCGAAATCCAATTTTATCTTCCTCGAGTCTTAGACTCGGTGAAAAAAAAAAAAGAAAATTCTCTCAGACTCGTAAAGGAGCCGAAAGTCAACGTTGAAGACTCTTCAAAGTGACTGCGACGAGTAACCGTGAAATCGTTAGTTCCGAATTCTCCCGTCGGACGGAGCTGCCGGTTGGAAATTTAAAAAAAGTCACGGTGCATCTACTCCTGCGAATTTTCAGAGTTATGCAACACGAAGCATCGCACTTTGCACGATAACAAACAATGACCAACCCCCCACGCCTATCGGGTGCATGTGCAATGCCGCCCCAATTTGCAATATTGCCGATGATCACGTCACTCGTATCAACCGCACAGACTTGCGCCGTCGCACAAATCCAAATGCGATGTCCACGTTGACGTCGCAGTCTCGTTTTATCGTATAATGTATACAAAAAAATTTTTTTGCAAAATTTGACAGAAATTTTTTTTTTTTTATTATTTAAACCCATGAATTATTTCAGTTGTGGCAAACGACCTCGGCGTCCAAACGGCAAGTCGATTTATTCCCCTTTGAATTCCTTTCGCGACAAAACCGTCCTGGCGAGGAAGATACGTGCTGAAGGAGAGAGCGAGAGAGGAATAGTCGTGAAGAGACACCGAGGGTATAGAGAAAGGGGGAACAGGGCCGTATCTTTAAGGAAAAGCAAAGGGGGTTCCACGAAGAGCCTGACAGACTCTATAAATACAAACAGGCATTTAAGGCCTGAACTCATACGAAAGATTACGCACATGCGTGTACGTATGTACAGTTTGTGCTTTCGTTGTATATGCGTATGTATACTGTATATATATATATATATGTCAATTGCACGTGTAAAGTGACAGGCACGCACACACTGACAGGTAGATAGGCATCTAGTCTTTTATTTCATAGTCTTTGGGCAGAAGGGGCAGAGGGGTGGTTGAAAGGGTGGAGGGGGAAGAGGGGAACCAACCATTCCACGGGTACCAACCACCACCCGCTAAATTTACACGCGGCAGACGGGAAAGCCGCGGGGCTTGCGAAAACGAGAGCAAAACCGGAAACTCTTGGATGATGAACTTTTTTGCTCGGAAGTAAATCAATGACGGAATGACGAGAAAAAAGAAAATTATTGGCAACCCTATTAATTGACAAATATAATTGCCAAATAAATTATATTTGGATTTCTTGCTAAAAGCAAAATTTGTGGTTGCTTCTTAAGCATTTAATGGATCTACAAATAAGGATAAATGTTACGCGAGGGATAATAGGGGCTGTAAGATACATTGGCTGTGTTATGTACCAAGAGAAAAAATAGCTATCACATTCTTCACGGTGAAGTAAGATGACGCAAATAAGGAAATATTGATTTTTTTTTTTTTTTAATGAAAAAGAAAAAAGAACGAAGTCACGTCGAGATTTAAGGAAAATTTAACGAGAGCATGACGTAGCTAAGGGACAAGATCCATCACTGTCTGAAAATTAAATTTTTCCCCGTGAAAAGAAAAGTTTCTCGGCAAAAGTTCGGAATCGAGTGAAAGTCCCTAGGTTAGCGGCATTGGCGTAGACGCACGCGGTGCAAATAGGCCGAAGGTGCCTTAAGGTTAGCAAAGAGTCGTCGTTGCCGGTCGAATCGACAATGGCGCATTGCGGAAAGCATCGAACGACAGGTCGACACGCTCTGGCCAGTTTTCATTTTACACTGCGATCCAGTGACGTAGTCACTTCCGGTCGGAATATTGCCGTCCCACGTCGGGATAGCAAAATTGCCAAGAATTCGCAGGATGACTAAGAAATTATCCTTAGCGCGGAGGTTTAACGTGCGCTGGTGCGGGGCAATAAAGCGAGGAGGAGAGAGATTCGCAACTAGGGACATTCAGTGGTGCCAACCGTAAAAAATCAAATTTATAAGAAAATGGGTCGGTCACGTCGTGTAATTGCATTGGCGCAAGAAATTGGATGGTCGGGTTGGCAAGCCTGCTTGGCAGGTTACTAGATTCGGTTGGTAACCCCATATGCGTCAAATGTAAAAGCGTCAGGTTTGCCAACACGAAATTAAAAAAAGAGCTATTCGAGTACCGAATCGTCGTATTAGGCGTCTAGGGATATTCCCTAGAATCCTAACCTATTTCAATTGATTAGCCCGAACGCGATCATCCCCTATATTTAATCCATGTCATCTCAATGGTAATTCTACTGTTAACAGTAAAGTACTAACCCTTTGCCAGTCGATTAAGGATCAGATCCTTGTGTTGTGCTGTGTGAGGTTCCGGAAGTACCACAAGGAGGTAACATCCGCTTAGCGGTGAGGGAGGTGGATGTTGCTGTTGCTGATTAATGGAGTTGGTCATGGCCGTAGAGTGTTGCTCTGTGTTGCCAGGGACTCCCCCTCCCCCGTCCCCGGCAGGATCCATGGTACTCATACCTGGAAAATAAAAATCAACCAAAGATATTTCAAACGCGTTGGATACAAATGTTCAAGATCGAAAAAAAAAAAAAATTCAAAATTTTTTCATCCGCTGATTGGCATATTAAAAAGTAACCGTATTAAAAGACTAATTAAAACGTCAAGAGTCGTATGTCTCTCGCGGTTCATTCATCGGACATTTTTCACAACGACCGTCAGGAAATTCGATATTCTCGACCGCGAGCGATCGATTCTGTTCTACGGTTATCGAATTCAAGTTTATTTATCTTCTCTCACGTATCTGTCCGCAAACTACATAAAAGCTTATATATTAGACAAGTATTAGTTTTACGATTAATTAGTAGTCATTAGTATCGAAATTTTTTAGGAGCTTTTTGAGGTTGGGTTATTTAGAAAAATTATTATCGTATGACATTCTTTCGATGATGCTAACACTATGCGGTGGTTTGAAGTTGGCAACGGATGGATACGACGTGAAGTTATTCGTCATTGAGAAAATTTAGTATAAAAACTGTATCCGTTACCAGGGCGAGTAATCGCTGTACGAAATAAATTTCCATTAATGAAAAATTCAATCCCGCGATAGGTATGTGACTCATTGCCAACGTGGTAGATAAAACATTGCTAAGTTCACGTCAGATAAGATTGTCCTTAGTTACGTTTATAAGGTTATGTTATAGGGACTTTATTTTTTAATTGTTGCCTACAGGGATATGATTAATTATCATAGCGATTGGGATATATTAGAATATTCTTTTTTCATACTCTGCAACTTCACGTCGTTATAAACGTAATAGGACAGTCATATGCGATAAGCGCCTAGTAACCGGGAAGTGTTACTTGTTACTGTAGGTCGGATAGCGATTTTTTAGTAAAAATTTTAAACGATTTTTGATAATTATTGTTTCCCAATAGTTTCACTGGTCTTGAAGGAATTACGTCACAGTAATAATACTGAATTTCTCGCGTGACATTGACGTGGGAAATTAATTGATTATCGAGGCTCCGATTACCGACAGTGAATAATCAAAGAAATTTTTTTTTTATTAAAAACGGTAATTTAAAAAAAAAATTCGACAAATTGCTAGTAATATTTTTTAATGCTTATTTAAGACGGTACCTTAAATATCCCTAGGAACTGAACGAAAATTGAAATTGTGAAAAAAAATAAGAGATTGTTATCAGATCAATTTGAAAGACAACCGGGGGATGAGAATGAGAAATTTTTCAAAATTCAAAATTTTATTTTTCAATATTACTCGGTCGCAGTTTCAGAATATTTTCTCGCAGTTTGTTGTGTCTAGTCTTTTTTCTAGTAAGATTTTCACCAAATTTCCTCTGTAACTGAGCTCGTGCCGGGAAGAAGTACAGGAGCACCCTATTGCGCAGGATTTATCCGATCGTTTTCTCGAGGAAGACGTAGCCATTGCGCAGGATTCTGCCGGTATATAGATCCATTGATCCAAAAAGACAGAGCTCGTGAGCGAGTGAAAAAAATCGCTTTCAAATATCGTTTTTGAGTTTGGTAAATTTTTCTAGTCAGCCTGTAACGCGCTATTGAATAATTGGTCGATTTTCAAATTGTATTCAAAATTTTAATGACACTGACATTTTTGGTCTTCAATGATAAATTTATCACTACGAATCGACGAGTTAAACGTTATATCGATCTGTATCGTCTGACTGGCTCTTGGAATTCGAATGATACACGAGACAAGTTGACAAAGTAAAATTTCGATCTTGCCCCCACCCTAACATGTCACTGCAGTAAAATCCCCTAGTAACCACCCCTCCCAAACTTAACCGTGTCGAAGTCGATAAAAGCTGGCTAAGAGCATGGAAAATTAAGAAAATTTCTACCAATCATTTTACTAGTGCGACCTTAATCATTTCAAAGACCAAGATCCAGGGGATGTGACAACTTTTTGAAAAATCACCAAAAAGAGATGACGAAACGTCAAATGCATATTGTGAGATAAAAAATTAAAAAAAAAAAAAAGGAAATAAAAAAATTAATCACTCGAAAAAACGGCTTAAGATCACCAAGTCAAAATCTTAATGGCAAAGGATCACTGTGTAAGTCGGTCAAGATCGAAACTATCAGCGAAAGGAGGACGTCGAAAGATCGGTACAACGATTTGATAAATGACACGAAGAATCATCGAGCGATTGAAGGAAGATAAGAATAAATAAAAAAATTGTCTATTTAAAAATTTTCAATTTTCACAGAAGAAAAAAAGTGACAGGTACGTAAGTAACGTTACAAATTACGTACATTGCGCCACGATAAAATGACTCACCTTATCTCGTCGCGCTTTCCAGCGTATCCCGTGTATTTGTCCTCAGGCCGTATGAGAAACGAATTGGCAGCCGAAATTCTCGAATCGAGGTAAACGCGAAGGAAGAAAAGAGAGGGTACGAGAAAGAATTCTTAGAGAGCCCACAGGGCCTCCTTCACTCTCCCGTCCTTTTTCTTCCAACCTCCTTCCGATTATCAGACTTTCGTACGGACGTAGTCAAAACGAAATGAGCACCACCACCCCCCCGTTTTTCCCCTCGACCCCCCCAAAGAAAAATAACCGTGCTCCTCACCGAAATCGAGGATAACGATAAATGACAGAACGAGCGACTTGGTATATCCTCTTTTCGAGTATTTTCAAAAACTTCTTTTATCCTTCGTTTTTTACCTTTCCCTTGCTTTTCGATATTATACTTTTCGTGTGTGTATATATATATATATATATATATATATAT
>NW_014333017.1:146863-147931 GCF_000341935.2 Cephus cinctus
GTATATAATATTTCTTCCCTAAAAACTTCTTTTATCCTTCGTTTTTTACCTTTCCCTTGCTTTTCGATATTATACTTTTCGTGTGTGTATATATATATATATATATATATATATATATGTATATAATATTTCTTCCCTTTTTTCAAAATACTTTTCCCAAAGCGTCGACAGCAGCTCGCTTCGCGGGCTGCCGGCCGTCTGACAGTCACCACGGTTCGCTTGGATTGCTTTCACGCAGAATTCCCCCACCACCTCACTCGCCATATTCTCAGCCAATCCCACCACTCCGATTGCGCAGCTTCCATTGGATCAAATCCTGGGATTCCCCCACTACGCTCGCAGTCTCTACCACCCTAGTCCTCCTAGCTTTAACCCCTTGGACTAAGGGGGTATCGTCTCCCGGTGTATATGATCTCTTACCTGGACCAAATACACATCGCGATGCTATGTACCTTTACCCTCAAAAGTGTATTATAGGGATTTTTCATAGTTGCCCGAAAATACCCTGGATTAGTTTGTAGCCCGTACCAGGAATCGCATAATGCATAGGATCAGACGGGCTTTATTATTATTATTTGACACTGGAAGAACAAAAAAAGTTTCGAATCGAACGATCGAATCGAATATTCGATATAGAATTTTTAATACACGACAATATAAATAATAATAATTATCGTAGACGATTATTATTTTTCTTAATTTATTACAAGGGTAGTTTTCAATTTTCAAACACCCCTCGAGACTAATGGGTGATAAGAGAGTTGGATGCGGAGAACGTGAGAAAATTGTTGAGAATATTGGGTTGAGATGTCCTTTCTTTTTTAATGGGGTGAATTGTATTGGGGGTTGAAATTCGTGGTAATTTAATAATAATAATAATAATAATGTCTGTAGGGGGGGTGTACCGTATCAATGATTGGTACGTGAGATGCTGCGGGGACTGGGGATAAAAGAGAGACTGCCAATCGAACGTGAAGAAATTCCTTGATAAATATGGTCTGGTGACATTTTTCCTTTAAGCCAAGGGTGTCTCAGGGATTCTGAAGAAAACCCTATGGACAGGGGGGG
>NW_014333017.1:148038-150556 GCF_000341935.2 Cephus cinctus
GGGGGGGGGGGTAGGTATTCCAGGTCTGCCAATCCTAGACGAAGTTTCGAGTACCTGTTGAGGAAATTCCGTATCTTGATTTTAGGGGATGATTTTTTTTTCACTTGCATAAGTCGCAACGTACTCGAAAATATAAATTATTGACAAAAATTAGGTAAAGCAGACAAGGCTGGTGCGAGCGTGACTCCGTTAACGGGGGAAAAAAAAAAACGTGAAAAAAAATACAAAAGGGGTGAAATCGGGTGTAACAATAACTAAGGGTTGTTCGAGAGATCAGTCCCTCTCGCATAATGCCAGGCGAAGTGGCATAATCCCCAAAAGAAGAGCCTACCGACAAAAAGGTGTAGAAGTGGATCGGATAAAAAAAGAACGTGCCACTTTACCAAATCATCCCCTATTGGCGCAATGCAGTGCCAACCCCATTCCAACATCCCTCAACTAAAAGTCCGTCACCTCAAACGTTTCCCGGTAATCCCCGAGGGCAGGAATTAATAATGCCATAAAGAGATCTTGAACGCGGGGTTGAAAAAGAAAACAACCCCCCCAACTGAGTATAACCCCCCCTTGGTATATCTGATATCGTCGTGTCCCTTAAGGGTTGCAACGAGGCGCCGGTAGGGACGCCTGAGTAAAACCGTAAAATACTTGGAGCTATTGGTTGCTTGTAAAATGAAGTCCTTGGGAATATCTCAAAATTTCTTCAACCCCCTAGCAACCCCCAAAAAGTTGAAGGAGGGCACTGCCAGACAAGCCCGACGCGAAGTTGGGCTTCCTAGGGGCTATGGGGGAGACGAAAAATCAGTCTGGGAAAGGAATAGAAAAAATAGCAGCGCAGAGGGGGTAGTAAAGGAATGGCCAGGAGGGGGTGGTAAGACATTTTCTATACCACCCTGAAGGATCCTGCGCAGGATCCTCGGGACATGCGTGTCTGACACAGGTAAGGAGTACACTCCTGCAATGCGAAGGGATCGAGAACTTTTCATCCCCCTCGGTATAGCCTGCGATTAAGAAAAGACTCCGGATCAGCCCCTAACGAAAAAATTTTCTGACCTCTTTCGCGGACGCCAGAGGGCCGGAAAACGACGTGGGGCAATTGGTTTTAGGGTTTTTTTTTTTTTTTTTTTTAATATATTTTTACGTGATTGATGTCTTGATCAGCAGGGTACTTCCGGCCCACCGACCTCCCACCTTTCGTCATTCAACCCCCACCGCGCGCCGACTCCTACCAACCAACCCTTACGAGATCCTCTGGTATTGACCGGCTACGTACTGGTCGTACCGAAAACATCGACCTGCTCGAGAACCACCCTTTCTTGTGGTTACGCACCTGCGTAGATCCGACCGAGAAATAGGGGTGTCATTTATCTTGTATATATAGGTCTGTATGTGCTCTTATACAGCCGTAAAGACTCAGTACGGGTAAACAGACGTAGTCCTGCGTAGTCATGGGTACCCATGGGGAGTGGGTATGACTCAGGAAATTGGTCAAACGACGTAGCACTCTGAATCTATGGGGCGATTTATACTTTATGGTCGATGCCGAAGCTACGGTGCAGGGAATGGAAAATCTGGACTTTTGAAAGGTTTTCTTTTAATTTACAAAAAAAAAAAAATCGTCAATTCTCATCAACCCTAATAATTAACTGGTGCTTTCTTTATCCTGTCTTTTATTTGGGGTGGTTAGCATGCTACTGTTTCCATGGAGACATCTGTGACTCACAGATTCGTTTGAGTGACGCAACAACTAAATCCTATGGGGTAGTTTCTTTCTTCTTTCTTAATTAAGCCCAACGGATAAAAATAAATTGCAGCCGCTAATTTTCTATTTTTTTTTTCTTCGCTTCAGTTTAACCCCTTTCTTCTCAATCCATGCTTCGACCCTTCGTCGACCGTCTTACGTAACCCATGAAACAATCAACTGTGTTTCCTTACGTGACCCACTTGTACCCCTTTAACACATTCATCCCCTGCTATTCTTATCTGCTTTGGAAAAGCAATTCAGTCGAAATAATCACAACAGTTACGCAAACCCCTTGTTCCAATTATATTCGAAGGGGTTACTACTAAATAGGGTGTTACCGGAGCAGCTTCCCATGTCTGTATTAAGGGATGATTTTCACGTCTCAGAGACCCGTACCTTGTAGTCATCAGGGATGAAATTATTTATTTACCTAAAACTCAAAAATATTGAAAAATCTCAAATGATATATTCACTGTCTGGTCAACATCTGACTGCAACTACTCTACGTTCTACTATGTCCTACAGGGATGTGTATAGTTTAAAGAAATCCTAGAGGATATAGGCTATCCCTATATTGGATAAGAGTGTATATATATATATATATATATATAGTCTGGTGTGGGCTGGTGTATACAATATGTATATACCAGCCGCAGAGTGAATTCCTGAACTTGTAGAATTTTCACGTCCAGCAGTAAATTTCCATGTCTGACTACTATAGGGATTCTACTACTGTGTTATACCATTAAGAGGTCTGGTGTGGGCTGGTGTATACAA
>NW_014333017.1:150646-169810 GCF_000341935.2 Cephus cinctus
TATATATATATATATAGTCTGGTGTGGGCTGGTGTATACAATATGTATATACCAGCCGCAGAGTGAATTCCTGAACTTGTAGAATTTTCACGTCCAGCAGTAAATTTCCATGTCTGACTACTATAGGGATTCTACTACTGTGTTATACCATTAAGAGGGTGCATTTGGAATATTCGAAGATGAATGACCCATAGTAAAAGAAACTGTGATAGATGGCGGATTCCTATGGGATAAGTATTGAAGGATAGATGAGAGACCGTGAGGGATGATCGAATTGAGGAGAAAAGAAGAAATTGAGGTAAAGTATAGTAAATGGACAAAAAAAAAGAATAGAATAAGGTAACAGTGGTGTGGCGTGTAATTAATATTCTAATTAAGAACTCGAGCCTGAATGTCTGGCGAGGCGTAAACCACACGACGACCCCCCCCCCAATCCTTTGCCGATTACTCATTACTCCGGAATTTACTTTCCCGAATACTGCGCCTCGATCGGCGGTGACTCCCTTATTCGACGTACTTTCCGCGTGATATAATTTTCCGATTTTTGACTTTACGTAAAAATCCCTTTTTTGAGTAATTATGAAAAATTAAAAAAAAAAATTTTTTATACTCCAATTATATAATGATTTGATACGAGTCCGTAAGATTGTGCGAAATTTCATACTGCTACTTCGATACTAATAAATGTTCCTTCAATTAAAAGTAAGGCCGTCTAATGAGATTTCCGCGCGAATAAATTTCACGGTTAAGTCTTGCGAAATTGCATCACTTATTTCTGTGCACTAGTTTACATAGGTATACACAGTATGTGCAGCTGAATATTTGAAAAATAAATAACCCGTTATAATTATACAATAATAAGAAGCGGAAAAGCACATTGGACTCATCGACGGGACGTGGGTCGCTAATGTATTTTCGTACATTCGTGCTAAAAATATTCGCTGGTGAATGAAAAGATGATTGGGAAAGTGATTGAAGAGTGGGTGCGATTCGGTAGCTTAAAGTTGAGGGGAAGTAAGAAAGATGACCGTATGATTCATAGTAAGGAAAAAGTTTTTAGAGTAATGAAGGGAAAAGAAAAGAAATTATGAAATATTTTGAGTCGACAAATTTTTGGTATTTTAATTTAAAAAAAAAAAAAATTTGCAAAAAATTAATATGCAAAAATCAAAAAATTATTTTTAAATCACAGGGTAGATCGTGACGTTTTAGGTAATTAATGTCGCATTGTTATTATTATCGGATGATTGTATACAGATTAATCTGTTATCGAGATAATTAATTTATTCGTTATCTATCTTAATTGTCACCCTCTACCATTTCCAGTTTACCAATTCTAGGCAATTTTGGCGAAAGATTTTATAAAATTTTATTCTTGAAGATTGAGTTAATGAGCGTTAAATATTTTTTTCTTTAATTTTAATAAGACTGATTATATGTATAAGGGTGAATAAAGTTTCAGGTCAATTATCACGAATCGATTATAGAGTGAGAAAGTGATGCAGCATATGCGTAAGGGTTGGAGGGGTAATAGCTACTGTGAAAAAAAAAATCCCAAAATGATTATTGGGCCCAAACATGGTTACACGATGTGGGTATAGAGTTGGGCGTCTACGAGGCGCCGCGACGTCGGCGTCTCATCGATCTGACCGGCCGAATACCGCAGCCACTTACGTTATACTCGAGTTCTGCTACCTCCGTGGGAAATCCACACATCCGCAGACAAAGATAGTGTCATGGAGAATAAGAGAAATCAACAAAGTAAAAGAGAGACACACAGATTCGCGATAGGAATGAAAAAAGAAAAAAAAAGAAGAAGAGGGAATTGCCGACTTTCACAGTAGTGATTAAATAAAGAAAATGGATATTGGTAAAACTGTCAATGAAAAAAAATGTGGAGTAATGATTTTTCAAAAATGAAAAAAAAAAGATCACGGGAAAATAATGTACAGAAGTTTCAACTTTCACTTTCCTTGTATTAAAGGTAACGTACTGGTCTGCGTTACAGTACTTTGAACTTTTGCGATTCAATTTTGAAAAAGCAAGCAATTTTTTCTGAACGTATATTTTCCAAACACAATGTTTTGAGAAATAAACACAATTTTTGTCTTGTATCAAAAAATGAAAATTTGGAATATATTTTACGACGTCGAGATACAAGTTATTTTATACTCATAAATATATATATATAAGCCAGATTCAATTCATACAAGGAACCTCGTTAGTTCCTAAGCCTCTTAAAAGTTTCAAACTCTCGACAAGTATCGAAATTCCCTACAGAACATACACCCCTCTAACTAAGCCTTTAATAAAATATCAGAGTACACGAGTACGTGAATTCAAAAAAAAAAAAATCATAAAAAAATGAAAAAAAAAATCCCATACGCGAATCATTCATAAAAAATAGCGAAATTGCAAAAAATTGTTTCCCATAATTTTTCACTCGCAAAAATTCATTCGAACCGTCTCGACACTGATGCATCCAAAGTTCAAGAGATGTCGCCACACGCACGAGCCCAACAACAGTCAGTGTCGTCAGCAGCGTTCAAAAAATGGCGGTCAATTGATCGTTTACCCCCTCCGCCCCATTATTTATTTCATTCGAATCAATGAGAACCACTGCTGGCAATACTCGAACCACCAGGTTGAGAACCCCCTGAAGACCAAGTCAAACATCATCGCGCACTACCAGCACGCATTCTCGTTCTCCTGATAAATTGCTTTACTTGATGGAAACTTTGGCACTCTTCTCTAATCCGTGGCAAAAATTTTCTTAAAGTCAACCCCCTCCCTCTACCCTTCTCCTACCGCCAACCCCTTGGTCCGAGCTCCTCGACCTCATGCCGATCCTGATGATTCTCTAATTATGGATGTACCGTCTGCGCGTCGACTGAGCGGGAGGGGAGGTTAATTTTTCCCCCTCCACTCCTCCTTCAACTGACCATCACGCCACACTTCAAGGTTATCTTGCGCGCTTACTTACTTCCATCGTTTTCTGTGATCCTGATGGTTTTTATTAAATAGCTGTCGAATTCAGTAATAGGTCCCGTGCCATAGATACATTTAAATATGCTCAACTAGCCCGCCAGAGGAGCTTCTCCGCGCCATTGGGAACCAAGATGGGAACCACTGGGAAAATAAAGATGGCAGACGAATAATGTTATTTCAAATAGATATACGGATGTTGGGACCGTTATAGAGAAAAAAATATATATATATTAAAAATTCAATGTAATAGACAAATTTATTTTCATATATATAAGATGCGTGTGAAGATAGCGTTGTTTCATTTGATATACGATTTTTATATTAATTAATTATAATAATCAATTTTTGAAAATCTTTTATTTTAGAAATATATTTCGTTATAGCTAGAACATACGTGCTCTATTTAATTGGCAATTGTTACATTTCACCTGCAGGGGTTCTCATTTAGTTTTTATATTTGCAATATCGTCACGACTAGATTTTGCACTGGCACGTTTACCCGCTTGCAAATACGACTCGCCATCTTTGACTTTCTGCGCTCCGGATCCAAAGTAAGCTGAAATTGCTCAACAGGTTATTCCGCTTAGCAAGTTCTCCACGAGACTCGAGCACGTCGCTCAGACTGTTCAAGTGTCCCGACGGGTCAGTCAGTGGTGCTCAACTCGTTTTTGAAGGTTAATAATAAATTTGCAACTCTGTTAATTTCTATAAAATTTTATTATTGCTTCATAGTTTATAAACCTAAAGCATCGAACAATGGGTAAAAAGCATTGAGCAGTCGACGTCATAGTTGCCCTACGCCATTGGTTTAGAGAAACCCTTGGACCTTGGAAACTTGTGTACCGACAGTGCAAATGAGAACCGCTGTGTCTGAGTAAGAAAACGAACGGACAGTTTGGCTGATGATTTCTGCTTTCCTAATACACGAGTGACGCTTTCGGGACCGTTGCGCATTAGATCGGAGTTTAAACGCACGCAAGAATTCGCGCAGAATCAGAGGGAAATCAGAGTTCAGCTTGCTCGAGTAACATAGCAAACATTTTTATCAGTCACTTTTCATTTTCGAGTAATCTTCGCATTTTGACATTTTTTTTTTTCAAAAACTACACTACTCAGTACAGAATATTTGTGTACGTTATTTCTCCCTAGTAACAGTCACTAATAGTCAGATAATTTTGTGCAATTTTTTTTTATTTCTAATCAACAAAATTAATCGAATAAGTGATAATACGTAGTATCAGAAATGGTCAAAAAAAATTTTTTTTACACACTCACAATGACTTAATTTCTATTATCGAATCAATTCCTAAGCATACGAAGACATCGTTCAAAAGGCTAATTTTCAAATTCAATGCTATAGCGTTTACAAAAATGCTCTATTAATAATAATTACATACTTAAAAAAAAACTTAATACAGACTTAAAGGTCCAAATTGTTATCTCAGCTGCCTCAGTGTACCAATAAAGGTCTAACACTTATCAACCCTAAAAATCGTAACACCACAGCTGACACATGACCACGTTGTAGCACGTTAAGAATTTCAAAATTTTTTTTCGAACTATTCCTCAATCCCACGAGCAAATTCCCATCGGCGCAAAAAACTGTCTCTGAAAATTTTTCCCAAAAAAAAAGTGGACGACCCACCTCGTTCGAACTCTGTCGAGGAAGTGAGGTGCCTGTCTCTCGAGTTTAGATTTCAGGCAAGGTTAAACTCGGACAGCGTTAAAATTAAGAACTACCAGAAAGATAAAAGACACCACGTGGGAGCGTGTGTGATCGCGAACCAGCAACCAGCACGAGACTCGTCGCTGCAAATTTGCGAAATACTTCCTCGGCAAGGATGATACCTTGATAGACGGTTCGCCAATTGGAAGGCCTGCTGCTCCATCCAGAGCTTTCGTTGATCGCCATTTTGCGTTTACCTCTAGCGTCTCAAGCTGAACGGGAAGAGAAAAAGAAAAGAAAAAGACCCACGCGTGTTAGCCATACCCAGAGACCGGGTATTTTGCTTCGCTCCTTATTCCTTATGGAGCCTGGGCTCGGCGATGTCGGCCATTTCGAACGGCCAAGAAAGCAAAACAGCTGTGTATACGAGGGAAGGGGACAAAAATTCGAAAAAAATAATTGATCCGTGATATTTAATAAAGAAAAAAATTACGCATTCGTACCTCCTGTAGTTCGATAAAATGAAAATTTTTTATCACAGAAAATTGAAAAAAACTTTTAATTTTTTCATAAAAGATCCATCAGAAATGATCTATCGTATTTTTGTGTTTAAAGAGAAAAATAATGATCCCCTCTATAAGAGCACGGCGCAGCAAGTTCAATTCGGTGTCACGCGACGCGCAAACTCTCTTCGGTTAACAGGATAGCATGATTGGCCAGCTGGTACAAATTGGTATTCCCATCCTGGTATATAAGTACTGACGATTCAATTCCTGGAGTCATCGTTCCAATGACGATGACCTTCTCTGCTTTGTGTGACGCGAACCTCCAGGAATTATCTTACTGCGTAAACCAGGAAGCGTATAGGAAATTTCGGCATGAGATTGAAACTTCGGCAATGAGAATGAGCCTTGAGAGCCACGTGTGTTATATTGTAGGACCAAAATCTGATCTGGGACATCGATTCTTATCGGTAGATAAGAGGCCGTTGATAAAAATAAAATACGAATGCGAGCAGTTTGGATGGTAATTTTGATAATATTGAAAAAATAAATTTTTCAAAAAAATAAAGGGTGTACGTTGTTATTGAGATTAAAATTGGTTAATTCAATTATAATTGGTTTTTATATGTTACTTTCTATGGATAATGCAGGATCTTATTGTATAGACTGTTTATTATTGGTAATTGATCATTTTGAAATTTTTCTTCTTAATATAACTCAATACTCTCGCGATTGGACTGCTATGTCGTGACTATGATCTCCTAGTGAATTCGAGCGGGTAACTCCAGTCGAGTGTGACCATTCGTGGAACCCGTTTATAAAAGCCTCAGGGTATATAAGTAAGAGGGAGGGAGAGAGAGAGAGAGAGAGAGAGAGAGTCGTTTATCTTTGTTTATGCTTTTGTGCATTCTTTAATTTTCCAGCATAGCTTAGTATTTTTATAATTGAAAAAAATATTTAAAAAATTTTTCAATTAAAATAATTTCAAATTTTTATGAAATTGACAATTACGATTAAAAGACAATTTGATTGCGTATCTTGCGAATGGTCCGTTAAAACTATAATTCCAATGGCAAATAAAAGTTCGGACCGTAAATAAGCTTTGATTGTTAATTAGATTATTTTAATTGGATTTTAAAGTACAAGGGCTGCAGCTTCATTTTTTTTTTAAATTCCACTAGAGTCCATCGGAACTTTTGAAATTAGCTCATTAATTGGATTATTAAATTTAATTATAAAGTCGCTACTTGTCTCCTACCTATTATTATATCGTATATATTATTATATCGTAAGAACAAAAACAGGGAATTTAATAAATTAATTTTTAAAGACTAGTTATTTTCACTACTTGATTGCTTTGAAGAATAAAAGTTTAAGAAAATTTATAAAAATAATGACCGTTTTACTCGAAATGCAAAGATTCTATATTTTATGGACATTTTATTATTTTATCAGATAATTATTTATTTTTACCCGTGATAATATATTTTTGCCCTATTTTTCTCCAATTTTGGTTTTACCCCCGCGTAAACACCTGCGAGTCTTGTGTGTTGAATTTATAGAGAAAAATTGATATTTCTGTAATTTATTATATTTACATATATATTTACAGAGAAATTTATTCGTTCCAACATGGTGGGGATGAGATTATTTTTAATTCGAATAATTCAAATTTCAAAAAAATTCGCGAAATTCTAGCTGAAAAAGTATGGAAAAGATCGTGCCACGTGCTCGCGTACCGTGGGAACGCGCAGTTTCCCTAAACCATGAAAATTTCAGGCTTTTCCCTGAAAAATTTTATATATCGAAGCAGGAGAACAGCAACGCGCTGAAGCCATCTTGCACGGAGTTGTCTATTTCGCGGAGTTTTCCGAGATTTTGGAAAATTCTTAATGCCCCTGGCTTGATCACGGCATTCACGACAACCTGACACGTTCGAATTTGAATTTACGAATTTTGCAATATTACGAATTTTTTTTTTCACAATACATAAAATTTCGGGTTCCCACGAAGAGAAATACCAAGCTAAATAGAAAAACGAATAATGAATAAAAATATGAACAACAAAGTCAAACATCGCCTCGAGAGTATTTTCATATATACAATCCCAACTCGTATTAATAATTGCAAAAATGTAATGAGGTCACAAGAATAAAATAATTAATATCAACAAAATAGAAAAACAAATAAATTATCCAAAGTAGCAGTCGAGCATATAACAACAAAAGAAAATTCCCAAAATTTAAAAAACTGCCACAACATATAACAGCTCCATATAAAATATCGATATAATAAAATAAAAATATGAAAAATTAATTAATTTTGCAAATTTTTAATTACAAAATTTTCTATACAAATACAATTAACGAAATGCACCCAGCACAATGAAGGTGTCAACAATACATGAGAATACCATAAGAGAAAGTCCCCTATTAGAATTCCCACATTATTACCATTATATACATACATTGAAGTACAGGGGCCAACGTAACGCACGAAACGCTTAAGAAAGAGTCCCCCCCCACTTGAATATATTACAAAACGTGCTTACTTTGTCATTTCCATATCTCGGTAGTCCAAGAGAAAGAGATGGAAAATCACCAACCTACCAGGGTGAATCATGCGGAGATCAAAGGGTGCAGGGCGAAGAAGAAAGAGTAAAGGCAGCGAGAGAATAAACTGAATAAACCGAATGATAATAATGCCAGTGTGGTAAAAAAGCCGAATGACAATCAAGTGACAATACATTTTGTGAATTATCAGGCAAACACCAATCCATTAGAGCTAGTCGAGCTTGACCCAGTCAAGTTTTCGTGGCAACTGGCCCGCACAACTTCGGAGTTGCCAGCGAACAGGAGAACATCTGACGGCTTGGATATAAGCGGAGTTGTGGGACGAGCAGTGGTTCTCAATGGAGTGGTAAATAAAAGAAAAAAGAAATTAATTGCGAGTTCGAAGTTCAAGTGGAGCCAAAAAAAATTATGAGATTGAACCGACAATACAATTGTTGAATTACTCAAAATTTTTTCTATATTAGAGATAACGATAAAAATAATTTTTTAAAAATCAAACTAGAGCTGGTTGGAAGAATACTTTTTGAATTTTTTTTTTTTGTAATTTTACGTGATTTTGTGACGTTACAATTGTTCAAGATTGTTCGTATATTCATCGCGTAAGGTTTCGTAGTTTGAGAACCACTGCAAGCAGCTCGTCATTAATTAAAACGCAAACGGCGCGTCATATTGCGTCAGTCGACTTGCGCAGATAACGAGAATTCTCGAACCTGCGCAAAAGCGCCACCCGTGCTCATGTGACGTACCTTTAACCTTAGGAACCCAACCTCGTGTTTAGGAAGGTTAGTTACCGTCTTGGCATAAATGGGATCTGGCACGTTTCCCAATTCGCATTTTCGCAATATTGATTTCGCATAATCGTTACGCGTCTACGGAGCATATACCTCGCCCAAAATGCATATGACAATTAATAACATTGAAAAAAATTTTTTTTTCAAAATAATCGAAACCAAAAAATTGCACGTATTTTACTAATATAAATTCAGCCAGATTTCTACAGTGTTTTAGGATTTATGAAAGTGTTATAAAAGTCTAGGAAAAAAGTTAATTTTTTTTTCCAAATTTTATCATTTTACCTAATCGTATGATAACGCGTCAGATAAGATAATCACGTGGAATTATCCGTTTTCTCTTGTCAGGGGGTGGAGTCTTCGAAAACGTTGTACCGCCTTTAACAAATACTTGGAACCAGGAAAGCAGGAGGAGTTTTCATTGGTTCCTGATTCGGTCAGTTTGCCCGCCACTTCCGTGCAGAGGACGTGGAAGACGCCACCTTGATATTCAGGCTCTTGGTTATCGATCGAAAAACGGCGCCGGCGGCCGGTCGGACAGCCACGTGTCTACGCCGGTTATGTAGCCACGTCCAGACATGTTCCCCTACGAACGGAAGACTCGAGTGTGACCCGGCCTGGGGACACGGCCATGTCCTTATCCAAGGTCAACGACCTTATACTTTTTATTCACTGTCATGGCGACTAAAGGCACGTGAAGGCATCACAATTACACGTACTCAACCACGTACATGCACAGATTTAACGTATTGAACTAGTTGGTGTGAAAAAAAGCATTATTTTGAATAAACTGAAAAATAGGAACATTAATTTTGAATATGATTTCATGTTATTTTAATTGAGCCTATTGAATAATCGGGTATATTATATTTTTGTAATTTTTTCTTCACTATTGTTGTCATCAACAAAATGTAAATGCATTATGTCATATTTAGAGAATTTATTGTAAACAAATTATGAAAATTGTTAAATATTTATACCAAATTTTAATGGTTTATGCGAATATTTTCATTTTTAATTCCCATTGAAATAGTTTTCTAAATCGTGGTAATTCATGTACATTATATTATATGTGTTTTGTAATAATAATTAGCGTCGATTGTTGGACTAGTCGTAGCTACTAGCTCAAGCGTTACCAACTACTGTGTTCTGTTCTCCTGATATGTTGCGCGACTGCCAGACATCTTGCGGTCCGCGCGGAATTCTTGCGCGCAATGACGAAGTCATTGAATTCAAGTATCTTTCAGTCATTAGGCGTTATTAGTATGCTGCGTGTTGTTGCAAGTTTTCAGTAGAATCCTTTGGAGAGTCACTCATGATCCGAAGAATCCATTTTGACTTTTTCTTTTAAAAAATTCACTCTCACGGTAGAGAATTCTGGATTAGTCGTATTACATAATTTCTCTAAGATTACACGTGTCATTCGGAAATTCGTTTGAATGCGATTTTGTAGGATTTAATGGTTATACGACTAACTCGCTGGGAACTCTTAACATTGTCAAATATCACTGGTGTTTTGTTTGAAGCACTCTATCCGAGTTTAAACGCCATTTTGAATAAGCATGCACGGTTGGAGTGTTCGTGTTTCTGGTAAAATGGGTGGAATTATGTACATTAAGTTTAATGAAGGAGATCCTGCTGGTGATATTTGGAGGGGTTATTATGGTAATACCGTATGATTAATGGGATCCTGGATTTACGCCTAGAACGGCTTTCTCCTTTCTTTGGAATATTATGAGCTATCGTGAAATTTATAGTTAGGTTTTGGTCAAGACAAATTGCTGGATAAAGCAGCTGTGTGTATTTTTGAATTTGGGCGAGTTATTAAGAGAAATTTGAAGATAGGGATATTAACGTGATTCCTTGAAATTCTTTTACTTTTATATTGAAAAACCGTAAGACATTATGCATATAATTGTATGAAATACAAAGTTTACATTATTACTTGCTACTGTTAGACAATAATATTTTACTGAAATGAAAGTTTGTATTGCATAATTTTTGTTGTGCAATATTACATATTACAAGTATGATTTAGATTTCATTAGATGGTTTGGCAATGACTTATCTACGGTTTATCGTGATACAGTTTTCAATTGTCTTATTAAGTTGGACTTGTATGTTCAATGATCCATAATTTTGTTTATTCAAATTTCTTTACCGTATGTTTTCTTGAGATAAAGTTAGTCTCCGCTGTGTCTTCGGAGACTAACTGCAGTAATATAGTAGCTTTTGGCACCATCTGGTGGTTTGGCCTCTCACTCGATACTTCTTAGATATTTTTTGAAGTGGGAAGGTAACTCTGGAAATTTTGAGGTTATTACATTATTAATAATTGCGGTATCTAAAGTAGTTCTCTTTATTATAGATAACTAATTCACATTGTAAATTGACTGCTCACCTAATATTAATATCTTCAGTTGGTGTTGCAGCAGATGATGATCGTAGTTTCCATCTGAAAAGATGATTGCTCATATAGATTCGCATAGAGTTACATTTGTTTGTAACAATACATAACATTATGATACATGCTATAAACACTTGATCTCTTTTTACTAATAAGTAAATAGTAAAAATACTTGTCTTCTGGACCAATCTGATTTTTAGGAATGCTACGTAATTCCCAAATGGTAAGTGGAATGTATTTTCGTGTAAATTAAGGAACTCATTAATACAAAAGCACTTATAATAATTTTACACAGATTCATCGAGCTATCAGAAATATTTGGTGACTCGTTCTCGTATAAAACAAACTTTAAATCAAGAAAAATTCTCTTATGAAAGCTTATTCAGTAAGGTTAGAATATGTAAGTACACAAATACCGGGCTAAAAAAATCATGAGAGTCCCATTTTCATTTCGAAAATATCATAAAACCTTAATATAAATATAAAACATAGCCACTTTCCACCACTAAAACTTCCTAATCTTCGCAACAAAGGTCAATATCACAAGAAGCAAAACAAAACAACGCTCGAATATAGTGCCGAGTCCAGCCATTATTCTGGTGAGTACGCTAGTCAAACCTAGCTCTAATGGCATTCAAAATTTTTCAAAAGTGATAAGCATTTTTAAAAATACCACTTGAAATAGAATACAAAAAACCTACCGAATCTAAAAAATGAATAATAATTCTATAAAATATAATTCATCAATTTGTCCAATAGCCGAATGACACAAACATTCAATATATATGGTAGACCGATTGACTAGAGTCGTGGCGCATTTCCTGATATCTCGAGAATTTCCGACGTCTCCGTTTGACAGATTGGCCGTGCGTGTATGCGTTCGTTGCACGTGAATTTTTTGTTTGTGCGCCGGCAATGTTTTCGACGGGCGTCGCGACGTCGTGGTGATAACCAATCACAGTTAATGGTAAGAAAAATTCATTTAACATCATAGAAAATTGACGCAAAGTGTTGTTCGAGTAGCAAAATTAAAGCCGGGTTATCGGTGGGCCGCGTAAACGCCAAAGCACCTCTTCCCTCCTCTACTTCATCCTCTTTCGTCTTCTCATTCTCTTCGTCGGACAAGGCTTCGTCTCTACTCCTACTCCATACACTACCACTGTTATCCTTTTCGGCGACCTTGAAAAACTTTACCTCATATCTCGAGCGGAGTTCACAAGACATGGTAAATTCTCACTTTTACGTTTCACCATTTTCCATGGGACTACGTACGTACGTACATACGTATGTGCTTAGCCGGCACCCTTTTCTCTTACATACGTTAATTCGACGATGGTTAATTTTGAATTTTTTTCTTTCTCTTCCTTTCTCTTTTGTCAAGTCCCGAGTTATCCTTAGCGTCAAAGTCTCGCAGTGGGATAAGACACGTTATGGGAATGGAATGAACGGCTTGCGCCTGTGTATCGTACGATATTGTTCTTTTTTTTTATTTCACGTCTTTTGTTGTCTCGGAGTGATGATGTTACTGGTTAATTGTCAAGAGACTTTTAACGAGTTTCAATTAATTTATTGAGATCGAGAAGTCGAGGTTAATTCAAAGGAATTATGTATCGAGATGAATAACTGTCATTTTGTTTCAGTTGATAACCGTGTCAATTTGAATGATTTTTTTACGTAAGTCTTTGTGCCACAAATTTTCTAAAGATTTTACGAGATTGTTGTATCGTTTGAATTTCATTGTTAGTCTTTTATTGATTTTCATGTTATGGGTGACTGTATACGTTTTTATTATTTTTATTTTACCACGTAATCGCAAATAGTGTGTCTTTTATTTTGTTAACCGTGACTCTTATGTTTCCAACTTGCGACAACGGAACGCTCGTAAATTTCATTTTCGCCTGAAACGCAAGGAGGAAGAGGGAGAAAAAATAAAATATAGGAAAGTTTAGAATTGAACGATTCTCGGTATTTCCGGTGCCACGTAAATTCGCGCGTGTTCTCTTTGGTCGTGCATCCTGCTTTTATTTACCGACAGAATGATTAAAGACGGAAAGTTGATAAGAGGAATTCAGTTTCCCGCATTGGCTCAACCGGACAGTAGTGCTTTTTGTCCATCAAAATTTTTGCTAACACCAAGTGTCGTAATTTCAAATAAAAAAGTGAACGAAAATGTTTCGCAGCATAAAACCAATACACTGGTATAGTTTATTTTACAAGTGTTATTTAGTAATCGAAAGATTTCGGAAATTCCTTAAATATCGTAAATTATTGACTTAGCGAAGTTTCGACAATTTTTATATTCTACTGGAGTTGTCATTTTTTGTACGTAGCCCTGCTTCGAGATTTTCGTGGATTACTATACTAGAAGCAGGGTGCAGGAGTGACGCTTTTTGAAAAAAGAAAACCCTAATTATTCCCCATTGCGCGTCGCTATCGTCAAGTGTACGTGAGTGTATTTTTATTCCACCAGCCGACTCAAAAATGTTTCCCCGTTTTTTGAAAATATTAAAATTTGGATTTTTGCAACAATACCGTTAGTCCTCTGGCTACTAGAATAGCCTTGTTGGTACACTGGGTAGTGTAGTTACGAGCGATAAGAAAACGTACGGAAATTCGTACTATTGGTATCGCACCGTGCGAGATATCGCATGCGTCGATAAGGTAGGGAACAAAGTTCTGCAAGAGATGGTATAATCGAAGGAAACACAAAATGAAAAATAAGACAAATTCAGGACAAACAGGTTTCCCGTTAACGACGAGTCAAGCGGTTCTTTGACATTTAATTTATTTTTCCCAAAATTGACATTTATCAATCCCATCATACACAACACGTGAAAATACAAATTTTCAAAAAATCCATCAAAAATCTAAAAATTACACAAAACGCGCATGCGCCAAAAAATTGAACCCGGAAACAATATTTTCAAAGCCTAATATCCGTAAATTTAATTTCCCCTGCAAATTTTCATCTAATCCGCTTAGCGGTTCCTTTAATCACATTTAAGGGATACGATAAAGACTCTATCAAAACGGAAGGATGAAGGCAAACTGTCCAACCGTCGCTTACATAAGATAACAATAATAAATCGTATAACCGGAAGTCGAACGAAATCGGTCTTAAAGATCGCGATTCTACCAAAGAAAATTCTGAAGTCCTCGATTTCAGTAAAAAAAAGGTATCTAAGAGTCTTCGGTATATACAGTATAGAATTCCTATAATAATAATAATAGCCATGTAAAATATAACATAGATAAACAATTATAATGATAAGGATACGAGATTAAATTTTACATCCAAATTTCACACACACAAAACGTACTTATATATTTATTTTAAAAATATATTTTCCCAAAAGCATTCACCTCACTCTCTATCTTCTTTTAGCACGCAGCCGTCTCTTCCTCTTTGTGTTTGCCGATAACACAATCACAGGCCAGCGAAATTGTTCGAAAGTGTTATCGACGGAGTTGAATGATCCCTGTAGTGGTTCCGCGCGGGGTAACGTAATAATTAAATGCTGTCAATGTGATTGCAGGGTGGCCTCAATGAAAATGGCCGGGAAGGATGGGAAGGTGGAGCCCCGCGGTGGGGATATCGTGCGGCAAGGTTTCATGGTGAAACGTTCACAAAATAAGAAGCGCTTCACACCGATTAATTACAAGCAACGCTGGTTCGTCCTCACGCGCCACCATCTTGTTTACTACGACGGTGATGGGGAGGTTGGTATATGTATAATAATTATTAATTCCTATATAATTATTGCAACGAATATTCTGCTTTTTTTTTTTTTTTTGAAACTCCTTTTTTCTACGAGCCGTTTGAATTTCCCGCCCTGGCGGCTTCGAAATTAATTATTTTCATCTGTTCGTCAATGAAAGCCATCGGAGCTTCTCGAAGTTATTTTAACGTTACTCGTTTTTTGGCGAAATCAACCATTTCGAAAGATTGATTCATATATCGATCTGATATATTTATAATTATCTATATATCAATCGGGATAAATATTTTGCATACCCATTATTTTGAGGATTATGACAATTCGATGTCGGGTGCCAGATTCGCATTGGTGATTGATGTACCTATAGTCCTTACGTGGTAAAAGATTGATAGGGCGTCTATATCTGCTGAATTCATGGGGGAGATGGATTTATGGATGTACAGCGTTATATGTGTGTGTAAATGTATATATATATATGTAAACAGTTAGATACTGGTCCACGAAGAGGCTGCAGCACCCTGGCGGTGTGCTGAAGGACTGATCTTCGGTTGGGGGATGGTCACGTGCTCTCGGAGTCGTGTAGAAAATCCTTGACGCATGCGCCTTCACTGAGAATCTCCATCGTTCTCCCACCTCCAGCCTCTTTTCTTCTTACTTTGGTCCAGTGGAAAGCTTTCGGCGAAGCTTCAGTCTGTAACCGACTATTCGCTCTGCAGCTTGCTTTACCCACTTACTTATTCTGCTCTCTTGTTCACTTGCTTATCTGTATATGGGTATATATATATTTCTGTTTACGTTGATATATATATATATATATATATATATATATATATATATATATATATGTATTAACTGCTCACTTAATCTCTTGATTAATTTTATACTTCCTTATTCACTTGTCTACGCCAATGGCTTTGTTTACACGCTTTAACGTATGCACGCGTGTTTGCTACTGAAAACGTCAAACGCACGCTCGAAAGTTTTGGCTCCTGTCACTGTCGTATCTCGTGGGGTTGGTGGGATATTTTGTTGGGGCAGGGAGGCTTGGGAAATTAGGAAGTGGCTATAATCGGTATAACAATTTTTCTCGGATGAAATTTACTCTGGATTCCTTAGAGAGAAATTTGAACGTTTCCTTTTGCGCGCTTAAGACATTCTGGGAATTTATAGGGGGTGAATGGCAGAGGGTTTGATTAGGCAAATTTATGCGGTGCGTTTGCGAATTTTAAATTGCTGAGATCGGTTTTTCATTGTTTTGCGATTGGCGGGGTAGGGTCGTTTTGGAAGTGGTTCGTGCATGAGTTTTGTGATTTATGTTATTTTAATTAATCTCGGGGGATGCTCAAGGGGGTGAATGGTTTGATCAAAATTTTGGTTTTGTACCATTCGGTTTTTTTTTTAAGTTTGGCCATTTTTTGGAAAAGTTGAAAAATTTGGGAAAGTGGTTTTCTTTATTTTTGATACTTTTGAAAATTCTTGGAACATCGACAGAATTTTTATTCTTAACTTTATTCTGTCAGACTGCTGTTGAAATTCTTGATTTCCCACGTAATATCGGCAGAAATCCATTGATTTTGAGAGGTTTAAAAAATGAAAAGTTTTTTCCTCGAGAAAGCTCTATTCACGAAGGAAATCCGAATCCTTTGAAACCGAGGTCTTCGTTTTCCGCTTTGGGGTTTTCGGTTTCCTACTTCCGGATTCGTGGTTGAATGCTGTTATCGTGATTCGATTCCCTCGTATTCGCGGAATAGTGCCAAGGAAACCGTTTGTCACTATCTTCTTTTTTTCTTGGTGTACGATTTTGTGAACTACGACAGTGCCGGAATAAAAGAAAAACTCAATTGGATTCGGAAATAAAAAATTTTACAAGTTTACGTAAAACTACAAAAAGGCTTAGAATATTCCTCGCGACGATTACCGAAGACATTGTGAACTTTGACACTGTACCGTTACGGATAAAATAAAAATATCAAAAATCACTCATCGAAAAGGGAATATTTAAAAAATTTGAAAAGTCTACCGAAAGCAAAAGTCCTACAAGGATAATCAACCGAGTGGTTCACTGTACATGAATTTAGAAACAGAATAAAATTTTAAAAAATCTTTAAACGCCATAATTTCAAAGCGGAAAGACAAGTTTGTTAAATAATTTCGAAAAATTGTATAATTAAAGTAAAAAAAATTTCGCTAATTTAATAAAAAAAAAAACGTCTCGAGAGATCAAGCATTTAAAAAATTACGTGTTTTTTGTGAATCATCACACTTTCCAAAAAATATTTTCAAACTTTGCCGCGGTTCCTCCGAGGATCTTTATACTTCCTCCTACGGTCACTGATAGCCTATCTACGCTCTCGGGATACCCAGTGAAACTTTGAAGGGAAATCGAATTTCCGATCGTGGGATCCGCCGACTCGTCAAAATCCATTGGTACAACAGAGAAAAAGTACTTCGCGTGCTTTTTCATTCCGGCCGACAACGTGGAGGTGAGCGAAGCCCACAACAAAAGAGCAGTAAAAGCCGATCCTTATCCTAGAGAAGTTTCTTGATGATCCTCTCATTGTTGTGCAACAATAGGCTATAACCGATTACAATATTTGAAACGCACAATAGCCAAAGTAGTTGAGTCCGTGGGCTATACCTGTCACTCAAGCAAATCGAAGTATCGCACGGTAGTGATATTTAGAAAAAATAATAAAATATCAATCAGTGATATTTACTGCATTTTTTTGCCTTGATAAATTTTTTTTCACCCTCTGCTCACAATATACATACATTCATTTTTTTGGTCTCTCGGTACTCTTGATGGAAAACCCAAAATGGATGGATTTTTGTAATATAAATACGTTGCTGCACAGATAGTGTATATAAAACTGGTGATTTTTTTTCGAAAATTAAAAAAAACTTATTTCGATATTAATAATCTCTCTGACGTTTTTGCGAATATTGGAGATATTGCAAAATATTTATTCTCGATTATCGCAAAAATAACGTCAAATTTTATTGCCCTTGTGGCAGCGGCGTCGGGAAGCTCTGGTCGTCCGAGAAAAAAAAAATTATGAGCTTTCATGAAAACTTCATGGATAAGGGGGAGAAAAAAATTGAAGTACTAGAATCTTCACGAAGCTTTTACTTGTATCGACATATTTACTGACATTCGTCGTATATGAATGTTAGGTTAGGCTGGGTTGGGGGTAGGTTAGGTTCAGGGGCGGCCCTATCGAAAGGGGTTGTATGAGCGTGAAGAAGAGGAGGTTAAGTCGCCGAAGAAGCTCCTTGATCCACTTTTGCTTTAAGCCGCTTACGGTCGTGGTCCTTGTGTCCCTGTTTGTGCCTAATCCTTGAATTTTATACCTTTTTTTATTTTTATCTTTTTTACCTTCAGCCCTGTACACAATAGAAGAATTAAACTGCGGATTGCAATGTCATTGGAGTGCCTATCCTCGGCTTAGAGTCCCTCCTCCATCTTGGTTTCGAATAGTAAGGGTTCGATGAAATTAAAAAAAAAAAATGGTAATGATATTTTGAAAAATTTCGAATTCCAAACTTTTTTGCATTTATTCAAATTTGAAAATTTTGTATGCGCACTACGTGTCGAACATGAGTTTTGCCACTTTGGAAATTACATTCCCTATTTACATAAACGACAGTTCGAGTATTTAGGCATAGTTCCTAATTTTCAAAATGCACGCTCTCCGCTCGGCACTTCACCGGATTAGGAAGGATAATCAGGATTATCGGTTTCAACACGATTTCCCTATATACGATGAAAATCTAACTGAATTACGTGTCCTGAAATGGATCATGCTTGATTCACGTGTACGGATATACAAATTTTTATTCTTCAAAAACGAAAAATTAATTTTCAAACATTTTTCAAAAATTTTTTTCAGCGACGCAAGGAACGCGGTCGAATCGCGATCGAGAACGTTCACGTGGTGGAAACTGCGAACCTCGGCGCGGGCGGAGACGTGGCCGGGGCCGAGTCCTTGGGCGGGGGCGGAGGTGGCGGTGGGGGAATCCCCGCTGGACATCCGTTTCAAGTCGGATACCGTGAAGCTGGCCAGGAGTACACGCTTTACTTACTCGCCGCCAAGGAGCAGGATCGCGCCGAGTGGATACGCGCCATACGAGCTCGTAAGTTTAAATAATAATAATAATATTTTGCAAATCGTCCAAACTCCCAAGTCGTTTGATACCGATATCAAAAAATAAAAAAAAATAAAAATTTGCCAACTCCCTTACAAATTCGCAAAAATCTTCATGCTGGAGATATTCGCAATTTGCACGACGCTCAAGATAAGCCCGATAAAAGAATGTGTATGGGCGTTAAAGAGAAAAAAGACAAATGTGGTAAAAGCCTCGTAAAAGTACAAAAGGTGAAAAGCGTGAGAATTTTACACTACATCCTCTATACGCTCTTTATACAAGTAAAAACGTAGGTATGCAATATCGTCGGTGGCTCCTTTCAAAAATATGACTTATTTTCCTCCATTGGCCCTTCCTCTACTCTTTTTTTT
>NW_014333017.1:169872-170149 GCF_000341935.2 Cephus cinctus
CTTTTTTTTTTTTTTTTTTTTTTTTTCCATTCGCGACCCAGTTAACTTCGCGAATATTGAAAGTGTCGAATTCGCGACGTACGTACATATGTATATATATATATATATGTATAATGTATATACATGCATACACGTATACGTGCTGCAGTTTCGCGAATAGCAGATCACACACGTGTTTGCCTGAATACATTGAATTCCCGTTAACAGGCTAACTACCCCAGTCTATCCTATTGCAAACAATTCGCAAATCGTGTAAACGTATCTGTGGGTGGGTGCA
>NW_014333017.1:170513-174168 GCF_000341935.2 Cephus cinctus
GGGTTTGTGCAAATCAGCCCTTCCATAAGTCCTCGAACCCTTTTCCAGAGTTGCTCATCAATTCAGCCGGCATCGCCCGAAGTGACAGCAGTCCTATTAGTGACGTTTAAACGTTGCTTCGAGTTACTGCGAAAAATTTGATGTTAATTTTTTGCGAGTGCAAAAAAAATTTTTTTCCCATGTATTTCCGTCGTTGCCATTTTCATGAGTTTCGCGATTGCCGTCAGCGAGGTTGAGCTTTTTTTTTCCAACTTAAATAATCAGAGCTTCGCCGTTTTGCTTTTTATGCGAAAAAATGCACCGATGCACCCGGGAATGCGGGTGCGTCGTTTGCACTGCTTATTCCCCTTTTCCAGCTTGCAGCGCGACTTCTAATACTTGTAATAATATCCTCGAGCTTTTCAACGGCGAAGCTCAAAGTGCAGCTCGTGTGACTGAAAGGCGACTCCTTATGCAGCTTTACGAAAAGGCGGCGCTGCTTTGGGCTCGTATGAAAATTAATTTTTATTTTATTTACTCGCGAAAGTTTTCTATTGCTCGCACGTCATTCAATCTCTTCGCGCGCGGGACCAAGGACGAGGACTTTTCATTCGCATACGTTTACACGTTAATGTATGGTTCATACAGTTATCTTTTATCGACCTTACAATGCCGACACAGTCTATATTATTTTATTGAGCTTTATATTAAAAATTACGTATTTATTGTGCAAAACCTCGAAGCTGATTCAACCTTCTCGTTCAGAAACTAATTGAAGCTCCATTCAGCGAGTCGTCAAATCTAATTTCGCCTCTCGGCTATGAGTCTAACTGTCGTGGATTGAATTTTTGCGTGAATGAGGTAAACAAAACAAAAAAATGAGAATTTGTCAACAAGCAAAAACACGATAAGAGTCTAGAGTTGTGGAGGGTGGAGTCAATTAAAAAAAAAAGAAAAAGTAAAAAAAAAATGTAGGTATACTTTTGAAAATTGGGTCGAAATTGTGGGTTGACAAAAAATTGCTATTCGCGACTTGTCAGTGTGTGCGATTTTCTTTGACTGACTTTTTTTTTTTGAATCCCCGCAAGTTCTTGGAAGTTCTTCTGAATTTTTAACTCGCGAAAAAGCTCCCTTCAATCACTCGACCATTGATTCCACGTAACGACGACGTCTGCTTAATGGCGGCGAGCTTGAAAACGCGACTGCGAATGTTTCTTGCGAATGGATGAAAGGGCGTAGAATTCGCGAAAAAGTTTTTTTTTTCTTTTCGAATTATTTCGTCTCACTCTCTTGAGACGGAGTGACTTTTTAATCTCTTCGTACGGCCCACTTGTATGTCTCACGAGGGTGTGTAGAGGAGAGGGTCAGATTGTATTATCAGTCCGAAGGAGAGTTTTCAGGAATATTGTAAAGGGCGGTAAATTTGAATGGAATTATCGTTGCGAAATTAGGGATTGATAACGAGTTTAAGCTTCTGGGAGAAATGGCTATTATTTCTGGACGCTCATCAGCCAGCTTCGTCTTATCATTTATATTGGTGACAATGGAGAAGGCATGGCCGACTGACGTCTAATCAGGCTGGCTTTGAATTCTTCACTTTGAACGTGATCAAAGCTATTCAACCCTTTTTCTTTCTTTGACCTTCTCATCGTTCGCCTCCTCAACCTCTGCATTTCAGATTTCGCCATTTGCAATTCTACGTTTATTTTTAGTTTTTGGATTTTTTTTTTTCGTTCTCCACGTTTTTCCCATCGCCGACCTCTACCTGTCGCTTACGGTCGGGCGTATGTATGATTTTGGCAAATTTTTGTATGTCTGAACTGTTTTTGAAACTTTTTTTTCAAATTAGTTACTTCAAACAGGAACTCGAGGAGGGGGTTACTATTACGAAAAAGAAAAAAAGAATTTTTCCGAAATCTGGTTTCTCTCATTTTATCTGCTCCACTTTCAGCAGGTACCTTTATGCCGCGGGGTATAAGAGAGAGGAAAGGACAAAAATAATGGGAATGCTTACTCGCCCTCGGCGAAACTGCCATAGCAATCTCGACTTCCGGTTCTTGTCGATTTTCTCCCACGTCTTCGGCCAAAAGTATTCGCGAATTTATGGCCGTCGCCGTAACGCTCAAATAAAAGGGACGATTGTTTCCTCGTTCCGTGCAATTTTCGGTTTCGTACGAAGCTCAGCTTTGCATCCCTCCTGGCAATGCAGCCCGAACAGCGCGACCACTTTCGGTTCGCCAATTTTTCTGAAGGAAAATTTTACCTAGGGACTCCCCCCTCCCTCTCCCTTGAGCAACTTCGAGTCATCGGGAAAAAAAGTGGCGTTTGCACGAAAAAAACTATTTTTTCATAATTTCTACCGGAAAAAAAAAATTTCACAAAAAACCGAAAAATCACGTTTCCCAAAGATCCGTTAGAAACAACGGCAAAGCACTCTGCGCATGGAACCAACTAATACCGGAAACAACGGACAGCTCGAGCCGCTAATCAGCCGGGCCCACTATGTGCATACGTCACGGGCGCAAAACCGGAAAACAAAGAACAGGAAGGACAAAGAACGAAAGCGCGAAGAGTGGAAAAAAAAACTTACATTTTTTTCTTTTCTTCGCCAGCAATCGGCTGCATTTTCATTTTACAGTCGACCGTATATCGACCATGCAGAAAGAACGACGTCGATAAAGCCGGAACAGCCGCAAGTTGAAAATCTGAGTGAAATCTTTTGCGAAATTAAAAGCTATTTTTCAGGAGCTAATCACGTGGAGCCAATAAAACTTTCGGAGCTTCGCCTCTTTCGGTCAAAATCTGTTGGCTCGTAAGGGAACGGTTTTTTGACCAAAGAGGTGGGCTCCAAATTTGACTGCATCTTAGGATGCTCTCAAATCCTAAAATAGATTCCAACTCTTAAGAAATCCTAACTCACGCGTGGAATAAGGGGACTGAGTTCAAAATTTGACTTTTCCATATCTTTTTCGACACCGCGTTACCTCTTAAGCCCTACGTTTTTATTTTTTTCAGTTTTTCATCGTTCGTGTTGTGGCCGTTCCAATTACTTTCGACCTACCACCGTTTCGACTAAAAGGGGGAGTGGAGCTCTAAAATTTTAATTAGGCCACTCAACTGGCTCTCGAACGCCTCTTAATTTTGCAGTAGATTTTTTTTTTTCAATTTTTCACTGTGCCGGTTCCAACTTCGTTAACGTAGAAAAAACACAGCCTTTTCGTTTCCGCTATCGAAAAAATCCCATGGATTTTTCTAGGGATATTTTTTTTTCCCCCCAGCGCTCTCGCTCTCGGCTGTATCCCTAGTTTCTATCATTGTCCTCAACTTTTTCACCTCCCCCAATGCATCCTTACGGTGCTTCCGTCGCGCCACAACGTTTTACCTGAATATACCCATTTTCACCGTACACGTACCAGAATCTTCTAATATCCTACTTCCACGACATTTTCATGTACATACATACCGAGCTATACTGTACTAGATCCCATTTTCCATATATACATATGTATATACACACACACTATATTCTACCTACTATACCGCACAACAATGTACATACAGTGTATATTGTATTACGTCATACTATTACGAATATCTACCCCGAAGAGTGGAAAAATCGTCCAAATTATCGTCCATATTCTACGTCACACTCTCACGTACTCGCTGCCATTTTTTT
>NW_014333017.1:174989-177198 GCF_000341935.2 Cephus cinctus
CCCCTACGCCACCTTTCAATTCTCCACGCTCACCACACACTCCACGTATACGTCCCGCCCCACCGTCTATTTACCGATTGCGGCCATCCAGTCTGATATTTCATTTGGCTTGTTAATTAACCATTAACGAAGCGCGAGCTGCATTCAGCCGAGTAATTAAGCCTGCGCGATTTAACCAACGAGCCGACCAGCCAGATTCAACCTCCCCACTCCCTGCCCCCCTGTCCCCGCCTCATCCATCTTTTCTTCTCCTCTGTCCGTAACGTCTGCTTCTCCCTATCAACTGGTACGGTTTGTGCGCGTTGGCGCGAAATTCAAAAAGTCATGTACATGCATCCCGACTGTCACGTCCCACAATGCACCATCCGGATACACGTCTACGTTTCGATGCACTTGTACGAATTTTCACGAATCTCTGTATGCACTTTGGTGCATCCACTCGCCCATTTTCCGCGAGCGGTCGGAAATCCACTTTTTGTGCATTTTAACAGGGGGTGGGGGATGCGCACCGAAAGGTGGCAAAATGCATGGGGATGCATCACCGCGGCTGATTCTTGTTTTTTTTTTTTTTGTTGTCTCGGGCTAAAATGCATCCTATCGGGATGCATCGGAATGTTCCTTTCTTTTTTAAATCTCTTTCTCACGCCCAGACCCCGCTGCAGCGATTATGTATACCGAAATTTGAGTTGGACTGGGAATTTGCGTCACTGTACGCAGATATGGACTTTAGTGCATAGTCATTATACTTGTTTTTGTCTATGATCGATTGTACCGTGTATACGGGGTGTATCTAAATTATTGTATTTTTTTGGGTCGTTATCAGTGCCATTCCATACGTCATTGTTATCTTCGTGACAGGAGAACCTATATATATATATATATATATATATATATATATATATATATATATGACTTAACTTTTTGAAACAGTCCGGAACTGCAGCTTGCGGCTGAATATCATTGGGCGAAAGGATTTATGCACGCTGGACGATTTAAATGTTTAAGAGCAGCTTAATATCGTTTGCATATCGAGGATACTCGGGATTGATCGTATCGAGTTTAAATTGAGGAGATAAAAGAAAATTGAAGATTTTTGAGAAATTTTTTTATTTTTTTTGTTCCCCTTTAATTTCAGTCTGCAGCGAAAATCCGGGTCTCAGCGGACGTTACCACACTGGTCTCTGGAGCGGCAAGCGCTGGGCCTGTTGTCGCTTATCGGCAAGATCCGCCGAAGGCTGTGACACGTGCAGCTGCTGGACCACCGCAAATTCCCTCAATTCGGGGCACTTCGCAAATTCAACGAGTCCGACGCACGCCGTCGGGACGGCCAATACGGTCAACTCCACCGCGATCACCTCCGCTGCGGCCACCGTCACGTCAACGACTATCCTGCCGACCAACGTCATCGCCGAGGCCAACAACAACCCCCTGGTTCAACCCCCCTCTCGCTCCACTATCGGTAAGTCGTCATAAATTTTTGCTTTGATTTAAAAATTTTTTTTCCACACAGCATCCTCCCACTGCGCAGGCGTATCTGGCTGTGATAATTTTTCACTGGGGGTTATTTAATTTTCTTTTTTCTTCCTCCCTCGCGGGGTTGGTACACCTGCGGAACGTTATTTCCTACCCGCGGACTACTCTTGGTACGCGTGTATGCACTCTTTCCTGGCCTTTCACGAAATTCTATGCAATAAACACGGGATACACCGAAAGCTCCGTACTCGGCATTAATTACTCGCTGCTTCGTGCTAAGGAGGTCAGAGGTCAATTTTACTTCTCGCAGCGCGAAACGACTTGCCGTTTACTTTTATTTACACGTGAAAACTTAAAAGACGTTGTTCCAATTTTTTTCTTCTCATTTTCGCCTCTCGCCTGGTCGCCGTGCGAACCTCTCCTTGGACTTAGTGCAGCGCGAGCTTCCTGAATTTGGTGACGATTGGTTTTTTTTTCAAAAATTAAATTTTTTTTTTCGCCACGGAAAAAATGAAAATCGTAAATCATCCCTTGAGCGTCGAAATTCAAAATTTTCATCAACACGTAGAAGCTGCTTTTTGAAAAATCCACCAGGGGGTGGCTTCTCGTATGTGAAAAGAGGGGTTGAAAAAAAAAGAGTGTAAGTGACTATAACGGGTGGCGTGGAGGGGACGAATTAATTCGCGGCTGATGACTATTAACGCCACGTTCAGTGAGGGGGAGGTGGAGAGGGAGA
>NW_014333017.1:177486-188647 GCF_000341935.2 Cephus cinctus
GGGGGGGGGGTTGCTAATGCAATGCTGACTCTTGCATTGTCTTGCAAAGTGCAGACATGCATTTATGTATGCAATATTCGCTTCTCGCAGCTCGTTTCGTCTCCAAGAGAATCAGCTCCCCCCCCGCCGCACCCCTGACCCCTGACCTACGCCCACGCGGTACTCCAGGCGTTGCAGAGACCCGATATACCTATAGGCGAATGAACGATAGGGGTGTGAAAAGTGGCCAAAAGAAAGAAAGGGAAGAAAGTGGATACGAAATTTGGGTATCATCGCCCCTCACGTTCGCAAACCGACACGAGAGGGTTGAAGGTCGAAAAATTATAACCCACCCTCGAAAATAATCGAATTGATTTTGAAAAAGGGGCAATATCCGTGAAATTTATTGCCTTGTCAAAAAAATGTTTTCCTGTTTCCACTTTGATTTGAATCACGTATTGAAATTTGATTTTTTTTCGAAAATCTCGACGCGAGAAACTTACTGGGAACGACACTCGGGTACTTTCGGTAAGACGTATTGAAGTTCCATGACGTCATAAATTATCATAGAGATTGGATAGTAAAATGACGGGACACCCTGTATAACGTGGTAAAAATTGTTATTTATATATTCGAAATATATTTGTTGCTGGGTTATATGATATATTTGGAATTGCTATATTTTCACTGATGGATATGTCCATCAGGCAGTTTCGGGTCTCCGGGTGAGTCTATAGTTCTTGAAAGTATAGTATAGGGTTACTGTGTACTATAGGGTAGCCTATGGTACATTGTTATAATGTCGCTAATGCAGTTAGCTGACAGGTACTGTATGGGCGCGGGATGAGGGGCCTGGTGTATTACCTTAGAATTTGAATGTAAATCTTGAAAGCGAACCTGATCGTGCATACCAATTCGGTCTTTCGATTTTGGACACGTACGTCAGTCCCTAAACCAACCCTTAGAAACAGATCAGGTCCTGGTGGTCTCCGGATGGCACGGCGAAACAAGATTCCAGGCTGGCATCGGAGTTTCGGCCTTTGAAGGAAATCAGGGCTTGACGCATTTTCGAAATTCCCGGACGAGGGTTGGAAATCGAAACGTCCCTTATTTGTGTACGGCCTTCCACCCTCCGATGACGTCGATGCGTATTTTTTGCTGAAAATTTGGAAAATTTCCTTTTTTTTTCCTTTTTCTTTTTTTGTGATTATTGTTGTTATTATCGCTCGTAGCGACAGGTGTGCACGCATGCATACGTCGATGATCTTGAATGGCGGATCAGGTGGAGCATGAACGAAGGTAATTTACAATATGGCCGATGCACCCTTGTTACATGGTTAACATTTTGACGCGGCTGGCTGGCTCGAACGATCCGCTGGTTAAATGGCTGGTCGTATGATTTAGTTGGTTGGCTGGGTCTTGTAACGTTTTGTGCTTGGTTAATTAAGGGGATCAAATTATTAGGGGTTAATGTGGCGAGGCTATAATTTTGGAATGGTCTTGCGGGTCGGTTGTGATTATCGTTTAAGATATAGGGGGTGGCTCAAGAGTTATGTAGGTGAGGAGCATCATGGCCGATGGTCGGTTGCTGGCTGGACCGGGGACAGGGTGCGATCGAAAAATATATAAATTTTTGAAATTTGACATCTCGTGGCGTCCCGAGATAACAGTATGGTTATTTTTGTTTTTTTGACAATTTTACCAGAACTTTTGATAAAGGCTATTGGAAATATGCAGGTTTTGGAGGCTGTAATTTTTTTTGGGGATTCCAGCACACGGGATGTCATCTTCACAATGATCGTAATCCGCGCTTTTCAATTTTCACGGTATTTCCTGGCATAGCTGACCTTACGAATATCCGGGCTGACCCTTACTTCGCGGTTCGACCTGCCTATTGCAACGGCTGGTTGGGATTTCTCGCGAGGACTGGAAAAGCGGGTTTTATGGATTGGGAAGAGCGAAGGATTCAGAGATGCAAAATATTAGAGGACGAATGAACGGTGGATGCTGAATTTATTTGAGATTCCTGGAAACCGTGTTTTGGCTTATATGAGGTTTTAGCATTTTTTTATCGGGCGCGTCCTGTTTTCTTCTATCTTTCGTATTTTATTTATATCTTTTTTTTTTTGGTTATCGGCGTATCGAACCTCTCGTAGCGAACCCTTTCGTAAAGTATGAAAAATCGACCTCAATAATTTTCCTTTCACTTTCTCCCGTCGATATAATGAAAAAAAAACCAGGTCAAGTGTCAAAATGCCGATAAATCGTGAAACACCGATAAAATTAACTGTTAAAATTTTTTTCTAAAATTTTTCGATCCATCGAAAAGCGATCGAATTATTTACACGAGAAAAACATGTAAATTCTATTTAACTCTTTCTAAAGTTAATCCCTCCGCCTCGTTATCAAAATCCAAAATTTCGCCCACGATAAGATTCTTCGACGTGGACGCGCCCGAGGTAATTCAAACAATTTTCGTATCCGCAGTGCTGCGTTGGTCTTAAAAATTATTTATCTTCCCAAGTATAAGGAAAATAAATTAATATTAATATTTGGGTCGAGTATTGCCAGCCACTTTCGCAGTTTTTGGAAAAGTTCACCTTTGCCTTCGGCTAATTGTATAAATACCGGGGTACGGCTTTTATGCCTCTTTGGCTAGAGACGTGCAGGGGGTGGTCGTTGAAGGTTTTCCTAAAATCCTTTTCAAAAAATATTCAGTCCCCCGGGCTATTTATGGAATTTTGGTTGTGATACGTGGAATAAAAAAATTTCCCATTCAGAACTACCCGCCCCCTCCCCTCGCCTCAATTATATTTTACGTCTCCTCATTGACGTCAAAGGTCAATTTAATTAATTGGAGAACGTCATCGACGTTTCGATACACGCTCTCCAAATCCGATCAATACAATCTTTTCAATGGGGATGCTTTATTACTTTTATTTTATATAACGTACGTTCTACTTCATATATATATATACAGTATATGAAAAGAAAATGTTACTTTTAATAATAAATAATACTTTGCACATAATATATATATATATATATATATTATATATATATATATATTGTGACCTTATTCGCACGATACGGTTCTCCGGATCGCGTCAAAAAGGCGGGTTCGAGCCGGAATCGACTATTAGGAATTTAGGAAAAATATCAGGCGGAGCAAATGAAAGTGAGATGTTGTTTTACAGATTACAAAAGAAAAATATATTATCCTACAACAGAATACAATCAGTGTTAGTGTAGGTTCAGTTCGCACGATACGGTTCTCCGGATCGCGTCAAAAAGGCGGGTTCGAGCCGGAATCGACTATTAGGAATTTAGGAAAAATATCAGGCGGAGCAAATGAAAGTGAGATGTTGTTTTACAGATTACAAAAGAAAAATATATTATCCTACAACAGAATACAATCAGTGTTAGTGTAGGTTCAGCCTTGACAATGCTGGATGTTAGTAAGCGAAGAATAGATATATGCGCAAGCAGAAAGTAACAATGATTATAAATGAGATATACAAATGATTAGTGTTCGGAAAGTGAATTGTATAAATATGATTGTAAGACGCAGTTTCCCTACACGATATGCGTGACGGGAACGGAAATAATAGGTGCGTCTACTCTCGTGTGATTCTATATTGGCTCTTGTGTTGTTTTTCTATGGGATACGGAATCGTGTCTTAAGGCAGCCTCCGACCAGCGGAATTTGATTACAGAGTTGACTCGTTAAAATATAATCGTCGTGCTGTTGAGCAGTTTTCCACAAGGGAACTCGTGATCACAGGTAGACGTGGTCCTATCTAAAAAAAAGATATTGCAATTCTCTGTGCAAGAGCGATAAAGAAATTGGAAGCGGAAGCGATCGTCCTCGGATCTCTTATTGCTGCAGTCCGAAGTATCCTCTTAAAGAAGCGACGGAAGTCGATTAGCTCAGCTCCTCAATCCTTTCCGCATCCGTTAATCTGGAATCGAGCCGTTTGCAATTCCTCCCTAAAAGTCATTTCCATCTGCTTTTTGCTCCAGATGACAATTTTTCTTCCCCGCCCTCGACTCTTCACACGTCGAGCCACCAATTTTTCCCTCAAGATAGCACCTCGCCCTTGGATTCTGTTTTTTTACTCCACCACCCTCCTGGCACCCAGCCTCGACTGGGTGCTTTCGTCGGGAGGGGATCCAGGATATTCATCAGCCAAGTTATACAGGGTTAAACGAACTTTTGTTCCGTAACCTTAGAGATCGACTCTCTGCTCTTTTCGCATTCGAGAACAATTTTTTTTTTTTTTTTTTTTTTTTTTTTTTTTTTTTTTTTTTTTTTCGAATATGACCTTTTTTTATCATTAGTTTCTCCAACTTTTTCACTAGTCGCCCGTCAGGCTTTCACGCCATCGTCAGACTTTGCTCTTATCTTTGTATTATGGACTCGCGACTTTACGGATTCGTCGCCGATATTGTCGCCAGGTGGGTTTCGAGGATAAGAAATATGGAAAAAGTGGGGAATAATAATAATAATTGAGAATACCAAAAAAAAAAAAAAAAAAAAAGACTTTACGGATTCGTCGCCGATATTGTCGCCAGGTGGGTTTCGAGGATAAGAAATATGGAAAAAGTGGGGAATAATAATAATAATTGAGAATAAAAAAAAAAAAAAAAAAAACAGATAAGACAAAGCCAAAGAAGTCGAGATAAATTCTTCGTGAGTCTCGTCGCTCGATCATTCCGCTTTAATTGACATCCCCTTTTTCATTGGACGTATCTAATTGCTATTTTTCCTTTTCCTTCTCCTTGCGCACACCTGTTCCTCCAAGAAAATAGAAATACACTCGGTGCGCTCGGCATCCACGTAATTGCCGGCTTTATTGAATTTCTTTTAGTTTTGTCCTTTCGCTCCTTTACTTTCGTTAATACACGCGGAAGCTTTATATATATATATATATATATTTGCATGCAAGAATTCAAATGGACCAAAGAATTCTATTTTCAATGCTCTCGGATATCCCGAACATCTTTCTATATGTGTGTATATGTATATATATCTACGTGGCGGGGTCAGAGGTCACACGTGGTATCTTAAATACAGGTAAGGGTCAATTTTTGCCGTACGTAACATATGTCGAAGTACTAGGACAGGATTCGCAATTTTCTTTTTTTTTTTTTTTTCCCCCTTTGAGCTATACGCGAATAAGAGAAAAAAGTGTCGCTTTCTCGAGATTAGGGCGAGGCCGCAATGGTGCGACGTGCTCTACTACCAGCGACAAGAGTTTCAGCGGCAGACAATGGCCACGTCGCTGCGACAAACTGCCTTCCGGGCGATTCAGGCTGAGATTCTGAAAATCCACTGTAAACATGAAAATAAAGCATCAACCCCCCCACGTGCGTCCCTCTCTTGGGACGCCCCTGGCCGTTTTTTTTTCTTCTTTCGTAGGGTTGGCATCCTTGGATTTGTGGGGTTTTTTGCTTTCTCAACGCCCTGGATTTTATTGTTATTGCTTTGTACGATATTTATATACATATTTTTTTTTCTATGCCTTATTTTCACACCTTATGGGAAATTCGATCCACTTAATGCGTCGCCAGTGACGCTCGAGGTAAATTTTTCTTGGGAAAAATGTAAATCGACCAGAATTGCGTAATAACGCGGAAACGAAGGAATCCGTTTAATTCGACGTGGGGCCAAGGATGAGCGAAGCACGAGGTACGGGTAATTACGTAATTAAAAGTGGCACTTCGACCCTCGTGGTTATTATGCGCCTGAGATATTTTTTTTTTTTTTTTTTTTTTGGTACTCGCTCTGGGTAACGTTAAGAAAACTGAAGCAAATGGGGTAGGCAAATATTATCATAGTCAAGGAGAGAAATGTTCATGTATCAGGGATGCTGCGATTGAGATTGGGGTTGTTGGTAAAAAGAATTTTTTTCTAGATGGCCAATGGAATTACGAGGTTACGCAATTGTGATTTTTCCTTTTTGATATTTATTTTTCATCTTGGCCTATTTTTCTCTCTTCTTGGCCTCGCGTAAGTCGATCCTTAAAGTTTAATGGCGCGCACGTGTACGGATGGAATAAACGACACACTTCATAACGGGTCCACTAGTCAATTTTATTAACGGTAAGGGAGACGGTGATTGCGTCATTAGAAATTCATGGGGGGTTGATAAGGCAGTTAACGCGCATCTGCGAACCCGGTGGGAATTTTCGAAAACTACGAGACCACGAGTGATAATAAAAAATGGAGGATTTTTTTTTTTTTCTATTACATCAGACTACGTTTTTGTGCTTGACGAAGCAAAGGTTTTAGTGATTTATGTAAATTTTTCAAAAAAAAAAAAAAAAGTATGTTCATCCCACCCGGAAATTAGTGTAGGTTAGAATGGGCTTGGGCTGAATTAAAAAAAAAAAGTTTTTTTAATATACAACAATCAGTTGGTATCATCGTACAGAAATGAATCCTAAAATCGTGGATTACGTAAACCAACAATGTTACGAGAGAAAAATAGAAAATTCCGACGCCCAAAGGAGTTTTCTGTAGCCGACAGCAATTTTTCGCAAAAATCCAATCTCACCCCTAGGGACTCTCCTTTAGCTTTCGCTGGGACTTCGTTCCCCTCGTCAGCGGGTCCAGCCTGCTTTTCTTTCTCCCGGAAACCATCGTTCTCATCTTTTTAACCTCTTTTCGCTACCTTCGATCTCTTCATCTTTTTTCCCCCCTTTTAACTCACTTTTCTGGAGCTTTTTTTTTCCCCTAGCCGGCTCGAGTTTACTTTACGACTCTTGCCGCTCGACTTACTAACCATAATGACTGTGCACCGCGCGAAGACGGATTTAACGACAATCTCCCAGTTGCAGCTGCAGCTGCGGTTGCACTTGCAATTCCGATGCTCCAGGCTGCCGCGCAAGACGGCGGTGCAACAGTTTTCATTATCGAATCCCGTATAGTTTTTACATAAAAATTCGATACTAATCGATTGTCGATCTATCGATTGTTATTATGTCGTAGAGTTTTTATTTATTTTTTATTTTTTGTTTTTCGCCAATTCCCATAATTCGCAATTCGTTTACTTACGAGGATAAAATTTTTGCGAATTTTCGCCAATATTAATTTTCCCTGGGAAATATTATTACGGCTCGTTACGTTATTCGCCTGGCGCAACGGTACCTGCCTCTTGGCACTAATTATTCTTATGACAAAATACGTAGCCAGTGAAGTTTGTGCAATGATAATAAAGAAATCTTCAATAACGACAAACTTCACTACGTTAATGTTTTACGCAAAGCTGTCATTCGGTCGGACCATTAACCGTATAATGGAATTTTATACATAGGGATTCGCTGCCAGGTAAATTCTTTGCTTCGCGTTCCAAGAAAAAACTGAATGACGAGCGAAATAGCGAAGAGAGCAAATTGAGATGGGAAAAAAAATAAAAGAGGAAACACAGTAAATTGAGGGTGGGAGAGGGGGGGGGTAAAGAGAGAGCAAGATAACCTCCTCGAGGCTTTCATTTTATTTTTATTTTTTGAGCGTCTTTGAAAGAACATAAATTCTTTGATCTGACAGGTGGATGCATGTGCCCTAATGATAGGGGGTAGGAGTGGGGTGGGGTGGAGGGGGATAAAGTGAAATGAAAAATGCGAGACTAATGCAAAATTATAATAAAGAGTAGGTGGGAAATTTCGAAAGTGAAAAAAAAAGAGACGGCTCGACGCTCGTCGCTGAAGGTTGGAAATTCTCGTGAATTTTGAAAAGGGGTGGTGGGGAAGGTAGTTGAAAAATTGGCAAATGAGGAAAATTAAAATTTTTGAGGAGCGATGGGTAATTTATCGTAGGAGAAGGGATTTTCAAGCGTAACTGGAAACGCAAAATTTTTGCAATATATCCGGATAAAATTTTTCCAAAAAAATTTTTTTTTTTTTTGAAAAATTAAAAAAAGTGTCAAATTGTTTTGCTGAGCGATTTCCGTCAAACTTTGGGTTAGCATTCGCCTTTCTAATTAACCCATTAATAATCAAGTAGTCTCTCGCAGCTGCGATCGTTTTCGGGTTTGGCATTCTTAATCAGCTGTGTTATTACGCAAGCGTTACGTATCGGCTACGCGCGTCCATCCTGAAATGTGCAGCTGCGTTAGGAAGACCCGTGAGCCAGGGTCTTTCGTCTTGAGGATGAAGCCGCTTCCTGAATTCCAATTGGCTGAGGACTCTGGGCTCGGGTCGCCGTGCACATGCGACGTCCGTCGCACCGGGTCGTCGTGGCTCTCAAGGGTTCCTGTGTCACGTTACGAGCTGCTTCTGCGCCCGTAAACCATCCCTTGCATCTCTGGTCCATAGCGGAAACTCTCGGGAGCTCGTTAAAACTTGATACTCGGCCAGCCTCTCCTCTCCTCTCCTCTCCTTCTCCCTCGTGTTTCTCTTTCGGATACACAGGCTTCACGATCCACGGAGAGTCCGTTGCAGCTGCAAGCTCCGAGGGTAGTTGCCACTTATTTTCTCTTTTTTTTTTGTTTTTCCTCCTTTTCATACATTTCTCCCAGTTAACCCTCTCGCGTTTTCTCGTGAAATTATCCATTTTTCTTTTTGACATCATTACGCTCATTTTCATCCGCACGCGAATGCAGCTGCGTACATGGGACAAATATTTTTTTTCGAACGGATCCGAATCGCTTTGTCGATATTATCGGGGTGACATTTTTTTTGGGGGATTTTCTTCGTTTCTGGGATTTTTGTATTTTATAAGCTTCGACTCATCAAGTGAAATTTCACGTATAAAAATCACATCTTTTCACGACACCCATAGGTACTGAAATATATATAACGATCGCAAGTCAAAGCCTTATGTGGCGATGGCAGCTCTGGTGAAACGCTCTGTAAAATATATATATATATATATATAACCCAGAGACCCTTGTAGTATTGCCCAGCAGTACATTGTCTATATAAAGATACAGCGTACCACCCGGACTGCATTTGCCTCCGCCATAAATAATAATAAGATCCAACAGTAGTTGCCAGGTGATATTTAACAATTAGTTTTCAGCCCGACAAAGAACAATATCAAATTTTTTAATATTTTGAATTTTCGCTCCATTATAGCTGTATGGTAATATGTCCGTGACGTCACGTACCGTAATGACAGTCTACGTTAATTTCACGGAGTACATCGCCAATTAATGTCAGGGTCACTTCGTACGTTTATCATGATTCGTCCCGTGTCAAATTAATCATCAGGATATTTTTTTGATTACGATCCCATCATGGATTTTTTAGTATCATATCCTTTTTTACTCAATCGTCGGGCCGACTCGATGATATTTTCCTGCTGATGGATCCCGATAGGGTCAGATTACGGGGGGTCAGTCGATTTCCTCTAATGATAACGTTGAATTTCTGTAAGACCGTACGTGTACCCAAGCGAAGTCCAGTTGAAGAAGCTGAGGAATCTCGGTAAGCGGGATTTGTCAGGAGAGAAGGAAACGAAGAAAAGTGGTAAAAAAGGAGGTCAAAGGGGACAGGAAAAGAAATGGAATTGGCAGCTGACGTGACAGAAACTTTTTGGCACTTTGGGGAAAACCGCTAATACGAAGCTGCAGGAGAAGAAGAGGGGAAAGGAGAAAAATGGATGATTCGTAAGAGAGAAAGAGAAGCCGGAGCTGTTGGGCCGTGAAGTTGAGGCAAGAAAAGGACGCGATAAGAAGAATAAACGAGAGACGACGAGGTGGAAGGTGGAGGTAATACAGGTTGAAGTGGAAGTGGGAGGCAAAGGGGGGGGGCCTTACTGGGGCCCAGTCTGTCATGAAGGTTCAGTCAGTGAAACTCCGCGTAACGCGACGCACACTTCACTCCGTCGATATTCGATTATCGATTGTTTCGATACGAAAAAACAATTTTTTGAGAGGCAATTTGATTTTTATTTTGAAAATTTTTTTTTCCCGTGATTGCATCTCGTTCCGTGTGCTCGGTTGATTTTGCCTTAAATTTTTCAAGCCCAGCGAGTAATCAGCGGTGCGCGTGATTTTGAGTAAATGGTAATTTATTGTTTTTTTCAAAATTTAGTGAATTTGACGCGTCTCTTTTTTATCTCATGTGTCCTTTGGTGCTCTTTCGTTGCGTCTGGTGAATTTTTTTTTCCAAGTTATGTGGCCACCTGTGGTACGACGCGAATTTCTGTCGCTTGTGTGGAGATTTAATGAAGGTGCCTTTTTTTGTTTGGCCATTTTCATTCTTAATCGTCCGGACGCGATTGACAGTTTTTAAACAATTTACATGGATAATTTCACGTCGATTCCCGCTACGTTATTTATCGTCGAGATTGAACGGGGATGACGTTTTCCTTTTTTTTCTTTCGTATTGTCAATCGATCGTGCCGATCTATCGGGAATGCCGTGGAATTGCGCAAAAATTGTTAGGAAAAAAATACGTTGCAATATTATGAAATTTTCTTGCGACACTCGTCGCGCTGCTGTCGGTCGATTTCGCAATGCAGATCGCTTCCCTATCGACCGCGATTTATGAACGTCAAAGGCGATGATGCAAACGACAAATCGAAGACACCGAAATTCCATCGCGCGATACGTTCTCGCGCATCGAAGTTTTTGCTTGTCGAAGGAATTGCGAACCTTGCGACGAACGGATGATTTTTGAATTTGAAAAAAAATTTTTTTTCGGAAATTTTCTTTTTATCCCCTTTACTATTTTGACTTTTACATCTTAATCCTAAATATCACAGCTCGCTCTACCTCCGCTATCTTAACTTCATCTCGACACGGCAATTTGCTGTTTTCGGTGCAATCTCCATTTCCGCGGGTTAGTGCTTCGCCGAATGAAGTGCAATTACTCCGGTTGTAATTGTAATTGTAATTGACGTTGCGCAGTTACACGCGACACGTAATTTCTGGGCGATTAAACTCCCCGAGCATCACAACTATTGTTTCTCTAAGTTGGTACTCGGAATTACGTTACCTCATGCTGACGTTAGGTACCTTTAAGATGGCAATACGCGTTTCCACGGTTTCTCAGGATTTCCTACGGCAATGCGAGAGTCAGAGGAAAAAAGGGCGAGGACCGAAAAAAAATTTGAAAAAATTTTTTCCCACAAATTTACTTCATTGTGAAATTTCCAATTGACACTTTTCTACCTGGCTAAACCGCAATCGGCAGTAGTTATTTTTTTTTTTTTTTTTCGTTTTTTTTTTCC
>NW_014333017.1:188716-193871 GCF_000341935.2 Cephus cinctus
CGGCAGTAGTTATTTTTTTTTTTTTTTTTTCGTTTTTCTTTTCCCTCTCAACGGTGCCGCAGACGTAACGCGATAAGGACGTAACGCAAGGTTCCGGATAGAAAGTACAAAATACAAAGTCAAGTCTCACGGCGATAGTCGCAATCGAGTATCGATTAGTTACAATATCGAATATCGAATCACGCATCCGTTGCGTGTACATGCGATACCCAATCGATATCCAATCAATAATTCCAATCGTGTCCTTAAAGCCATTTTAAGTCACGTACACATTGCTACTAGGTTCAATTCGAAATAGCGACTTTTCTCCTATCTACAAGAGCTGTATCTGCATATCGCCGGACGGTGTGAACGTACCTTTAGGCAGCTTCCAAACTAGTGTCCCGCCCTTGTAACGCATTCTGTTCATGAAAATCTTGAAGTTTGTTAATTTTTTTCATGTCTATCTTTTTTTTGCGACTTTTTTTCTCAATCCTTACAGCATCCCCTTCGTATGCTCCCGCTGTACCATTTTTCTCGATTCTTATCAAAACAAAATTATCGAGTGCTCCATCGAGCGTGGTATCGATTGCCATTTTTTTTACTTGATCATCCGTCATTCTTATTGACCGTGTCCTTTATCCATATATGAAGACACATATGTCACCCGGGCAACGTGGTGTATATATATAGAGTGACCAATAATTTAATGATTCACGTGTATGAAATCCCTATGTGTGAAAAATGTATTTTGTGGAAATTTTTGGAAATGTTTTTTTGAATTTTTTTTTTATTATTCTTCAGTGACTTATTGACACAACTTTATTATTCGCGATAAATATATTTTCTGGCACAAATTTATTTCTCGTTCGATATCGCATTGCTGCTGTTATCTGGAAAAAAAAAAAAAAGATTGCTCGTCCTTTATCCTTTATATTGCACAATTTAATGGCAGTTCACTGGTCCCGCACATTTGGCTCCCTGATCGCAGCCTCTGCTCGAGCGTGACGTTATTCCCGATTTACTTTAATTTATTCGTCTTCAAGATTTATGCAATTTTATCATAACGATTCGTACACTTCGCGCTCGAAAATTATCTACTTTTCTTTTTAGCCTTAATGGGAGTCTTCATTTCGCGAAAATACTCGAATCCCATGTTTCACCTGATATCCATAAATTTTTATTGACACTCGCACTAATTACATCCTTGCTCGACGATATCGCGCGAAAAGTACCTTAATTTCTCGTAATTACGATTTTATCGCCTTCGTTAATTATTTTCTTCGAAATTCGCATTGAACGGCCATTTTTTTGTCTTATCGACGAAAATAAACGCCAAAATAATAAAAGTTAATCCTCATAAAGACGAACGGGTTAAATCGATCGATGTGAACGCAGCCTAAAGCATCTCCGTCAGGATCAACGAACTTGTGCTAAATATGTGAACTTATCCGCGAAGGAAGATCTCGAAGAAGATCCTTTCGAATGTTACGTGAAAAAGGTCGTGGAACGAAGTGAGTGTGCGTGCGCGTACGTGTTATACGTGTATATATTTAAAAAAAAAAAGTGCTTCGATCGTGATCGATAATTATAATATCGATCTTAAATTTAAAAAAAAAAAGCCAAAAATTAATTCGAACGAATGAGCTCCCTTCTGGCATCGTCCGTTAAGGGCGCCTTGGGGATGAGGGAGAAAAGACCGGAGGATCGCGAGATGAGACTTTTTGGATGCCGATGGTCTTTTTGGAATTTTGCTGCCAACTTCACAGGTAATTTTTCAAGTGAATTTCAAAAAAATCCTTTGGATCGTTACGCAATATTAATCATCGACGATTGATCGGCATCAACTGATTCGCTAATCACTTGTCGATACGACCTCTTAATTAAATCATCGATAGAATGGCCAAGCAAATTTGAAAAAATTTTGAATTTTTTTTACGCGAATTCCGAAAAAAAAAATAATTGAAAAACTGAAAAACAGATTAAGTCGTATGTTTTTTTTTATCATTTAATTTGGAACGCATGATCGGCGTTTATGGGTCTGAACTGTGTGAATTCGATGCGAACCGGATATCCGCTCGCGAGCGAATTCACCACGTGGTTGGATGGGGCGGATGGAGGGCAGGGAAGTTGTGAAATTTTTATTATTTTCACATTAATTCCTCTTCGACTACGCGCATTTGATCCAGAAGAATTAGCACGAACGGACGGCCGAGCAATTTAATCCGATTGCTGGACTTGCGTTAACGCGGGAGATGAAATTTTTCAAAAATACCTCGATCCGCGAAATCCACCATATTCGCATTTATCGCGGGCTCATTCATTAGCAACGGAACAACGAGCAATTATTTAGGCACGACACATAACAAATGCACGCGATAAACGTTGTGGATGAAAATCGGAAAAAAAACGAAAAAAAAAAATAATTTTTGTAACCGGCAAAATTCTAATGACCACGACGTTCGATATATCGATACTCGACATCGATACTACCATTGAGCAAATTTACACACCACAAGGCGACCCCGTAACTCGGTGCCTGCTCATAACTCTTTTTTCTCGTTTGAATTTACCGCCGAAACTGAAAGGTATCCCCCTGGCCGCACTGCACGTACGACTGTTCGCATATAGCTATATACGTACGTGTACGGAAGGACGGATTCTCCATAAAAGTCTACGCGACATCTATATCTATACTAATATCGCGAAATGGCGTCTCTAGCAGAACCCATTACAAGGATGAACTAGAATTGCGCGGCGAGAGTCTTGGGTAAACGAAAAGCTACGGTCAGTTCTCATTAGAGAGTAGGAATGGCGAATGGCCTGGAAACCTTTAGGAGGCATCGAGTTTTCAAAGTGCTTCTTGAGGACGAGTGGCGTCCGACGGTGCTGCCACCAACTACTATACCAATATATACATGTATATACGTGACAGCCTTACAGACAGCCTTGGTTTTGAATCCATTGCGGCTATTTCGAACCCTTGGAAAATTCCATCCCTTTACCGACCCCCCTCTCAGCCTCCTTGGTCCACTCGACCACTTCATCCTGCCGGAGCCACGATAGACGGCTGTATATACAAATCTCAATCCTATTATCGAACAATTGGTAGTTATGGCTCGGTTTGGCCCGTAAGAAAAAAAAATGCCCCAAAAATAGATTCATGCGATTTTTCGTTTTTTTCACGATTCAAACGATTTTATCGGGAAATTAGGATTTTTTTATATAATTTTTTTTCCATCCCTTATCGGAAGCCAAAATAATCCCCGGTGGAAATGACCTTAATGATTGTACAAATTACGCGGATTTATCTATTGGGCCCGGCGCCTTCGGCCTTAAGGTAACTTCACAACGAAGATTCATTGGCGGTCGACCTTTGCTGGACGTTGAACTCCATATCTTGTCGCTATACTTGTCGTTTCGCCTGTCATACAGCGCTGTACAGTATGACGCAAATATGTTTGCCTATCGATATACAGGTATACAGGTAATAGTACCACTCCGATGCATAACAGTTTATGTACCAACCTATAGATACGCGTTAACTGTACATACCGTAGAAGCGTAAACGCGTGCGGCACATGTATACTGTATACGCCGCTGTACAGACTGGAGAGAAAATAAAATTTAATTAGAAAAATAATTTTGATAAAATCAATTAAAAAAAATTTTTTTTTTTTCAAAAATTAAATATCCCCCTCCAAGTCTTGTTATTTAACCCGTACGACAAGTATGCAATTGTTGCTTCGTACTTGTATATACCCAGTACTCCCGCTATTCGATTCTTTCCTGAGTGTACATCACGATGTAACCAGACGCGGACCAATTGTCCCTGTCGTACTTACCGAACTGTACAGGTCAGTGTGTTAGATTACCGAAGCCAATAAGATATTGGAAAAGCAGTGGAGCAGAGAAATAAGAAAATGTTGGCGGAGCTGGTTAGAAAGAGAAGGAAAATACGTTAACAAGGAATATAGTTATACGGTATAAGAAATATATATACAGTACTAGGCGGTGGAGTCGACTGAAAAAAAAAATTTTTTTTAGATTATACAAAATTGCAAGGAAAAATAAATCTTAGTTTTCTTGTCGAAATATTTTTCTTTTTTTTTTTTTTCTTTTTTTCATACTCGGCCACGTTGGTCCGTATACCGTGTGTTGCATTAGGTTAGGTTGGGTTGGTCGCACTTGAACTAGCCACTAGCCAGGTAGGCAACTCCACGAGTAGGTCGTTACGTTTCCAAGTATATCTCCGTAATTGGGCACTAATGACTGTGTGCATACTGCTACTCATGCTATACATATACTTGTTACTGTACCTGTACTTGTACCCGTACCTGTACACGGCTGGACTCGGCCCGTCCCAGCATTCCACTTTGGACTCATTAGCAAGCGTAAGGGCCGGCACGGGCGCAGCAGCCAATACCCAGATCCTCTATTATCTCCTTATCTTTTTTCTTCTTGATTCAACCCTATCCCGAGCTTCCTCGTATCAGAATACCTCTCGGGCTGTTTTCTTGCTCTTACCTTTCTCCGATTCGCTCATTTGAGTATCCTGATTCGATCCTTGGATTCCGTACCTTGGATCGCACTTATCCGTTTGCCACTGCCTTTATTATTATTATTATTATTCTTTCTTTCTGCCTGAAATCCAATCGGCCACTCGGCGACCGTGCGGAACGTCGCCTGTGACGTCATCGACTTTTTTTCCTTTTTTTTTGGACCCTTCCTGGACCGGTCTTCTTTTTCTTGAATTTTTCACACGTCACGAATCTCTCAATTTCCTGGGACATTTACATATCACGTGGCAGCGGTCCAGATTCTTGAATGTAATCGGCTGCTGGAGATTCCTTATTCGGTCTTATTGCTTCGAGAGTCGTTCGAGGCGATTCAATCGGGATGAAATTTTATCGATTCTTATTTTCAATCCTTCGAACTCGTCTCGATTTTTTAATCATTTTTATCAGATTTCGTACTGTACGCGTTTTGACGAGATCGAATCAGTGTGATATCTGGTCGTTTATATTTTTATTATTTTTTTTTTTTTTTTTTAATAAGTCACTTTTCGATATCTTATCGGCATAAGATTAATTTTTAATCGATTTATATGGACTGTCGTGTCAATACGTAAGTCAATAGAATTTCAGGTTCATGACGCCACCCCCCCCCCCCCCCC
>NW_014333017.1:194034-204067 GCF_000341935.2 Cephus cinctus
CCCATTGTTATAGGCACAGTATTTAATTGAACTAAGTAGTTATAGATTGCGCCACTGTATCTATACATAGTATAGATACAGATATAGAGATAGATATACACGTATGGTATATCTATATACATATGTATTCATACTAATGATCCATTGCCGTAATATATTACTCCGTTAATAATTAAATCATTCGATCATAAACCACCTCCGGTTTGTCTTCTCAATTCCAATCGAACGATCCCTCCGGTTTAATTTCTGCAATCAATTTACTCAATTGATTCGCTTCTCGCCTCTCTCTCTCTCTCGCTGTGTCTCTCGTCTCGCTCCCTCGGCTCCTCCAGTTTTAATTTCCGACATTTTCCCCATTCAAAATACACTCGGAACAGCCTCTCTCATCCATTTCAATGGCTCTCGCGATTTACTTCGATATTAACCTCGAAGGATTCCTGATATCGATATTACTGGGCTGCGGTTCAGCAGGACAGACTCGATCGACGTGCAATTCCCGCTGAGGCCACGCGGAAACGTAATTCGCGGGCTCGACTATTTAATTGCATTCGATATTGACGATGAAAAAAAAAATATATATATATATTACACGGAATGAGAAAAAAAAGTTTATCTATTTGAAAATTTCATTAACGTTACAGATTTTTGAAAAATATTTTTTTTTTAATACCGAAATCTTATAACGCACTATACACTCCGGATATTATATACCGAAGTACAGTGGCGTGGCACATGACACGTTCGAAATAGGATATGATTAATGGTTGATATAGTGACAAAAAATAATTCCGAGACACTCGGCACTTTTTGACGAGGATCTAAATATAACGTATATTAATATCGTCGTTAAAAAAAAAAATTAGCTCTTATCGAAAAGTTGAAAAATAATTTTTTTTTTAAATTTTCTCAATATATATATATATATTCACTCTCGTCTCCTAACATAGAAAATATATATAGAGCGAATATTGCCGGGGATGTAGAATCCCTGAATAAGACGAACGTGTAAAGTGCGACGTGTGACGTGGTAAAAGGGGGGGTAGATTGATGGTTAGAGACGACCGAAGAAAGTCCCGAGCAGTCTCAGCACTTTCCGCCAGAGGAGCCACTTCCTATCTTCGACACTTCATCAACGTCCAATTAAATCAGCCAAGATTACGTGGAAGGTCCCCGTCGGTAGTGACGTCATTCGGGGCATCCCCCTTCCTGGTGCTTGTAAAATTACGAGACACCATCCAGACTTATTAGCAGGAACATTCGAGAAATTTGGAAAAATCTGGGACCCCCACCTCCTTCGTTTCGCGAACATCCCCCACCCCCTTCACCTGTTCCACTTGAATTTTACTTATTAGGTTAAGAACAATAGATATTGTCGACCCGTGATATCCACCCTGTGAGATATTGGATTATAACTGTATGTCGCCTAGAGATTACGAAGGGTGTCAACCCTTATCTTTACTCCCCTTGTCGAATGTAACGTAACGCTATTATTTCATGGAAACAGGAGCAAATCGGAGGTTGAAATTTGTTCTGGGAATAACATATGGTCGGATACCGATAGCGACGAGAGTTTCGTCGAATTGAAATGAGACTTTGTTAAAAAAGAGAAGTAATAAGAAAAAATGGTACATGAAGGGAAATGAAAAAGTAAAAGCTTCTTATCGGAGCGTCTACGAGGAATAGCAATTTTCGAACAGGTAAAATTGCGAGAATTTTCGAGAAAATTCGCATTGGTGCTTGAGAGCCAGAAATAGAGGTTCAATGGAATATGTTTATAGTAAAGTGTATGGGTACGGGCGACTGTAAGGGCTGTACGTAATCGGCGACAAAGATTGTTCAGGCGATAAGAGAGATCGTGGGTAAAACAATAGTGGAAACACAGACTGGCAAGCGCAGTCTGGATGAACGTGTGAAATTTTTGTAAAAAATTTATCAGTTACGACTAAAGGCTAATTTTTATAAATTTATTGACTTGCGGTTATTTCGAACGACCGAACAATTTTTTGCACGTTAATTTGCATATAGAGATGATTGAGTATATGCACTCTCCACTCCGCCTATGAGGGGGGGATTCATGAGTAGTTTATTTAATGATAATAAATGACAGGTCAAGAGAAATAAGAAGGACCGTTAAAGGTCAGTAGCGCCCACGTCCGTAATTTTTTTCGAATTTGGCCGAGATCCAAAAATAGCGTTCGTTGCGTGAGAACATTAATTGTACTGCGTGACTGCGCGTTGAGGATACGAGAGAAATGTGTAAGGAATAAAATGAAATGAGCATTGGGAATGAAGAGTCAGAGTTCCTGGTAAGACGACTTTCCTTCTAGGGTATTTCGAGGTTGGCAGATCTGCCAAAAATTGTCCGTCTGCAAAATCATTACGTCGGTTCGGCTCTGATTTTTATTCGTCATTATTCACCTCAGCGACGTTCTATTTCTAAGCGTATGTCGAGCGTTCAAAAATCATTTTGCAAGTATTATCCTTTTCCTTTCCGACCCCGATGCATCGATTTCTAAAAAAAAATCAAGTTTCGTGTAGTTCGTAAAATGAAAAACAAAATGCAGTCCCAGTCATTGTACCGGGTCGCTTATCGCGTTGTTAAGTGAAAATTTTGAAAATTGACAATTAAAAAAAATAGCCAACCAGCACATCAACCGGCGATGACGATTCTTTCGTAATGGAAACCAAGCGTAATGGAAGCCTCGATAAGCGCGAGCATTGGAGAGAGAGAGAATAAAGAGGTCGGTCTCTAAGTAGCCTTATATCCCTATTCACGAGATAAAGAAGGACGAGGCTACGGCAGTTACAGTGCGCGCGAGAGAGAAGCGAAGAGGCGACTAGCGAAACGAGACGGTGGATTCCGTTGCCGATTCTCCGGTGAAACTTCGAAGCGCCACGCTACCTCGACGTTACATAGAGATACTCCATGCCGGTGGGGAATAGAGCAGCAGGCCAGACCCCAACCCACGTCCGTCTGGTGGGACCTTCCAGCCAGCCAGCCAGCCAGCCAGCCAGCCAGCCAGCCAGGCTCTCGGGCCAGTCTCTCCGAATCGGCTGTCATGTCCGGACATTTTCGTCTCCACGTCGTAACTCGGTGCCGATTATTCCACATTAACTCACCTAGTATGCACTTTTGCACACACACTATATACATATATACTTATTCTAATCACAATCGATAACCCACACTGTCATCTCTCACCTTTTAAATAATTTAAAAAATTTTCTCCTCCAGAGAATTCAATTCGCCGTTAACTTCGCTTCACGCCGTATGCTTTACTCTTGCGATGGAAGTTTGCGCAATTTCTGTATCACATGCATAGGTCATACGTAGGTTTTATGGTGGAAGGTATTATGGGGCTGGTGTATCTACTTTATTGTTTTTCCGTACAGTCTGTGCGCCGTGACCTTTCGAACTTTGTCACGATGCATTTTTATGGCTTTTTATATATACGTAGGTATACACTTGTTCTCTTAGTCTACTTTATTCTGTCTTGGAAGAATTTCATTTTATTGCCCTAGTACATTTTCTATTTCTACGTGCTGTATTTCGTATATCGACCTTTCATCCAATTTCTGTGTGGCTTATCAATTTGGTAATTTATTATTCCCTGAACTTTATTCCATTAATTCACTCGTATTGTCTCTACCAAAATAACCTATCGTATTACGTTGTTCGTACATTCGTTCGTTATTCTATTTATGACCTCATTTCCTCTTTACCGACAATCCTACGCCGAGTGTCGTTCAGTTGGTACACCCGGTCGTTTTGCTTCTAACAGTACAATTTAGCTTATCTAAAACTGCCATATGCTGGCACACTTACCCACGATACGCAACTACTGCACTTTTCTGCAGTTTTACAATTGACGCTTACAGCCGTCTGGTTCCTTTGTCGTCTGAACTACTTAAAGCCTCATGTATATGTATATTCATATGTACATACGTATCGATATATATGGGTGTGTATATAGCATATGGTATAGACTGTCACTTGTCCTTCGCGGTGCATACTCTCTTTATGTCGGTGATCAATAAACTTTTTTAACGTCTATCGTTTCTGAAACCTCCAGTACCGCGTCCATTTTGGAACTCCAGACGACAAACAAGTCCGTTGGACCAGTCGTGATTCAACCTCATGTAAAAAGGATTTCCCGATCGTGACAATAGTTTCGCCATTTTTGCCGTCGGACGGAAATCAAAGATTCGTGGAAAGACGAATTCTCCTTTTACGCGACATATATTTTGAACTGACCTGTACTTTGGCCGTATGTACCAATCGTGAATTCGTATAAACGAAAATCATTGTACGATTCGTAACTAATAATTTTAACTCGTTGATCTGCATTGTTTTTAATAATTTTGTACGTCTTTAGTAATTTTGTCAAATTCTGTCTCCTCACTTATCTCCATAATCCTTTTCGCTGATATAATTGGCGAGTGCAGCGGCCGCTCTCGAAATTTTCAAAAGTCTGGCTTTTTACCTATTACCTAATAGTGGCAGAATTCCCTGTTGTACTAACACTTGCTATAGTATAGTCGGAGACGGTTCACGCTATAGTATAGTCACTAGGTACAGTCCGGCGCGAAAGCACAGCGTTCCCGGCAGGACTCGTGAAAGGTTGAAGCGTGACTCGGGAGTCGTGACGATAATTTCAGTTCGCATAATAATCCCGTGTACGGCGTGACAATTTATTGCGTAATTAAAATCATACCAAAATTTCCAGGCCCCTCCTCAAAACCCACAAAGCTCTTGTACATCAAAGTCAACCGTGGCTTCGTAGGTCGTCATTAAAACAGTCTCTATCCCGTAATCTAACCTCAAAATACACTGGTATCTCTCTCGATCTCTCTACCTTATTTAATAAAGTTCTGCATAGGTATTTCTGTCCTGCTTTACCCTGTTTCCTATATTACACTGCCCCCCCACCCTCCAGAGACTCAAGAAACGTTATTGTAATCTCTATAAACCTTGACACTGGAAAATACAAGTCCGCATCGGGCCCTGTTGTGCTTCGTCCGTTTCCTTTGTGACTGTTTCCCGGTAATCCCAACTCCACCCGATCCTAGTCAAAACAAACTTGGGTCTGTGTCGTATACCTGACTCCGAGGTCTAACCGAACGTTAACGACGCGATTGTGCTTACCCTGTACAGCCGTGCGTGATCAGTGCGCCGTGAACAGTGACGAGTCGATCCCGACCCAGTGCTACCAATATGATGGTGATAACAGCCCTGAAACAGGTCGCCAATGCGGCCAGCAACGCTGTTCATTCTGCCGCCGCAGGCGCCGGCCATGCTAATTCCGGTAGGTTTAACCCTTGATTTATTGCTTCGGCCGTTATACGTCCGTTTTGTGGGTTTGGTACTACTGATATCCCTTTGGTGGGTCTGCAGTTCGATCTCATTGTCGTTTACGAATCGCGCGAGTGTTTATTGGCGTTACTGATTGTCGGTGGTTGCGGGATGACTTGTTTGTGATTACGTTGATCGTCGGGGATGCTGTGGTTATCCTTTTTTCTTTTGTTTGATCTGGGGCAGAGAATTTACGGAGGATTGAAATTGTTCTGTGCGTTTGGTTTGTGTGGAATGTTTTTGTTATTGTTTTGACTTGGGCTCCGGATGGGATATTGCGTATTGTTCCATGTGGGATACATTGATAATTCTTATCACGAATCAGGGTCGCATATTAAATCGTATGCGATTTATTTATCGATTTGTGTCGTGCGTGCATTTAACGTTGACTGGGTCAGGGACGACTTCAGACAGTAATTCTTGTATTTTTCGTGATTCTCTGTATTGATATCGTGCGAGGTCATCAGTCTCATTGTTTTTCATGGGATGGACCTGTGTAAGTGGATTGTGGAATTTTATTGTTTGGAATTTTGACGTGTGTATTTTTCGTGGAATTTTTTTCGGGGTTCCTTAGTTCCTTCCTTGTTCTGATACTCTATAAATATACACGGTGTTTCTATTAATAAGTGCAAATTGTTCCTTTCTCTTGTTGCTAAGCCGGCATTACGCTCCTATTCTATTTATGTAATGGCCCAACCCAGGTAGCCGTTCGTAAATGTCTCCTGGCATTTACCAAATTTAAATTTTGACCTTCGGTACAATTTCGAACGAGAAAATTCTTGCGAATCGCCCCTCTCTACGTGCTTCCACGATCCACGTCGGCCGGTAACGTAATCTCGAAGAAGGATACTTGTTCGCGAGCGTCGAAGACCTTCCAAGAAATATAGAAGCCGATAAGCTCGGCCGGTGAATTTATTCGGAAACTAATTAGAAGCAAGCGCGACAGAATGGAAACTTGAGAAAAAGAAAGTGGAACGCGCCGTTAAAGGATCGCATCTCTCGATCCTGCCGCGACATGTCTTATTTCTTGAAAATTTATGGAAACCGAACTCTCCTCGGGACGAGTCTTGTTCGGGCCGAAATTATAGCTTGCTTTGGCAACCCTGTTATGAGTCTCGGAAAAATTGCCTCGTTAATTTAATCGTATTCAAATTTCATTTTTTTTCTTTTTGCTCCAATCCTTCGTGTCTCCCGTGGCTAGAAATTTCAAATTTAAAAAATTTGTCCCCCTAACTCAACGATCTTCGGCTGTCGTCAGAAATCAGGCGTGCCAATCTATATGTTTTCGGTGTATACATCCACTATCCTTTCTATTGTCGGAATATCTCAGAACACTGGAGTCTAGGACCAAAAAAATTAGTGACTCCCGTTCCGGAACGATGGAAGGTCTGAGTCTCCCTCTATAGTATCTCTCTCTCTCTCGCACTCGCTCACTGGTTTCTTACAGAGAAAGTGCACGTTAGAGCATTACGTGTGTCGACCTTGCCGTATCTCCCGTTATATTATTTTTGTCATCCATTAAACGCCCACTATATAGATCTGGGAAATTTCCTAGGGTATATAGCTGCCACGGCAAACTCCTAGGGAATACATCCCAGTCCCATAAGGTCTATTGCAAGCAGTACTTGTCTCGATCGCATTTCACGTATACAATATAATTAAATAAAATCCTAGGGAATTTATCGAAAACTATAGTTATACAAACTTACTGGTACCTCTAGTTTTTAAAGCTTGCAGAGTCCCGTTACGGTCTTTTTTTTTCTTTCAATTATTTCAAATCCTCGCCATACTTTTGGCTCGTTAGGATTTTAACCCGGTATATCGTTTTCTCGTACATAGTGTATCCCGCAGTGGCGCTACGGTCAATTTACCATCCGAAAACTATGACCATTTTGAAACCTTGTCGAATTCCCGTTATCTTTCTTTTTCTCGCACAACTCCGACATCTCCCACGTTTTATATTGACGACTCGCCGGTGAAACCATTTGACTTCGTCGTTCGTCACGCTCCGGCGTTGAGGATCTTAACGGTTTGTCAAAGCGACGGGCAATTTCATTGGCGAGAAATTTGCTTGCCGATCTTTATGAAAATTCTTTTAGTCGTACATTTTCTTTCTTTCACATTTTTCAAAATATAGTCGTTTATATGTAAATTTTTTTTCATTATTTTTTTTTTCTACCGCTCAAATTTAACGTCAGTGAAGAATTTAAAAAAAATTCTCACGTACTCGCGCGACGTATCGCTTTTCTGGGAATCTCGTGCTCGATATGTAGGATTTTGTATGAATTGACGATAAAAGCATAAAATGGATTAAATTGACCATGCTGATGGAGTCTGGAGGTAACAATGGACCTTGGCTCGAGCTCTTCGTTCAAGAGTTTAATCGCTCTGAAGTTTCTCGTAATTCGGCGACGACCGTTTCACATGCGATACTTGATATTCATGGTTCTTGGTGAAATTCCCAAAAAAAAAAAAAAAAAAAAAAAAAAAAAAAAAAAAAAAAAAAACGATTTTACAAGGAATTTTAAGATTGCAAATTTGATATCTTAATTTATCAATCTCTTGCGTCACACTTTCTCAGGGACCTTAGAGGGGATCTTAGATTTCGCGAGTGTCAATTTAGTCTCGATCGATTCGAAATAATTTGATCGATCGTGTAAATCGATTGAGATAAAAAAAAAGTTTTTACGTAAATTTTTCTTTTTCCATACCACAAATTTATCGTCAATTCACAATTATCGTGACTTACGATCGATCGCGGGAAGACTAGGCAAATCGGTGCATGGCTCTCGCGTTGTGAACGTACCTTTACGGAATACCGTTCGATGACCTCGCCGGCGAGAGGAGGCCTCGCTCTTCTGGAATTTTCACTGATAATCTAGAAAGTCTCGGGAGTGCGAGGGAGAGAGAGAAGAGTAGTCGAAGACTAAACGAAAGGAGAGGGAAAAAAATATATATTATTTTGGCCGGAAAATTCCTTCTAGTTTGACATTTCATCGATTCGTATAAATCGTACGAGCTATTTGTAATTCATATAATTCGTTTTATTCATCGCTTTGGCAACTTGCCGGCGATACAGTGACATTGGTCATTGGCCTTTATCAATATTTATTATTATTTACGTGTGTTAATTTCTTCACGCACGGTCAACTATCCCGCGATTGTCCTCAGTGCTAATCACCGGGGTAATCGAAGGTGCGATAAAAACTATCGTATACCGTATATATATATATATACACCGTACTGCAAAACTTTATACCTTAATGTGTCTTCCTGGTGTATAACGTGGATAATTAGTACATTCCGTCGTAATACGTAATTCATCGTGTGGCAATTATATTCCCATTGGATATTTATTACAAGGACTCAGTTATCGAGGTCGCAAAGTATTATGCCTCCCGTATGCCTTCCACTATGAAATTCTATGCCTCCAACCGTGATTTCCCCCTTTTATGCCTTGCACGTCGAAAGACGAAGACGTGAGTAGCGCGAGTCGAGCAGATATATATATACACAGTCAATTGACTGCAATATATCACTCGGTCGGTAACTTTTATTTTCATTTCGGACTCCTGAATTGAATGGGAAAAAGAGAGCAGATACTTTTTTGTTATCCGAACACAAATTTGTATACTATCTTTTTAACAAAATTTTCGAAGTTTTATAATATATATATATATGACAGTCCCAATGGCAATTATGAAATTTTCAAGGTTCATAGGACCCGTAAGAAATATTTCAAATTTTTGTCGAAAAATTAGAATTACGAAATTCACGTCGTTTAACGAGTGATCGGTTGTCCGTATTGTAATCAAGTTATATACACGGTGTCTATATTGTGCACATGCACGAAGACGCGTTACGTAGGTGTTTTTGGTATCGTAGACATTTTTTCAAACTAAGCACGGAGTATGAAATATTTTTTTTAATGGTTTCGAACGAGGTGAAGAGGTATTTTTAAATTAAAAAAAAAAAAGAAACGGGAAATAAAACCAGAAATAGCAGAAGAAAGATTTACACTGTATATACTGTACTCGACGTACTGAAAAGATAATCTCGACACGAGTCCGTTGTATTTCCTCTTTGTATTCAGCTGTTATGTACGTAACGTTACCGTGTCATGTAATGCTCAAATAACGACTCTATCGCGGGTACGTATACGTTACGTTGGTAAAAGAGGGTCGAGTTTTTCTCCACTTGCGTGAATTTGCTTGAGTGCTTGACATTTTTTTTTGGCTTAAATTATTTCAAAGAAACTATACAGGATCTCGAGTGCACTTGGGTTCAGAAAAAAAAAAAATTTTCGCTCTGGTTCGAGAAGAGAATTTTTGAATAAAAAAAATTTTCTTTTATTTCTCGTAAAACGAAACTAATTTCTTTTTGCATTATCTGCACTCAAAATTCAATGTCAATCGTACGTTGTCCGATGTGATTAAATTTTTGAGAAATCACAGTATTTTGCATAACTGTTTTTTCAACCCGACGACTACTCGCTAATGACTTTGCGAACGCACGGTGACTAATCTTCACTGTTATGGATACTTCTTGATTCTTCTAATTAATGCACGAACACGCGACCTTGTGCTTTTACGAGAAGAAGAGAAACAAGAACCAAATGGTCATTGACGTTGCTGGCGAAACTAGTTAATTTTTTTTTTTTTTTTTTTTTTTTTTTTTTTT
>NW_014333017.1:204202-206389 GCF_000341935.2 Cephus cinctus
TTTTTTTTTTTTTATTTTTTTTTTTTTTTTTTTTTTCTTTCGTATTTGTATATTACGTGTGTATACGTTGTGTACGTAAGTCGAAGCACATGCGTCATCGACGCGTATGTAGGCAGATAGCGAAAGAAGTAACACGTGTTCCATTTATTCGATACCCACGCCTTGTATCACTCGGGAGAGGATGGAAGTAAAAAAACTTTTCTATTGTTTTCTTATCACGTGCCGTTATCAGTTTATATGGAACTAATTGATGTACTACCATATAAGGGCATGCGCCAGCAGTGCGATGAGGAGTCTGATCGAAATAATCTGATATAGCGTTATATGCATATTATATGTTGATTTTTCGATTATGGAACAGATTAAGATGGTTTTTCGATTTATTAAAAAATTTCGAAATGACGGCAAAAATTTGAAAATTTTTTTTCTCTATATTCCCTACCGTGTTTATCTAGAGAATTTTTTGTCTCTAGAGTAAAACGTATCTGGAGAGTCTAGGGAATTCTTCAGGCGCATCAGAGTGGACGGATTTTTGAATCGTTGAAAAAAATTTTTTTTTTTCAAAATTACTTTTTCATTCGTACTTCTTTCTATCGTGTGCTTTCTGTACCGCCTACATATGACCGTATGTGGCACGTGGGTGTTGGTGTACTTTTTACTCCACGTGTGCGGGTCCACTTGCTCTCCTTTCTCGATGCTAACTTTTTCCTTTTTCCTTTCATTCCATTACCTTTTCTTGGACATTTTATATATATATTTTTTTTTCTGTTTTCTCCGCCAACGTCCGGCATGCCAGATATTCCGCATGGCGGACATCGAATGGATTCTTCTTCGTCCAGCAATTTCGAAACGTACTGGTCTTGTGTTTTTATATTTTTGCTACTCGTGAAATTTTTTTTTCTTGTATCTTTTTGCCTTTTCTGAAATTCTATACATGAATATATATTTACGCACAGTGTCACGGCACGTGATATATATTAATCGCGCGTCATTAAAAATTTATTGCCACGCTAATATTTATATTTTGATTTTCTGTTTCAGGTGAGTTTTCGAAATATTTACACAGCTGTCTTTCTGCATGCGCCGTAAGTGACAAAGTTTTTATTGTTATTCGTGCGATGTGTTATTGTTAAAAAAAAAAAAAAGAAATGCAGCTTCCCTCGTCTTATTTTCGCGAAACGCGCAAAATTATCGTCAATTATTTAAAGACCCACGTCACTTCCTGCGCGTAGCCAGCAATTATCGTATTCGCAGTACAAACGTTTTACAAAGTTGTCCCTCTTGCGTAACAAACAAGTTGCATTAGGACGACTGCAAATAAAAAAGTAGGTCATCGGTGGGTCGAGGTTCGGAGAAGAAATAAGTGGATAGAAAAATTTTTGAATTGAAAAAAAAAAGAATTTCAAACCTACAAATCTTACATCGACGAAATATCGAAAATCCATATGACGAGTTTTACGAGAAAATTATGAAAATCAAATTCCGCCGTTGGATGGGATTTACGGAATTTTTCTCCATCCTCTCTCGCTTACTTATTGCTATTTTCTATTTCGCGCACAAATATTATTCGACTTCTCATCCAACCGTATCCATTATTCCCGCTTGTCGCTGACTCGATATTCTTCGCGTTCATGAAAACTCTCATGAACTCTCAATACATAAATTGGCCACAATTCTTTTTTTTTTTTATCTTCGCTTTCCCCTCCTTTGTACACCGATGCCCACCCTCCACTTGCCTACCACTCTTTTCTTAAATATCGAAAAAAAAAAACGACTTGAATCACGTAAAAGTACAAAAATTATAATTACCCCTGAACCCCTATTTTTTTATTAATTAATTAACAAACACGACCCCCATTCAGTATCAACTCTTTTCTCCCCCGCAAAATCATCCCCCGTAATCTCTAACAGTAACGACAGATATTTCACCAACGTATTGCCAAAAGAATTTTTTTTTTTTTTTTTTTTCCATTAAATCCAAAAAACTTTGACGAACAAAAAAGTTCGAACGATCCTTTATAACGATAATAGCGAGTTTGCGCATAAACTTTTTCTTCAACCGAGCATTAAACTCAACGCTTCTCCTCGTTCGATAAAATTGGCCAAAGTAAAAACAACCCTTCCGGAAAATTGCCAATGTCCCCATTACTCGACTAATTCCAGAGACTATTGGATTTTCGAGGTCTA
>NW_014333017.1:206582-228171 GCF_000341935.2 Cephus cinctus
CCCAAACCACCTCCTTGTCCTACCTACGTCTCTACCGTCCGACATCAAACGTCCAATCGGTAATTGGCACCAAGGAGCCCATATTGGATTCCACGTTACTCTTATCAGACACACAAAACGTATTACGTTTTGAAATTAGTAGCAGTAGCAGCATATGTGTATATATATATATATATATATATATATATATATATATATATATATATATATATATATATATATATATATATATATATATATATATATATATATATATATATATATATATCTGATAAGCCAAACACACACGTGATTTCGCGTATAATTCGTTACCTATATAGATCATCCATTCGATCCATTACCAATGATTACCCATTAATGATTATCACGAACAGACTATATCATTAAGTACTTCCGGTATTCCAGGTCAGCCAATACCTATACACTATTATTTACCGTAATCGATATGCTTCGATCGTCATCGATACACGGCATGTCGATATGTCGATTTGATTTTTTTCTCAAAAAATTTTTTTTCTTCCATCCCCCACCCACCTATCTCGATTTACGTAAATTTTTTATTTTTCCTCGAAAAAATCTCTACGGCTCCTTACGGATGCTGCGTCTCCGAGAGAATCCAGTCCACGAGAAATTCCAGTCACGCCGTCTCTCCCGTCCCGGGCGTACAGGCTGGACCGAAACGGAAGTGACATTCTCAAACGTCCCATGCGCACGTACGGGACAAACATGTCCTGCCGATGCGATGCTTTTGCAACGGCAACGTAATCCTTTATCCTAGAATATAAAAGTAGAGTAATCCTTTGTCCGGGATCAGGGAGGATGCTGCTACCTGGAAACCGTCCGGCGTCCTGATTTATTTCGTTGGCTACAACGAATTTTCTTCTTCTACGTTCGCCTTCGCTTCCGCTTCCTGTGCCTACCCCCTCTCCCGATCTTTGCCCTTAAGTGGTTCCTTCCGGTTGACAGTTCAATATTGTCTGTACAATGGGATCTGGCTGCTCTTGGATAACTTCGACCTGGTCTGTGGACCGCGCTGTAGATTTCAGTTGATTATATATTTATATATATTTATATACGTATGTGTATTTAAGATTGGATTTCGATTAATCAATCTGTACCGGATGCACGTGATGGTACATTCATCCGTTAGCTTCTTAGGGGACTGTACTGGCGTTAATGGGAAATCGCTGGTATACATGTATAGTATTTATAGGGATTCTGCTTCTTTGATATTTTCGTCGGTTGTGTTTTTTTTTTCCAATTTACGTAATTTCTACGTCATTGTATGTATACTTGATATTCATTTTTTTACTGCTCCACGTACAAACGGTAGATCCTGGCTTTATTGCTGATTGGAAATTGATTCGATATCGATTTACGTGAAAATTAATTATCGAAAGTTCGATTTTTACGTTTTTATAGCGGTTTTTATGGTTGATGTGTACTGTAAGCTTGTGGCTCTTTTTTTTCTTCCGGATCCGATGGATTTTTAAATGTGGCTGCACGAACTTCGAAACTACCATCGGGCATATCGAGGAGTTGCAGGGGAAACAAAAAATGATAGCAAGAAGAACTGATAAGTCGATGGGTCTATATATATTGTACGAGAGACGTCACGTAATATATGCGAGGATCGTTCGAACGAGTATTCGTGAGAGGGTTCTTATCGCAATTTCGAAGTTTTATTTTGAAGGTGAAAAATAAAATTTACTGGGAAATTTATAAAATTTTTTTTACCCCTTTACGAAGGAAAAGATGTGACGTTCGAAGCATAAAAAAGGAATTTAATATTCGGATGATTCTTTATCACCAAAATTTTTCGATAACTTCAACACTACTCTTTGACAATGCAACTATCATCATACTATCATTTGCGTATTTAATACCACGTGTTCCGTATATGCGTGTACAGGTGCCCAATCAGTACATATACCAATGATCCATGTATTCAGTGTACAGACGAACGTGCCTGAAAGTTTTTGAATTTCAATGAGAATCAATATGGTTGTGAGGGGGGGCCGGGGGGGAGCGGAGGATAAAAATAAAATTGGTGATAAGAGAGAAATATGACCGATACTCAATTTATCAATCTGACAACTTAAAAATATTTCCATCAAACCCCTTCCTCCACTGCTGCCAACCCTTCGGACTTAAACCCACGAATCATAAGCAATCCGATATTGGGTTACTTTGGCCGGGAGTGGGGGGAACATTACGAGAGGAAATATTTTTGAAAAATATTCCTACTGCCGCAGTCCGAACAATAAGTGGGAGATGGGTGAGACGATAGAGAAGGAAGAAAGATAGTGAGAAAACGGAGCTAAGAGGGAAAAACTAGGAAGAGAATTGAAAGGAGAAAAAGAATACTCTGGCATTCGATACATCAATCTGGCAGGTTACCAAGGAGTTTCTCCTAGCATTAAGAAATCCATCGGGTAGAGTATTTTTCGAATTTTCTTTTTTCTTTTTTTTTTTTTCATTATCTTTATTTCACCCTTTGTATCTCTTAGTCTTTCTCTCTTGCTCTCTATGTATCTATAAATTCCCAAGATAGACTTCCCAGTAACACTTTTGACTTGTCCCCCTCTTCGTAACCACGTAGCAAGCCGTTCAGACCTACTTCCGGTTCACGGTGCTACTTCCGATCCGCGTTGGTAAACAGTCTAAGTGAATAGGAAAGATCAGCAAGATGAATTGGTGGATGAGTCAATTTTCTTTTTTCTTTTTATCTCTCTCACTCCTATGATTCGGTCGTCGTGAAATCATTCAAGGAGACTTCGATATTTTTCGATATTTTTCGAATTTTCTTTTTTTTTTTTTCATTATCTTTCTTTCACCCTTCGTATCTCTTAGTCTTTCTCTCTTGCTCTATGTACCTATAAATTCCCAAGATAGACTTCCCGGTAACACTTTTGACTTGTCCCCCTCTTCGTAACCACGTAGCAAGCCGTTCAGACCTACTTCCGGTTCACGGTGCTACTTCCGATCCGTGTTGGTAAACAGTCTAAGTGAATAGGAAAGATCAGCAAAATGAATTGGTGGATGAGTCAATTTTCTTTTTTCTTTTTATCTCTCTCACTCCTATGATTTGGTCGTCGTAAAATTATTTAAAGAAAGTTCCATATACTTTTATCGAAATTAATACACGAGATCGTGTATCGATCGATCGATTAATCAATTATACTCTCGTCTGGCATCGAAGCCACGTTAAACTACATATATATATATATATATATAGTACATACTGTACACGTATTACGGCGTGGTATAGCATGTTCAATATTTGACGTAATTAATTGCCACCCTGTATTGGCTATAACGTAGGATCACGGTTGCCACCGGAAACGCGTAATAAACTCGCGGGCGCTTAAAGGGGATGGGAGTGTTTTGGAAAATTTGAAATTTTCAAAAGTCGTAGCGAAGCCATTCGAACGGGGGATTCCGTGTGATTAGTTGATTAAATCTTTATCCGTGTTATTAGGGTTACGGTTTAGCGTTGAGATCCGAGGGACTTCGGTATGCCGTACATCGTGAACACGAAGATACCCGATGTTTGCCGAACCTTCGATACGGGGACGGAAAGTTTATTTGATCTTCGAAAGCAACATTTCTTCGGGTAAACGTCATATGCGATCTTCTCGAGCTGACGGAAGTTCTCTTGGCCTTTTATTTTTCTTTATACCTTCGACCCTCTCCATACTCTCTCTCTCTCTCTCTCTCTTTTCCCTTATATACTGGAGGAGCTAGTATTTCATTGAAATTCGGTAATATCCGGTGCAACTTGGAGTTCGTCCAGGAAAGGTTTTCCCTGCTCGGGTTACGCGGGAGCGTCACTATAATTTCGTTCCGTTTCTCTGTCTCTGTTCATCCACTGTAGATATCCTATATCCGTCTCATCCTTTCTCTTCCTGAAGCTCGGATTGCCCGAACGTTCTCCTCGGGCAACCTTAAGTGGCTGCTGTCTATTTTTTTTTCTTTTTCAAATTTTACGAGAACGATAACTGGATTTTGAAATTTTGGTTTTTCACATTGAACACCTTTCTTTTCGCTCCTTGGATCTGCGTTTTGGACCCATAGAGGGGTTACTTGATCCATTGCACTTTTGGTTGACAAAAATTCTTAGTTTTTTTTTTGGATCTTCGTTTTTCTTTTATTTTTCTTCGAAAACATTGAGAGTATCTTCGCACGTGATTACGAAGTTAACTTTTCCTGTGGTGGCATCCCATAAATCTTATGGGTTAAATGAATTGCGTATAATGCCACTTTGACGAAGTCGATAATCGCGTATAATTTAAAATGCATCGATCTTATCGATTCGATTAAATTCGCCTGCGAGATCCATAAGCATCCGGGCACGTTACACGGATTATATGGGCTGGCACGTGTAATTATCGATGTTAATTTTCGAAAATTACTTAAATTATCGATAACGCTAAATTAAGCTTAACGACGGCTCCGTAAGTGCAATGAGCATCCGCTTGTTGTCTGGTTTCCAGGTACCACGCGGGAGTCAGAGATTTTGGTTGAATCAGGATTTTGAATTTTTTTTCTTTTTTTTTTTTTTTTTTGACTAACGAAACTTTTTACTCGTCTGGTCTGCTGGGGTCAATGACCTGGTGCCAAAAAAAAAAAAGGAGACACCGAATGCATCCTGGCGCGGATTTCGCAGCTAGCGTAAAAATGTAGCGGGATAGGGGGAGAGAAAGGGGTGCGGAGGGGGGGCGGGCGGTAGAACAGTTACAAAATAAAAGGGAAGGGAACTGAAGTGCATTCGATGTTTTATGGCCGAGCGCACACGTACAAAACGAGTCTGGAATGTGCGTGCAACTACAACTTTAGCCGCAGACGTTGTAATTAGAGCGTTTTTTATTTTGAAAAAAAAAAATAAATAATCGTCGGAAATTTTTTTTTCTTGGCCTGTTACTCGGCCTATGGGCTGTATGAATGGTCGGAGATATTTTATTGTGCCGCGAAAGCTAGTTAACGGGGGTATAAATGGGTTAATGGTAATTATGCAATATGAGCGTTTTTTATCTTTTTTTTTCTCAGAAAAAAAAATTTTTTTTTTTTGTATTCGAACGACGTCTCGACCCTGAGGGTAATTTTTTCGTAGGAAATCCGAGATGGATCCGAGTAGGAAATCCGAAATGGCCGATTATTGTGAACGAGATTTTTTTTCCAAAATTCCAATATTCAGCACACGTTTTCCTCGCGTAACGGGATAAACACATGTGTACTCCGGCACGGCCTTCGCCGACGCGAAACCCTGCTATTTACTTACTGTTATACCTAAGGAACGTGATGTTCTTGCGGGCGATGAAGAAAAAAATAAGATGCGAATAAAAAGAGAACGAGGAAGGGAAAGATAAGCCGACCTTCGTATGATTCGACGCGAATAGAATTTTTTTTTTTCGTGAATATTTTATCGCGGAAGAAAGTTTGAATGAAGATTTTGAAAATTCTTCACTTTTGTTTTACCCGTGTTAATTATTGAAATAAAAACGAACTCGTCGTACCCTTAAGGGTTTTGACATTTCTTTTTTTTACCGGCACGTTCGCCGCGAGATGGATAAATATTTTTTTTCTCAAAATTTTGAAATGCCCGCCGAGTTACGTAACAGTCGAAATACATGATCGCACCGTGATTCTGTTTTAGGATAAACAAATTTAAAAGGACAGACAACAACACCAATGTATTTACCGTGCTTTGGTATGGTGTACTTTTGTAATTTGTAAACCCCTACTATCCGTCATGGTCGTTTACTCTTTTTTGGGGGGCGAATTCCATACTGTAAAAATACACGGATAAACCAGGAAAAATCTGGAAAATGTGACGGCTGCCTAGGGAGACCATTCGACTGGGTGAGAGGGTGTACAGGGGTAAAAAAGTTCGTCTTTCAATCACAAAGCGAAATGGGAAATTTTTTTTTGGACTCTCGACTACCTTTCTTTTATCTGTTTCGTGATTTTTCTCTCTGTTTTTACTACCCATGTCGCATCTCGGCATTTCCGCGCGATATTGACGGAATCTTCCGTCGATGCTATTAGAACCGATACATTTTTATGGTGAAACGCTTTTTCGCGCTTTACCGGTATTTCTCCGTGTCAATCGAAAATTCGTTTTTCAGCGAGCGAGGGAAACACAGGATGATCTTCCTTCCTTCGTTTTCTGATTTTAAAAAACTTGGCGCATTTGGTAAGGCACTTTTATTTTTCGAAATGAATGCGTAAATTTTGTTTCTTCTTGTTTGAACCTCGCGAAACTCGGATTTAATAATGGGACACACGAGCGAACAGAAATCAAAAGAAATTGCGAAGCCGGCTCAGTATTGATTTCCTCGAGGAGTTCACGAGTGGAATTTTGAAGTTTTACGAGACGTTGTCGATTGTTATCTTAACAGAATTTCCGTTTGTTATGGACAGTTGGGTATTTTTAAAATGAAAAGCAACGAGCTACGCGAAACATTTTAATGAAAAAGTTTTGACGGACGATTTTATAATTTTGATTTTTATTTTTTTCTTTCTTCGTTGACTTTCCAAAAATATCCGTTGCGCTGACGTTGGCGAAATGGAACAGTCATAAATAAATGTGACCTATTGCGTACCGCCTTATAATTTATTGGACTATTATAATACTTTGAATTTTTCATTTGGCAACAAAGTTCGAAGAAAGCAGGTTGGTTCGTTGATGGAAAAGCCTTACTGGCAAATCCTCGAAATCTTCGCAATTTCCTACGCCAATAGGGGGTGGAAATGTAATCTTGGTCTGAGGGCTGGAAATATTCCGTGAATTTAATTATAAATGAAATTCGAGACGGTCGAATAATACGGCAAGTATATGGATACTGGCACCTAGTAGTCATTGCTTGATAATGACAGAGGCAGAAAATAACGCGAGCAGACTATGACGTGTCTGATGAAATAATTTCAAAAAAAAATTTCATTAAACAAAAAAAAAGCGTTAGAATGCTATAGGAAGGGTTTGGGAATTTTCTTTAAAAAAAAAAAAATTTCACCCCAATACCGCGTGACGTAAATTTTAGTAGAGGATGAAAACGTTACGACCGGATAGTTTTGGCCCACGGAATATCGAATTGTGCCAAATGGAATAAGTAACTAGACCGAGTGAACTTCCTTAGGCTAGGGAAGTAAATGGCACGTGAAAATAGACTAGATTTCCGGAGAATAAACAACGACGAGAACCGTATCACCAGAAAAGGTATATTCTTTTATATATAAGGTTGTGCAGGCTAGGAGCAGGGACCGTATATATCCTGGGAAATACATAAAACCCAAAATGTTACTAGACGCGAGAGAAACCCATATACTCGACAGGTCTCGATACTCTAGGGAACGTGGATGGTTATACCTACCATAGAAAAATATAGTTTCCATAAATTTTGTCCCCGCGTCATGCCTACCAATAGGATTTATGGTTAAAATGTTTATATGCAAATCGTGTTTAGCGTAGCCAACTGCTGATAAATTAATTCCCATGAACACGATGCGTTCGATTCTCAAGGGTATCAGTGTCGTACGTAGAAGGAGAAAGAGAAAGAGAGAATATAGGATAGAAATAAATATCCCTATACAATATCCGGTACAAAGTACCATTTGAATAAACGTCAAGCACGATAAAGTTTGAATAATCGGTGCAAACTCGATAAATCCCAATTAGTATGTAATTGAAAAGATATATTTTTTTAAATAAAAAAAAAAAACCCTATAAACCACTTAACTGTCCAGGAATATACCTATCGCGCAATAAGCACGGAGTATAGAAAATTACAATGGTGACAAATGACGACGAATTAATCATGGTGAGTTTCTCTTTACCCTTTTTTGCTTCTTTCCACCTCCCCTCCCCGCCAGCCTTCGTCCTTTTTCTCTCCTTTAGACACCGGGAATAAAAATGATTTCTGAGGAGCAAAAGAGTGCCCCGTATCCATCCCGAGAAAATCCCTATGGGACATTCGACGTGTAGCTCGATCGAATTCTAGTGAATAAATGACTGCAGGGGGACGCAAGGTAGTCAAGTGGGAAATTCCCTATAGAGAATTTCACAAACACTCCGGTCGGTTGGTACGCTTGGGTGTTTCTATGTGATATAGACGAAAAGGAACTACGGGTATCCCTATAGATTCATAGGCACACATTCTCTCTCTCTCTCTCTCTCTCTCTCTCTCTCGTATAAAATGGCGTCTGATGAGGTTACGTGAAATTCCCCTAGCACGGACAAAGTTACGTTCTGCAAGGCTGCCAACAGTGGGAGCCGTTAAATTTGCATCGAAATATCGTGATGGCACAATGAGGACTTACCCCTATTTTACCACTCCTCGGTTTGCCTTTGTGTTCAAATGAAGTTTCACCCCCTACGCAACCCTTAAGCCCACCGGCGCCACCCTCGCCACCCTCCTTCTTCCTCATTGGCCGATGTCGTCCCTTTCCCACTTTACGGGCGAGAGCCTCAACGTAATCGTCAAATTTTCACCGAGTACTTTCCTCGTATTTTCTCGTACTCGGATGGTCATTCGAGAAATTTCCAAAAATATACACAACAATGTATTTCGCTATCGTGGCAATATCGAAATTTTAATGACGTCATCAATCGTCGCTATTATCACGACCGTATACGTATATATCGTACTTAAATTTAATCGGGCATAGCAATTGCTCGTAACCTGGAGATTGTTAGAAATTTACCAAAATTTTTTCAGTGACGTAATTTTTTTTTTTTTTTTTTCGGAAAAACGTAACCTGGAGATTGTTAGAAATTTACCAAAATTTTTTCAGTGACGTAATTTTTTTTTTTTTTTTTTTCTGAAAAATCACCATTCGTTTTTCGAAAATTCTTTACGGTATCTGCCAAAGACCCGACGGAGGTTGTGTCGAGGTAATTCGCTTAATTACGAATGATGACGATCGTCATCGCCGAGCCAATCAGCGACCTCGACTTTTCCGACATTATTAAACGGAACGGCCGGAGTCATTTATGCTGACGGCGTAACGCGGATGATCCTCGAATGACTTGCGCAATTTCGTATCCATAATGATCACGCGCCAGCGTGATCATTATGTCGTCCCTTGCGTCATCGACACGTTTCATTAGAATTCCAAAAAAGGTCAACCTCCAAATTTCCATTGCCCCGTCCGTCTCTTCAATTTTTACCTAATTCGCCAAAATTCTCGTACCGCCACCCTCCGTATCCTCAGAGCCTGAAGAATGAAATTTTTTTTTCCCTTAAATCATCCCCCCGTTTACCTTACACCAATGACACTACCGTCATTTATTTTTCTGTCAAAAATTCTACTGCTAATTACCTACCCCTATTAACGTGGCACCCTCCCTCGACAGCAAGATAGACTCGGTCTCGCTTTAAGGCCATTTCACAACGAAACACCTATACCGACGCCATTGTAGATTACTTCTCTTCTTGCTTCAAGCTTGCAATTAGTCACCGGGGATAATGCTGCAATTAGTGTTTGTCTGACTCGTTCCCGCTGCCGAGTACGAATGAATGGCGCTGTATGTAGGGTGAATTCTCCGGTAGCGACTATCGCGTTAATCCATAGCAGTCCAGTGTTGTTTTTGCTTGTAGAAATTACATAGTTATATTTCTAATGGGAAAAATTCATTAGGGAATTGATTTCATTTTTTTTTTCTACTGAAACGACCTGTAGATTAAATTCAGATAAATTTTCTGTACCTTATCCACATCCCTTGCTGGGTCTATCCATCACGTGGTTTTTTAGTTACACCATTAATTTCTGTCATACCATTGCCTTTCGTATAACCACTTAATGACTGTACCGATACATCGGGCCGATGAAAGACCCATTAATTCATGGAAATGCTTTATTGTATTCTGAAAGTACCTGTATATGCCAATTGATCGTTTCCCTATTAGGCTACGAATGCAATTACTCACGTTCGGATAATGATGCAATTAGGTTTGGTCGGATTCAATTCTAACACAGGTCTGGCAACAGTGGCAATGGATCCATTCACGAGGAATATGGGTAGTGATATTATGTATAAGGTTATAGCGTAGTAGTGATACTATGTCCTTAGTATCATTATACTGGATTGTCAGTGACTACTAGTTAGTAGTAACCGTTGTTGTCGTTGCAAGGATTACTTGTCTCCGATCTCAAATTAAGAGAATTGCATTAGCATCTAATTGGAAATTTTTTTTGAAATTTTTGTAAAAAATATTTATTCGTGAAAGTTACGAAAAAAAGTTTTTTTTTTTGTTTTTTTACATTTTTTTAGAAAGAAGATGGTTACGACTGGTTACGACAACAATAGTACTAATGGCGGGTATTGTTTTAAGAGACGGGGTAGGCTTTGGCTTGCAATTAACGAGTGCACTCGAACGGGTCAAGAGGGTATTTTCGAAAAAAAAATGGCTGACGTAATGCTTCTTGTAAAATGGCTGGAGCAAAGTGCCTGCGTTCGGGCCTGTTCGAACTCGGCCACTCCACGATCCCTCCTGGTACAACCCTTTAATTTACTATTGCCAACCCCTGTCCTTTTGCGTTTACGTTTTTTCAAGTGGCGCGATCCTTTGGAATCCTTCGAAAAAAAATCTTATTTTTCTAACTGTCTCGTCAGATCGATGGGTCCTTTTTTTGGGGTTTTTTCTCTCCTCGATGTTCGCGGAAGGTACGACAATTTTATTCGACTCCACGTGCGTTACGAAGCTTCCATTCGGAATACTCTGTTGTATTTGTTGTTGGACATTTTTTGGGAGCTTATTTACCTTGTCTTTCGCAAACTTTTTTTGCTACATTTTTACTCCCGAGAGACTCTGCCAATTTCAGTCTAATTATCGCAGTCAGGAAATCCAACCTGCGCGGACGTACGTAAATAGTGCAGAGGGATGAAAAGGGGGTGGTGGGTCCACGTGTCGAGGACCTGAATGAAATATTTAAAAAGCGGAAAAATATAAATGGCACTCACGCACGATGCCAAGCAAGTCCAGCAATTGACGTGGGAACAATAGTTCTTTTTTTTTTTTCCCCAACACTTTGGAGCAGCCTGTCGCGGTCCTTTTTCACTTTTCCGTATTTTCCAGCATCCCCTCCTTTTTAATTTCGCAGACCAGCCTCTCTGGCCCGACCAAAGGGCTCCTTACTCCCTTGTGCCCTGAAAGAGGTAAATAAATGTTGACCGCAGAAACTTTATTTTTAAACCAAACTTTTTTTTCAGCCCGTAGCTCTTACTCGGTTTACCCTTTTTTTTCTTGCTAATTTTTAACGTGCCTCAATTTGCTCGGAAAATTGATCTTTTTCGAATTTTCATAAAAGTACTTTGGTCTAAGATTTCCAAATATTATTTTGCGATCGGACCTACCAATACGTATACGAAATTCGAATATTCATTTGCTTTCTTTTACGGTGCCCGTGCGCGATATACTTAGTAGTGAAATTAATCGAAAATCTAATTAACCCGGATTAAAATACTCCTCTGTCAAATTGACAAAAATACAATAGCAGTATAGAATGAATCATAGCTCAAAAATTTATTGAGCATGTATTCCATTTACATGATTTTCGTATATGTGAATGTCAATGGCATAAAAGCTGTGCAATTTCGCGTTAATAACTCAAATCGAATCCGTCGTTGACAAATCGAACGAATGTCAGTCAAATAAAAGAAGGATGCTGGCTTAATTAAGGTGCACTCTGATTAATCTTAACCGGTTCCTATTCCATGTCGATTAATTAGTAGAAAGTGAATTGAAGTCTGTGACTAATGATTTGAAAAATATGGCACTCGATGTCATTGAACAAAAAAAAATGGCGAAACAAAAATTTTTTAAAAATATTTCCAAGGAACATTTAGCATTGATTATAGGCAAAACTAGGCAGCCAGGACTATTTTGAGAACAAAGCCGCAAAGATGGGGGGCAATTTTCACCCCTTACCCCCTCGACAATTAAACTTGGCCCAAAGGAGTCCCAAGGGTTGATTATCGCAAAAAGGTTCAGTCGAAAGATTTTCTTCACCTCTCATTCACGGGAAGTCTTGACTTTCTATCCTTATACAATCTGTTAAGGGACAATGTGACCTTTGGCATTTACGCAAGGAGGGACGGCATTGTCCTGGTGGCAGCTGCCCTGTGGAATTTCAGTTCAAGGTCAATAGTAGAAGAGGAAAGGTCATCGTGTTACACGATACACGAAGGACTTGAAATTTTCATGAATTTAAATGTCCGTTTTGTGTCCGGTAGCTGAGCTAATTTTTTGATAGGAATTATTGAAACGAAGTAGTCAGTTTTTTTAGGTTAGAAATATTTAAGTTAAACTTTAAGACTCGTACAATAAATTTCGTGTATTTTTTTTTTAAATTAGAATTTTCATGTCAACCGCCGGTTGGTAGGAAAAAAAAAGTGAGGGCGGAATTGCCAGGAATCGAAGCGAACTTTGAATCGGTAGATTCGACTCAGCAAAATTAATGCCAACTCAGAGGTAAAAAAAACGGCCGAGTATTTGTTTGACGCTTGGTATCGATCAGAATTTAAATATTGCCCAGAACAACTGCACTCGAATATAACTGAACTCTGGAGTCTCTCGAGTTTAAGGTAAATTTTGTACGTCCCTTTGTGGTTTCATTTTCTACTGTTTACTCGGCGTAATCCTCTTAGTCGTAGTCTAATAATAAATCCCAATGCTCGTAGATACGTCGTTGTAGTTACACTGAATATTCCTATCCTAATCTCCAAGCAGACTAAACACGCGAAAACGGAGGATGGGGACAACGAAGAAATTGTAAATTATGTATTCTACCTTCATGCGGTACGAGCGTGGCTTCAGTCTTAATTTTGTCTTCTCTTCTCCTTGTCAAAAAATATTCCAATGGACGAGCACCCGATATTTTCGTTTAAATTACGAAAATCCTTTAAACTTATTGTATTCACGTAGGCACAAGAGTCTCTCGCTTTCGATTTATGGCCGTTCGAAATTTTCATAACGAGCTCCGACACCGTAAATCGTAGAACGCGTGTAAATTGCTACGTGCTTCTGGGAACTGCGCCGACGACTACTGCGCACTCTAGTGGCGCGGCTGACGCTAATGGCGGGACTGGCGGGAATTTCAAAATTCTATTTCACGCCCTTTGTGCATTTTCCCATGGGATATCACGCGAGCAGCGTACATGTCATGGATAAAATGTATTACGTCTGGTTTGCGTATGGGCGTTTGGTAAATTTGAATATTTAACGCGAAGACTGAATATTTTATTGTTATTACCGGAGCAATTTATACCGATCAAAGGAAATCAGGCGAATTATAGTAAACATGTTTTGGATATTAAATTTACCCGCGCTTCTGCTATTAAATTTATGTGTTATCGGACGCTGCTATTAATTAGGGCTTGATATACCGCGACTGGGTTAATTGTATTACGATTATAACGTGGTCGTGTGTGGTGGGAGGTTGAAATAATTTTAATGAATTGAATCTTTTTTACAAAATTATCATGGACTTTATATAATTTTCAAAGATATAATGACTCCATTGTTATAGTCGTGTGGTTCAATAGATTTGTCAAATCAATTATAATTGACGGTATATTTGAACGTGTGCGAATTTTTAGACATTCTGTGATTAATCGGACAAAATAATTTATAGAAGATAATTGACTTGCACCTTATAAAATCATTCAACAAGTTTACCTAGATAATAAAAACTTTTATTCCTTTTGCAATTACACTCGATGGCCATAAACTTGGGTGAAAATTTTAAGAGGTAAAATTATATATACATATACGCATATACCGTAGATCTCAAATATGCATGAAGTTCCGTAAGTTTTGATCGACCCTTTATAAATTAGTAGATGAACTTTTGTAACTAACCAGAACCCAATTAAGAGTAACGATCAAATGTCAAGTTGGCAAATAAAAAATGTCGAATACACTGGCTTTGCATAATCAACAGAATCGTCACTTAAGCCATGCCGAGTACGCAAGTGTATGATTCCCAATTAATACTTTAATTGATTCACGCTCAATCTAGTACAATCAAACCCAAAAGTAATGGAATGCAAATTATGGAAATTCGAAGAGAATAACAAAAAAAAATATGAAAACCGCGATTTTCGGTAAATCAAAATTTTTATCTCACCCCTTCAACGAAAAAGCTCTTGATCCAGGAATTTTTTTCTACACTAGATCGAAACTTAGCGATAACTTCAAGGGCGTTTATAGCTTAGGTGAATTTGTTTAAAACCATTTAAAAATGACGGTAACCCAATAAAGTTCGATTGGATGATCGATGACGACCACCACGTTTACGGGAACCTCTGAAAATTAAATTATACAACGAAGTCACCAGGTTGAAGATAATTCTAGAGTGCGTTCGATATAATACCGTAGCGAAGCTTCCCGCATGTAACCCGAACGTATTAGTAAGCAATCAAGCCTCTTCGTGCAGATATATAGTATAACAAGGGGGCGAAACGTTATTATGAACCGACCATTAGTATGGGATCACCGTAAATAGAGTATAGCTTCTTTGGATGACATATGGTTGTTCATGTATTAGTATACCCTTATCTATATAATAAAAACCCATCGAATCTATAGTCGCTTCGTACTAAGTAGAAGATTTGACTCACCCTGTTTCCTATGTCAGTTCAATTATTTTTTGGATTACCACATTCCACCCTCTTTCATATAACTACCCTGTAACCTAAATCTTAACCAAATTTAGGTCAGGTCGAACATTCCTTATCCACAAAATTAACCTCTCCATAGCGTTATCGGGAAAGTTATCGAACGCGAAAAAAAAAAATTGTATCCAGTCCTTTCTTATTTTATCCCATTTTCATTTTCGCTCCCACGATTCAGGATGATAAAAAGATGGGTTTTGATATGTAGTGATTTTGCGAATTTTTGTATACGCGTTTATACTCGTAATGGTGTTTTTTTGATTCTCGGTGGATATTGAATGTAATAATTTTTTTTTTCAATCAGGTAATTGATAACGGGATGAGTTTTACGTGTGTTAATTGACATTGAGGTATACGGTGTAAAGTTTGATTTTGTTTAAAATGTAGATCTTTTTTTTTTTGTTTTAGGTAAGTCCAATTTTCAATGGCTAAACAGTAATTTGACCGGAAGCGGTAAGACAACAGTTATCGTAATTAATTAGTGGACAGTTGTGAAAATGCACTTTTGATTGAAATCGAAAATCAACACGTAACAAATTTCCGCAGTGCATGATTACCATGTAATAAATCGACGAACGTATGAGCGGCATTTTGGTTTTGTGAAAACAAAATAATTGGGGAAAAAAAAATTGGAAAAATGATGGAAAAATAGAGCAGTTGAAAAGTTGGTTATACATTGCTATTCTATATCCTTTCGTTTCGATATGCTGCATTCAGGAATATATATAGACATATAGATAGATAGTGCATATGCAGTTCAGTATACGAAGAATAATCGATTTTTCATATGAATATTGTTTTTTTTTTTTTTTTTTTGAAATATTATTTCTCTATTTTCCATTTTCCGCAAATTTCATTGTCTTTTACAAATAACGAGAAGCCGCGCCACTCGATTACTCCTGTATACCAAAGATTTTCATGAAAATTCCCTAGCTCGATGCACCAGTATTTATATTCACCCCGGTATGTTTGTGAAAAAGAAAAAAAAAATGGAATATCTGGTGAGGAAAAAGAGTCCCTAGAGAATTCCAACAACGCATCGGTGGGGAATTTTTCCGTCTTTTAAAAAAAATTTCCCCCCTTACTCTTTGCCGGTACCTTTAGATTTCAGTCCTTTTTGTCAGATACCTACCCCAGAACACCTCTCCCATGCGGGTTCCCAAAAAAAAATTGGCAACGAGGCATTATTGGAATCGGAATTGCGGTCGAATGCGGGTATTTGCGAATCAAACCGAGTAGCATGGTTCTATAGTACTTTTTTTTTCCCCCATTCATTTGAACCACTCTCCCCCCTCCCCACCCATGCCTAAACTATTTCCTACATCATTTCCATCCCAAATGCTCAACCCGTCACCCTTTTATTTTGACTTTTGAAAATGACAATTGGCAACGCTGAATCAAACTGGCGCTCGATTTTTTTTACCAATCGAAATTTTTCCCCTAGTGACATTTTTTTCACGACCTACGCGAATCTTCTCAGGGCTACCATCTTTCAATTCGTTAACAATTAAACGAACGATTCCAGCTCCTTTGTCTCTAATGAGATATTTAGCAGACGTTCTACTCGCGAACAATACAATTGAAGAAGATCCGAGGATTCTCTGACATACCTATTAAAAGTTAGCACGTCATACAATTCCCGCGTGACAAATGGAAAGTACCAAAAGTACCACCCGGTAGGGTATTATATTATTAACAATTCATGGAAGGCGAAACCGACACGTTTTCTTCCTGGTGACTTATATCATATATCCCCAAGCACGTAACGTCACGACGCGTACCCGCCTTGACAAATGGAACCTCGAAAATTCCCTAGCACCGACCCATACATTACAACAACACGTATTATCAACGATTCGCCGAAAGCACCGAGAATACGTATTTCCGGACTCCGTCATCGTTCCCCAAAAAATACCCACACGTATACACGAAATAAAAAAAAAAATATGATTCAAAATTCAAAAAAAAAAAATTCCCTAGGAAAAAAAATCTCATTTATCTCCACCGGATTACAAACAGATAAACAGTCGTATACACTTCTCGCACGAAATTGAATTTCCCACAAGAACGGCATTTCGTAATCCCCACGGTAGCGCATAATCTGTCTTTCCCTCCACAACTATATGCCAAGTCTCATCCCAATAGCAAAGTGCATCGTAAATTGCATCGTTGCACTTGCAGTTACGCAATTTAACAACCGGCAGTTTAGCAAGCTTAAAGGGATATGTCGGTAGCTTGGGTTAGCATGCATACATATCCCTGATACCCAATGGGCTTAGGTGGTTGCGGATAGATAAGGTGGTACAACGGGGATATAGGGGGTTGAAAAAAAAAATGGACCACTGGCCAATTCGAAAATTTTTACCAAATCATCTTTAAATCGCGGCGAATTGCATTCGCGCGATGCAACCGCTGGGGGATGAATTAAAAAATTAATTTCATCCCCTAACCCCCCCTTCTGGTATTTTCAACAAGAGCGCATCCCTTGCAGTATCCATGGTTACGGCTACCCACCGGTTTACCTTCTGTGCAATACAGATTGAAGGGTATTTGTGAATTTTTATTTTTTTATCCTCCGATTATTGTTATTATTATGCTTGAATTATTACGGGAAAATGGAGTGGGGGGGGGTTCGAGAGAATGTCTTCAAAATTAATTTTTAATTTTTTGTTTTATCTCGCAATCGTCCTCAGCCTTTGGATCTTCCTTTGATATTCAACCCCCGTGGTCTTTGACCTTCACAGAAAAATATACCGGGTGATGACTTTTGTCAGGCTTTGATCGCGCCGAATGACAGACATATGTAATACCCTTGCGCAACGAATAATGATCTCGTTACTCGGGGAATGCTATCATCTTTTTTTTTTATGCCCTTCGCGCTTTGACTTCGTTTCCGCGGTGCTTCTTTTCATTCTTATTACGGATAACCTTATTTCTGTCTATCGATATCGATTTTGCCAAGACGATTATCCCCACCCGTTATACCTCACTTACTCGCCACCCCTTAATCTTGATTCTGCTTAAGTCTCTCCTTTTTCTCTTTTATGCCCACTCGATATCAGTCTGTCTAGGACTTTTGTCTCCGCCGATCCAGCCTCTGCGAATGAATCAGTCGGTATAAAAAATTGTTATTGTTATTATTATTAACCATTTTTTTTAAACTAAAAAAGGCATACTCGATATCTTGAAAATATACGAATTATGTATTAACGAGGACGTTAAAGGGAAATGAAAAAAGTTTTTTAAAAAATTGACTCGAAACCGTACTTGTATTTTTGGCTAAATACCGAAAAACACGTATCAGCCTCAAAATCATGTTTAACGAACTTTGAGAAATATATTTCGCGAGCATAAATCCGCGAAACACGTTGAAAACGTATTTGAAATTTAATTTCTCTTGCTGGATCCTCCCTTTCCACCCTTCGGGGTCTCCACCCACTGTACACCCCTTTCACACCTGTTTCGCAAAATTTATTAATTACCTAGTTCCGAACCACACCCCGTAAGTGCCCGTAGAAATTTGAACGGGTCCCTTTATGGAAATTTCCAGCAGATCTCCACGTCGCTGTTACAATCTGAACTTTGACCTGTTGTAAACACCGGTTCACAGTTGTAAATCGTATTCGCGCGACACGTGTACCAATTGTGACCAAACAAAAAGGACTGTGAGGCTTCCCCTAAGGTAATTGCCTATATGCCCCCCTCGCAATTCACCAGCCTCAATTTCGTCGGTCAACCGTTGCTGAACACACGTCTATATATACACGGTGTCGAAAGTGTAAATGATGAAAATTTAATTAAACCTAAAAAAATGATTCCATATGACAATTTTTTTTTTAATATTTCCTTATCAATTTTTGCCTAGTATTGGGGGGGGGGGACTACGTATAATTTCCATCGACTAATCAACCCTGCAATCAAGACTATTGCTCGAGGCCTTTCACCTTTCGCCCCTCTATGCACCCTGTTAAAATGTCCATCGACCTATCGCACGTATACATATATATATATACACGTTATCGTCAGGGTAAAGGAGAATAGGGGGTGATGAAATATAGTGGTAATAAAATTTGTAATACGAAAAAAAAAGATGGTTGAGAAACGAAAGGGGGTGTAGAATAATGAAGGGTTAAAAGAAGTGGGGGCCGGAGTGGGGGAAGAAAAACGACAAAGGGACTCGGGCGATTCGTCAGTCTGACGAATTTACAGGCTACGAGTTAATTAGTAATTAGTCTGTAGCCTTTGGCGGTAACGCAGCTTACTCGACCCCCACTTCGTTACTCGAGGCAGCCTGACCTGACCTCACCTGACCTAAGTTAACGTCATCCCATTGGTGCTGGAAACTCAAACCAAAACCCGACGGTCCACCTAACCTAAAATCATCGCGACTGCACGGAACTACGTCTTAAACCCGTTTGCATTTCCGCAAGGAGCCACAATTTCGAAAGTTGATTGCTTCGGGGTGGCTGACTCTGACGTCGGTCCGCCCGCCTTAGCCAGACCCCTTTTTTCACTGATTACACTGAATAATTACACGAGCAGGAGAGCAAGTGCTTTTGACTTGGGAAATGGCTTCGATTCAAAGTACATTTTTTTTATAATACCTCTTTTCCCTTTCTCTGACAAATTTCGAAGCACCTGGCTGAAATTTTTTTGGAAAATTTTCAAAAACGTTTATTCAACGTGCAGACACTAATTGGTCGGACACGAATTCACGCTTTTGGAAAAGTCAAGTGTAAATCCAAAAATTTAACACATTGGCATTCTCGTGATTATTATTATTTTTTTTTTTCAATGAAACTTCTTTTTTTTATTATTTGTAACGTCATCTACGGAAATTTCATTTTTAGTCGCGTTCAAAAATCTCGTAAATAATGACGTATTCGAGGAAGCTAAGGACAATTCATTCCTCGTCGCTATTCGAAAAATTTACAAAAACTTTATAGCCTCGTGAAACCGCGAGGTAGCGCGAAATAGGGCGAAATAGGTAAAAGTTGCAGGGGCGGTGGGGAAGGGGCAGAGATACTACCAGGTGAAGTAGAGGAGGATCAAGACGCGGGGATTTGTCAGTGGGATGATAAGAGGGTTTGGAAAGGGTTGGGATGCTGAAACCTAATACTTTGATTACTTTGCCAACGTTGCCACATCAAAAACGACGAACTCCCAAGATTCAGTCAGAAGATGCACCGTTACTCCCATTTTGACGTTTTTTTTTTTAATTTTTATTTTCTCAATACCACGAGTGGACAGTATATTTTTTGATATTTGAGGTTTTAATTATTTGTATGATTTTTTTTTAACGTTGGCATCACCCGGTATTTTGATATCGAACCAATGAATATCGAAAATTCGACGCCCCTAATTTTGTAAATTATAGTATTCAATGTCAAGTGTCTGTCGTGGCAAAAATATTTTGGACTACCAAACAATTGTTAAGGGGAACAATCGTCTGCCTACTGGCTATACTGGAACGTGCTGAACATTTTCATTTAATTAACCGTCCTGACTGTACAAGCAAATCTATAAAACGAATTCATTTGTTTGCCGCTCGTTAGCGAGACTCCCTGCTTTTCGGAAGAGTCCGACGCCGTTAAATCCAGGTTACGAACAATAATGCCAAATTGAATGTGTCAATGTTAAGAACAACAATAGCAGCTACGACGAATTGTGTGGTTACAAATCCCTGGCAGTAATAATTTTGTTAATAAATATTTTTTTTTTTTTTTTTTGAAAAATTACAATTTTTATATGGCACTGCTAGTCGATCAATATTTTTGTGAAATTCGAAGGGAATTGTAATTTACCAATTTTTTGATTAAATTGCCCATCGGAAATTTTAATCGAATTACATTTTTTTTATCGATCCTCAATCGCTGTGCTGTATCGAGATTGTCTGTTTTCTGCTTTTATTTTAACCGACGCTTTCGTCGCGACGCAGCGTTCTCTTTATAGCTATCTTTTTTTTTTTTCCTTATGTTAAGCCGATTTGAAAACTTGGTCAACCAACGGGATTTGTTAAAAAAACTTTGAGCGATTTTTTTTTTTTTCGATTCAACAAATAATCTGCAAACGTTACGCGAAATTCGTAATTTACCACGTTCGTCGAATTGCAATGTTGCCAATTTTTATTATGCGATATTGCTCGTATTTATTTCAATCGTAGTTGCGAAAGGTGTACCGACCCTTGAACTAAAATTATTTTTCTCGTTCGCCGAGAGGACACGATTCACTGGGAAAATAATTTTTCGATGTAAAAATAAAATATTTTGCGAACAATTCCCTGTCGCGGGACAATTAAAACTTTTTTTTCAGTCTCCGACGACGAAATAAACGAATAATTCAAGTTCGCTCGAATCATCGAGAATAACGATGCAACTTTTAATTCAAATATTCTGCTCGCTCGAGCGCAATTACTTCGGCAATTGTAGTTTTATCGTCTCGAACTACTTTTCAATTTTCGATCCACGTACTTTTCGAAATTTACGATCAACGAATTTGACGTATCTTGACGATGGAAACTATAGATTTACCATTAACGTACACACGTGCAGGGATAAGGAAAATGATTTTTAAAAAGAAATTGGAAAAAGAGAAGATATCAATGCTTTTAATGAAAATCAATTAAATGCTTCCGGAATCGAATTTATAACGGACTGTACCAACTTTATATATGACTTTCCCGTAGCAATAGGACCTATCGCAGGACGATGCCCCTGACTCGTTAACCTAGAATATCCTCGAGGTACGGTCGAATGGCTCGTAATAACTTTAGGAAAACGTTATTAGAAGCGAGCCAGACGCTTCTATATCGAAGTCCTATTATCGGCTGGCAACGGGACGTTTTTCAATTTTGTGCTAAAGACAAGGAAAAAGCCGGTGGGGAGAAAAAGTAATGTCAGCCGATAATTTTAG
>NW_014333017.1:228520-249846 GCF_000341935.2 Cephus cinctus
GGGAGGGGAGCAGGAAATCAGTCTTTCTCCATTGAGATTAAGAAGGAGAAAATACAAAAAAAAAATTAATAAATAAGGAAAACAATAAAATAAAAATGTAAATGGATAATTTTCAAATTTCCCTTCTGTACTCTTCGATCCTTTCATTTTTATCTTATTGCCTCTTGCTCCTTCCATGATCTTTGCTTAAAAATTTTATTTTCCTTGCGAGAACTTTTATTTTATTTTCTCGACTACCCCATTTATACGTATAAGATGATGGGTACGGAGGTCGAAGGTTCGTTGTAGAATTTTATGTATAAAAAAAAGAAGGCCAGATTAATGTAAAATCGATACTTCGATTTCAGTGCCTCTCTATCTTAAATTATGAAAAATCGTTTGCCTGCTCGGTCCTTAGTGAAGTGGTATTACCTTTTCTTTCGGAAATCCTTAACTGTTCGCCGGTGAAATACGAGGGAAAGAAAGAACCGGAAGTCCGTAACGACTTCTGAGAGGAACAAAAGTTATTCTTAAGGAAAGTAAGAAGGAAAAAAAAAGAAAAACTTGAAAAAAATATAATAAAGAGCAGGAACGCTTTGCAGTTAATAAATTACGTGATAATCATTATTATTATTTTCGCATAATAATTTTCTCAAATCCCCACCTAACGTCGCCGAAACAACTTGGTTTCGGTGCCCGCGAAAAAACATTACCATACTGGCAGGAAACTGGCGACGGGAAATATAAAATAAGATTTAAAAAAAAAAAAAAAACAACGAAGCAGAGCAAATCACTGTATCCTTGCCACGGTCTATTTTATATGAAGAAATAAAATAAAAGTTCGAGATTGAAGGTCTAATGAGACGTAAGAGATAAGAAAGGTCATTACGTAAACCACCGAGGAAAACAAGATTGAAGAAAGTCCCTTTAATCTTCCGTCGCCTTCTGACGTATTGAGATTGCGAAGCGAAGGAGGAAGGAAAATGATAAAACAAAAACAGCCCCAATCAGATGTTACGCGCGTCAGGGCCGTAACTAGGATTAACTCGAAGCGTTCCTCGAACTTGTACCGTAGAATAGTTGTTCGATATTTAAAAAAAATACATATTTTTGAAAAAAAAATAAAAATACCATAATTTGTACACCGTTCGTTTTAATCAAGATTTACGTAATATACGTAACCCGTGTATCCTTTTTTGAGACGTTAAAGAAATTATCCAGCAGCCATGACGCTGATGATGGTAACAAAAGATATTCCAGGGGTGGAAGAGGGGTTGATAAAAAGAAAAGCATGGGGATCCCTATCCATACTCCAGACCCTGACTGAGGTTCGCAGGAATCATGAGTGTAGGTAAAAGAGAAAAAAATCTGCTTTCATGAATGAAAGAAAAGCGCGAAGAAGTGAGAGGGATGAGAGACGTGGGAATATATATATATATATATATATATATACATATATATACAGACATATAGCGAAATGCGAGAGAAATGGAAAGAAAAAGGATGAAAAATTCGTCTCCCAGGAGACTAGCCTCTCGGTCGAAGCCTCGTGGAAATGTCGTAGACAGCCGGAAATAGCGATGCGCATGCGCCTACCTTCACAAGGGCGTTTCCTGGTGTTCGTGGCTGTGTGCGTGTTACGTGCCCGTCGACTCACCCGACCCACCAACATACATATATATACAGACATATAGCGATGCTTTCATGAATGAAAGAAAAGCGCGAAGAAGTGAGAGGGATGAGAGACGTGGGAATATATATATATATATATATATATATACATATATATACAGACATATAGCGAAATGCGAGAGAAATGGAAAGAAAAAGGATGAAAAATTCGTCTCCCAGGAGACTAGCCTCTCGGTCGAAGCCTCGTGGAAATGTCGTAGACAGCCGGAAATAGCGATGCGCATGCGCCTACCTTCACAAGGGCGTTTCCTGGTGTTCGTGGCTGTGTGCGTGTTACGTGCCCGTCGACTCACCCGACCCACCAACACAATCCACTCAGGTTGGACACGGGCATAAACGTTTCGTCCCGTTAAATCGGCGCATCCCGATTCAGTTGGTTCCCGTTTCTGGAACGAGACGGATATACGTATTAACTGTCCTACCGGCAGTTTCCGTTTCCGGTTTAACGAAAATTTAGTGATCAGCCTTGATTTTACCATCGGGCTACGTTTAAGTGGCTTTGAGAACGCAGTGTACAACCTGTAGGTGGATTAGTGGTTTTTCCAATCGCGATAAAGCCTGTAGGTAATACAATTTTTTTTCTAAATGAATATTTTTGAAAATTTTGTAAAACGTTACACTTTTTATTTAGATTTTTGTTTTATGGTTGCTTCAACGATTGAAGATGGTTGGAAATATTTTTATTCTTGGCTCGTAATTCTCTCTCTTTTTTTTTTTTCTTTTTTTTTAATAAACTTTTGCAGTCCAAGTTTCGATACTTCTGAAAATGGCTGGACGTGCTTTTCACGAAGTTGGAGTTTTTGGTTGGACAAAGAAAAATGGATAATCTGTATGTATTAGATACAGTGAACGTCGGGGGGGCTGTCTGTGAAAAATCGAAATTCCACGTGAAACCAAAAAGTTTGTCGAACTTTGAGGAACTTTTAAGGAGAATCGTATTTTGCGAAGAGATAAAAATTTTATTGACGTATCTTACATATTTGCTGCCGTAAGTGGTTTCGCAAAAATTTGTAAATTTTGCAAAAAACTGCGCGTGCGTATATTTTTACATGAGTCTTTTTTTTTCCAAAAATCCAACCTTTTATCAGACGAAACATTCATACATATAGCATTGATATATATATATATATAGCTAGACGCCCACGCAAACAGTCATTGTAATCCGCGCGCCAAAAAAGTCCCGTGTCTCCTTTCACATTGGCATGCGAATCCTTGCAAATCCAATTGAAACCGATTGAATCGAGTCTTGTTGCAAAATTCAAACTATAATAAATGCAAATAAATTGCATCGATCTCCGTGCTATATCTTCAAAGATTCGGCATGGTTGCACAATTTTCATTAAAATATTCGGTAAGAACAAAAAGTCTATTTCAAATTTGCCGCCTCCTCGTGCATCATTCATCAAGCAACCCATAAGGATATCCGGAAAATTACGTGCAAGACATAAATATCCACCTATATTGCGGTTACCGTTTTTATTAATAACACCTATTATCAGCATGATGAATGCAACTGTTAATTATCCGCAATATAATTTAATAATTTCGAAATAGCAAATTTTACATAATTATCCCTCATATGCTGCATTCAAGCATAACAATATAAAATCCATAATTAACGAAAAATTTCTTATACCACAAATTTTCCGACATATCACACGATTAATCACTCAGTACTAAATTTTCATCTACAGCATCTCAATCAAGTAGAATGGCATATTCCAAAATTTTTTTTTTCCAAAATCTCAATTATCAATTTTGCCATTTATCACGATAATAGAGTACCCCCATCACTATGAATGATCAATAGTCAAATTTTACGTCATAACCAATTAATAAATTAACGCTCCAATACTTTTTCGACGTACGATTACTTTTTTCACTGGCGCCTTGACGGTTACTGTTATTATTATAGCAGCAATGAGCAACGTTGCGCGTCGAAATTTCAAAATTCCTAATGCCGCTTAAAGCCGAGTTCACATGCTCCACTGAATAGCTACACATATACGTATATAGAATCAAGTGGCTCGATACCGTTAAGCCTGCCCCTCCTTCCAGCCCCCTCACAAGTAAAACACGAGAGAAATAATTTGATCCTTAGCATACCAGCTTCCGCCATTTCTCAAGAAACCCCCCCCTCCTGCGTATACCAATTAATTTTATCACTGGTAATAACGAGATAATAGGAAATTCCAGGAAGATGTTACGTTAAAATATACATAAAAGGAATTTTCGAGCTCGGCTCCAGCATCCAGTCATGATCTTGAAGATGGACCATAAAGATTTCATGAGAAAACTCTGTCTCGTAATGAATTTGAAAATTCGCAAGACATCCGAAGATTGAAAAGAATTGGCGTTAAAAAAAAATTAGAAAAAAAAATATTTCAGGATACGAATCGAGATAATAATTTTTCAAAATCTACCCTCAAAAGTTGTACCGATGAGATATCGAAGATTGTGTCATTAAGAAATTCCCTAGTGCCTGTATGTCGATACCGGGAGTTACCATGAATATCCCTATAGAGACGGGCGAGAGAGAGATGAAATGGCAGAGTGGATTTTGTACTTGAGAAATGTAACTATAAAAGTAACGGACCTGGATAAGTCTCCTCACTTGATGGAAATGCCACTTCCGGAATCCATAATCCCACCAGTGCTCAACAGTGGTACCAACTTCCTCTGGGTTTATGATATATGATAAAGCGTGCGTACGTGCGGGTCCATGGGTGGTAGATGGATACGATTTATGCGATATATCTATATATACCCGTATATATAGGTATACAACAGAGTCAGGACTGCCAAGGGCTATAAGGTATGTGAAGCCATGAGGAAGGTCGCCGACGATGGGGTAGTCGTCCTGCGCGTTCCGATATCGGCTCTCTCGCAATCAGTCGTCGAGCGTCGCCTAGTGAGAACGCGTCATAATATTTCGCCACGCCTACCGAAAATCCTGCCTGTATTTAATACCTACGGAATCCAAAAGTCCAGTTGGACCCGATTTTCTCAATTTGTTTTTTTTTTTCCTTATATGAATTTTACTTGATGCCAACAATACTCGTAATCTCAGTCGTCCTATAGTCTGTTAATGTTAATTTCACTTTATTTTCACTTTAGTAGAATCGTTACAAGCAATTATATATATACGTATCTTGGATCTTTTCTCGTCTGCATCTCATCCTGAGGTCAAATTGGATTTGTCAGAAATTTGAGACTTTTTTTTTTAATAATTCTTTACCCTTTTATACGTCTTTTTGTAGGATTTTTAATATACCTCGTTTTTGGTAATATTTTTGGTATTATGTTTATTAGCATTGCGGGTTATTTTTCGAAATTCATCTTGGCATGTATTTATCGTATATTTCTTTGGATATGTATAGGATAATTATTTGGTTGTGGGGAGATGAAATTTTGGAATTTTTCGAAAAATAGTGAAAAAATAAATAAATCGTTGTTTATTTTTCGATAAACAGTTGCATGTGTTTAGACTATTCGGAGTGCTTTTGCTGCGACTCGTAAACTGATTGGATTACAATGTAAAGTTGCCAATAAAGTTTTCCCACTCCGAATAAACTTGGCCAATCGCGAATACAGACGATTACGAGAGAGCTCGGGAATTGTCATATTGGCTTTGTATATATATATATATATATATATGTATATATGGTATATAGAAAACAAGAAATCTTTGGAAACTCTATTCCGGGTAGTTTGTCGTTAATCGAAAAGCACTTTGAGGCTGTCCAAATATTTCCGTTTACCCACCAGATGTTTTTTTTTTTTTTTTGGTCAACCCACCCACTCATCTCATCCGATAAAAAGCTTTATCGATCCTTAACCGCCATTATGCATAGACGAAGGGTGTCAAAAGTTTTCGCATGAGAATTCACGTCATCCATTGTGAACCCTCCGAGTTACGGCTCGAAGACTATAAAGGCTTCCAGCTAATTGCCGATTGTCTGTGCTTTTTTTGCTATCCGCGTGAATTTGAGTTTTTCAAAAATCTCGCCCTTCCAGTCATCTCGTAAAATCACTGATAACTCCCTTCGCTGTTGTTAATGACGTGACGAGAGTTTTGAGATATTAACTTATGAGGGGTCCGAAAAGCGTGAAGCGTGTTATCGATCGATCAGCCTGAATCGTAGGAAAATCTTTTTTTTTATCTTTAAAAATTGTATCAATTCTCAAAATAATGTGCAAGTAGTTTATCAAGTAGATAGTAAAATCACTGATAACCCCCTTTATTGTTGTTAATGACGTGACGAGAGTTTTGAGATATTAACTTATGAGGGGTCCGAAAAGCGTGAAGCGTGTTATCGATCGATCAGCCTGAATCGTAGGAAAATCTTCTTTTTTTATAATTAAAAATTGTATCGATTCTCAAAATAATGTGCAAGTAGTTTATACGGTATTAACATTTTTTTTTACTAGACAATGTTTGTTTGAAGTTGTACGAAACGACTGGTCGGACTTGGGACGAAGTGAAATACAGAAACGAAAATTGTCGGGTAGTTAAAATGAACTCTGGCAGACAACAGGAATATAATTAAAAATTGTATCGATTCTCAAAATAATGTGCAAGTAGTTTATACGGTATTAACATTTTTTTTTACTAGACAATGTTTGTTTGAAGTTGTACGAAACGACTGGTCGGACTTGGGACGAAGTGAAATACAGAAACGAAAATTGTCGGGTAGTTAAAATGAACTCTGGCAGACAACAGGAACGGGACGGTACAACGGAATAATACATTGTATACGTTATCCTGCTAGGAAATTGCCAGCGACGGGCAACGCCGAAACACAAGTATAGGAACGAAATTATAATGGAGATGAGAAATGTCCTGAGAATTAAAGCGGGATGGCAATTAGCGAGAGAGAAACAAATGGGATGATAAATTAAAAGTGTCCCACCCGGTACAGTACTTGGGAGGAGATAGCCAGTGGTCCTGGGACAGTGATTAAGTTTATCAATTGAACCTAATCAACGGATAACTCCCAGAGATCGGATTTCAGGGGATAACGGGATTTACGTTTTATTCTACAGTGTTACGATTTTCGAAAAATATATTTTTTCGGGAGAGGAGACGAAAAAGAACCTCAAGTCCATTTGTCAAAAATAAAGGGTGCCTCGTATATTCGTCGTATGAAAAATTTACATATCTTATACGAGTTTCGTCCACGTTGGTATTAAAAAATTTCAAAATTTTTTTTTTTTTCAAAAACTCAACTTCTCACCAAATTTCCCAATCTTACGTTCCAACTTCATTTCGCTCCGAATCGAAAGCATTTACTTCGAGACTGAAAGCCCCCGTCCGGCAGGACTTTGCCAAATTTCATTTGGCATCCCGGCAGAATCCACTTTGTATCCTTTGTCATTTTTAGTGGCTCCTGTCAACGTTGCCTTTTACGTAATTCCGCCTTTAGTCGCGCAATATCGTCACTACTTGCTTTTACGCTTTTTCACTTCATTTTTCTGACTCGAACGACTCGGTCTTTCGTTATTGTTCGTGGGACCATTTTTTTTTTTTTTTTCATTTTCACTCGATCGCCGACGTTTCCATTGATCATGATTCCTCGTTGAATCTTTCTTTTATCTCCATCTTGTATCTCGATAACGAATCTAATTTGTTATTCCGTAGAGATATTCCTTTGCGACTCTCGTTTACCTAGTCTTCGTTTATTCCTTTTATTTCGCACAATTTTTTTCTCCGGTATCTTCATTATTCTTGTCGCCTTTTTTTTTTTTCTTAATTTTTTCTCGACAAATGGAAAATAAAAAATTTTCATCCAGCCACTGTTCGCTCTTTCTTTTTTATTCGCTCTGTTATACAATTTCTGCATAAGCTAATCGCTGCTCGCGTGAATCTTTCTCACTCCTTATCAGCCCAGTCGTCTTGTTTTATAATTCCAACATCCTTCAAATTTTCCCAACATCTTTTTTTCCCACAGCCTCCTATCACCAGAAGTCATTATAAGACCCAGCAGATAGAAAGAGGTATCCTCGAGAAGAAGCAGAAGCGAGTTAGGAAGAGAAGATAAAAAAAAAAGAGATTACAAAATTCTCATTTCCTTAAGTCAATAAGGATGGCGCTTTGAGTTTCTGTCGAAGCAAGATTGCTTTTTTGCCAGGTCAATTTTCTCGGGCTATTATTGTTATATTAACAAATCGACGCCAAGATACCGCAAGGAGGAAATTTAATTATAATTGCTTTTTTTTTTCTTTCTTTCCTTTATTTTCGCTTACTCGTTCTTCCTAGATAAATCGTGAACAATTAAAAGTATCGCCCAATTTCTGTTTTTTAATTGATATTAAGTCGGGACTTATTGTTATTATTATTTATATTCGATTATTATCTTTTCCCTAACTCTTTAAATGTTCGCATGACTTCGTAAGCTCTTGAATAATCTGCTTGTTAATTATTTATGCCAAACCGAATTATATACCTGGTGGTTAATTAATCGTTATTACGAAACAGCAGCTCTCCTATACGATCATTCATAATCTCGTTGTAGGCTAATCTCGCTTAATAACGTAATTAACCAGCCCTAATTAATCAGACTGGAAAGTTATGGTTGAATCTTCGTTTTTTTTTCTTCCCGTTTTTAAGCCTATAACGTTTATCATACTTTTTCAATATTTTTACGTTTTTCATTTTAACCACACTGATAATTAATGGACAATTTTTTCTTTTATTTTTCAGGTGAGTCCCACTACTGGTTATACTCGAATGCCGGATGTGTAAGTAAACCAGCCGACCAGCAATTAATCATCTAATTAAATCTAAAAATTCGTTCAACGTGACGATTAAGGGAAAATAAATCACTGAGTTTTTCGTAAGGGTTGGTTTTTTTTTTAATTATCACGTATTGTTCATCCTTTCTCTTTTTTTTTTTTTTACATTTTTAAGAAAATTTTTCAATGCGACTTTTCATCGACGAGTGCAATTCCAGGCGCTTGCTGGGCTGCAATTACTTGGACTGTGGCTGCTTGTGCGAAATATACGTGTATGTTGATGTTGGGTATTTTGTCACTTGAATTTGCAACTTTGAAGGATAAAAGGGGGTCATTACGTCACTGCTCGCGAAAATATTTTTTTATTTTCATTACGCAAAATGACACGCTCAAACGAAACGCTCGAATATAACAGGTGAAACTTTTATGCGTGGGAATTTGATTTTTGCATTTATTATTTCGCGAATAATAATTGCGCTAAAAATTGCTGCGACGAGTCGTTTCCTATTGGAAGTCGTTTAACTGACACTGGTACGTAATGAAAAATGTGAAGGATTTCATGGTAAAAATTGGCATTGAATTTTTGCGATAAATAAAATTCCAACGATGCATCAAGCATTTTATTTGCTTCCCATAAAAATCTTTACGCAACGAATATCGTTCTATCAAATTAAAAAAATTTTTTTTCGAGTTCGAAAAATTTTTCCCTTTCTATTCAGCGATAATTTTAATTCCCCTGCATTCTACCGTATGCAGTTGTAGACTTTTGTAAAAACACGATAAAACTAAATTCGCGTGATATATTTTCGCGAAAATATATTAGTATACTTATTTTTACACGTGAAATGAGAAATGGCTTGGCAGGATATCACAGACCCATGCGACATAATACAGACGATATATTTTTGTAGCCAAAAAAAAAATCGTAATGATATACAGATATTTTTTTTATTATCTTGTCCCTCACATAAAAATAACGCCCTCAAATATTTTACGAATCACGTAAAAATTAATCGAACAAAAAATCTCCACAATATCTCTGTCTGCTATAATTTTCCCCAAGATCGAACTGGATAGCTACCCCTGTGTCTCTCTTATTCCCTTGGTCTCATATAATTCAGTGTGATTGGACGTTATTGAAAAACTGAGTAACTGCACCACTTACTTCTTTTTTTTTCTTTTTTGGTAATATTCGAGAATGAATAATATACTTGAAAACTTCTACCGTACCAATATGTACTTGCACATTCAAATTCAATCTACGTATATTTAATCTACATATATTTTCTCATATTTCCATTTCCATACGGACTGTACCCACAAACGTTGATATAAAAGTGTATTTTTCAAATCGTCGTTTCCCATTTCAGTAATAAAGTTTCGATATCCGAGTGTACCTATTGATTTTCACAAAAGAGCCAGTGTGTCGTAGTTTTTATTGGCCTCTACATTCCTTTTCCATAAAGTTACTTCAATTTAATAATGTCAGCACCGACGAAGTATTTTCGCATATTTTGAAAAGTCTTATACGTCAAAATAAGATTACGTATTTTCCATGTACTCTGTATCATCATGGTTCAACCCCGTATCCCGATTTCGATGGTTGAGCAAAGGGGTGAATGGGGTTAAAAATAAATTGAAGAAAAAAAACATCGTTTAGCAAGGATAATAGAATATGGTTATCTGAGACTCAATAAAAAGCCAAAAATGCATATACATAATTTGATAGTTAATTTCGAAAAAAAAAAAAATTTTATTTGCCCCCCTCTCCCCAATCTTCAATCGTATGCCAGAAAAAATAGTATTTGGTCCATTTTGTACACCCTGTATAAATATGTTTTTGAGTTGAATTTTTTGAAAATTAAATTTGCATCCAATTCAAATTCAATGTGCATATCAATGAGTCAAGTAGTGATAACGTGACTCGGCTGATACGCTGGTGTGAAGATGCTAATTTTCTCGGGTGAAAAAGTCGAATTGAGTAACGGATATAAAAAGTTACTAGAATTTTCAAACGGAGGTGCATCGGATTCACATTCATTCGTTGACTCGCCGGCTGCTGCGGCTATTCTGGCAAATGAAATTCTGGCCACGCCGCTCGATGGGGCGGGATAACTAACTCGAGTTAATCTAATCAGCATTGCTAATCGAGATAACAACCGAGCCCTTTATTTCGCGAATTTTCACCTCGAAGTTCGCGGAACGGATGGAGGCAATTTTTCAAAGTACCTCATGCTGGTATTATAGCTTTTTCTTTTTTTTTTTCGCACAGCATTAAAATATTTTTTACTCCAAAATTATGATTTTATCGTTATTCAAAGAACAAACGGTGCTAATTGATTGGGCTATCAAGAAGGTTTAATTAACGCTCAGTTAATATTGAAATATTGAACCTACGTAAATGGCGTTAATTTGTTGATTAGACGACAGACGTGTTATTATATGACAACACGGTAATTATCGGTCATACGTATCGCTATTGTTGATTGACAATTATAAATGAAATATTTTTGATAATTTTGTTTGTTTATAGAAATTCTTTTTTTTTTCTTTTTTCTTCTTTTTTTTTTACTATTATGAGATAAAATAAGATCGGTATAAGATTCTGGTGGATTTTCTTATCGGATAAGACTTTTTTTAGATTGCATTTCGTTGCACTGACTTTAAAAGTTTTTCTTTTTTTTTTTTCTTTCCTAGGTTGGTTAAGTTTCCTCTTGGTCTTGTTTTCCAATTATCTTTTTTCTCTTCTTCTTTGGTTTCCTCGTGCGGCTTGCCTGGGATCTTAGTGGAAATTTCGCCCTTGTTCCGTGAGACCTCGTTTTAATTTTGCGCCACGGATAATTCGCCATTTTTTATCTTGCTGATAAGATTCTTTTGTGTTTTTTCGTTTCCCTTCTACGATAACGCCTAATGGGAACTTATGATCTTCGTGAAATACATTTTTTTTTGTCAGTCGCAATCTTTGGTTAAAGTCTGGATTCTGCCCGATGGGATTGCTTTTTTTTTTTTTTTCGTTAGTCTCATCATACACTTTTTTTGGATGGTACATGTTAGAGGCTGGTAAATACACACGGACTGCTTACCAAGTTGGTACGCTTAGTTAGATTGGTTTACGTGTAAAACTGACAATGGGTATCGCAGTCTGTATGAAAAATAATAAAATATGTCCCAGCTTTTATGCTGGGTTTTTTTTTTTTGACAGACTGACTATTTATTAGAAAAACTTTCGTGTCCGATAAAAATTTGTCTTGCTGCCATATTAAAGAGAAGAAAAAAATCGATATAATCCGTATAAAATCCTCCCAATTATTAAAACCAGCAAATTTTTTGGGTAACCCATAAATTTATTAGCCAAAATTTTGCACGTGTTAGGCAACTCTTTTTTTCGTTGTAGGTACACCTGATATCCCGGTAATGTTAAGTGAAATTTTAGTTGGCAACGGTATTAAATAAAATTAAATTCAAATTTTTTTTTTTAAATATGCAAACGTGGAAAATTTATTATTCCATAGGCAATCAACGTTGATTCGGTTTTTGATTATTTTAATCGATCATCCGTCAATTTAATTTGCCGTTTTATCGGTAATAATGTTTTCTTACAAATACAGCCATACACAGATTTCCAAAATAAACATGGTTTGATATTTCAATTAATCGAGTGGATCTTGCGTTTTGCATCCGCCCTCATATTTTTTGTCCCCCCCAATGCAAAGCAACAAATGCATTTTAATTAAAGTGCATATCGATCCACCGCACCGTGCATTAATGCACTTTGTTAATTGTACGGCTTATTCCCAAAAACATTTCCATTCAACCCGCATGAAAATTGTTTCCACCTGTAATCTCGGTCTTCCTTTGAGAATGCAATTTTCTGCCAATCAAACGCAACGACATATGTCATCCATCGAATTGCACGTATCGCAATGTAATTCGATACGAAAATTACAAAATTATAATAAAATAAATTTTTTTTTTCTTCACATTTTCATTCTCACACCAACGAAAAGTCAGTCAATTATTTTTATCAATTCGTCTAATCTAAATCTATTAATCCGATTTTTATATAGCGTAATTGGTAATTAGCGATTAGATGACGTCATTAATGCGAATTAATTGACGCTTATCTAGAAACTAGATAACAGCCGTAGGATTCGTCGGGTAGTCAAAGGGGTTGGCACGGGGTGCGATAAGGGTAACAGATGCAGCCACTTGTGAACGCTACACGTCGCTGCTCACATGTGATATAACGAACGGCCCTCAATTTACATGCAGGCTGGATGTAATTGCAAAAGTGCAACTGGATATTAATAATATTCGCAACGTCCCAAGACCTTCGTTATTTATGCCTACGAAATTGCCACTTCCCGACGTCAAAATCTCCAGGGACTTTGCCATTGGGAGATATGCAAATTTTCCTAGAGCACATACGAGGCTCTATTAATTAATTCAATTAATGAGATACAAACTGTCTCGGCGTTTAATTCGTGAAAATAATTGAATTTCGGGTGATTTTGAAAAATAAGAAAAATGAAAGACTGCGAGTCACGTTTGATAGAAATAAGTTTTAAAAATTTGGAATGGGCTAGTACTATTTCTTCTTTTTTTTTCATATTTTTGCCTGGTTCTTTAATATCGCGAAATGCATGTGTTGCGTGGAACAGAGTCTGTCCTGTTGGGTAGATACATATATGCATATATGTACCAGGCAATGTTATATGCCCAAAAGTGCACTTAGCCCATAGTTACGACCCTTTTCCATTAGGGATTAATTTTCCAAAATAACATGCTCTCTTAAAATAAATAGTCCGCGGTCGGTTAGCCGCGTGGAGCGTAAAACTATTTTTTTTTCAACTTCGCGTAATCATAAACGAATAATTGATATATGATCGAATCGACTCCGATGATCGAACCGTAGAAAAATTTTCAAAATAAAAAAAATTTTTTGATTTTTGTTTCAGGAACTCCGTCGACGCCAATAATGCCGGGCGGAGCCCCGGGTACGCCATCCTCTAAGGCAAAGGTTAGAATTTTTTGGAAATTTTGAAAATTCAATAATGACCTTTTTTTTCTACTCATTTATTTTTCACTTATTCAAGGAAAAACTCATGATGAGGACAAAAGTCGTCGTGGCTCTTTATCCCTTCAGAGCCATCGAGAACGGCGACCTCTCTCTTGAAAAGGTAAGATATTCTTTTTCTTTTTCACCCTGAATTCTATTTTTCAACTTTTCAACATTTTTTCATATCGCTACCCCCTTTACCCCAAGACACACAGTCCGCCGGCCGTAGAATTATTCTTTTTCTCTTGATCGACTAAAGTTCCGTCGTTGATGGTCCAAAGTTTGCTCGTAACCGGCCGAGTAAATTTGCACTTTTGCTTGGAAATTTCCTTCTTGTTGTTTCTCATCCGTGTTTCTTCCTTGGTCTCCTATCTCTCTCTCTCTCTCTCTCTCTCTCTCTCTCTCTCTCTCTCTCTCTCTCCTTCGTATCTCCACAGCGAACTTCCTCGTTATGGCACTTGGTCCTGAAGAAAGATAAATTTTTATTTTTATCCCACCGTAAGGCAGTCTCTTCGCTTAACGCAAGAATAACTCGCGAAATTTATTGTTTTCACGTAATACAAGCGAACGAACATTTTTCACTACAATATATTCAATATACTCAAGCTTGTGACAATTTTGAAAATAATTTTTTTTTTTCCCCCTTTTATTTATATCTTGCAGGGCGCCGAATACGAAGTCTTGGACGATTCTCAAGAATTTTGGTGGAAAGTCAAAGATGAGCATGGGTAAGAAATAATTTTTTCTTTTTTTAATTTATCGTTAACCCCTTTCAGTGCTATATGGTCCATATACACCCTCGTAGTAACAGCCCTTGTCTCTACATGAAGAACTATTGTCTAGTGCCACTTAGCACTCAAAATGTTAAATATAAATTTTCGTAATTTTTGTATCGAAATAAAAGTACTTTTTTTTTTTGTTGAGAAAATCCATCACTTTTGCGATATGTGTAAAATCTTATAATAATAATAAGCGGGAGAGACGATAAAATAATACGAAGGGGTAGCTGATGAGATGAAAGTGCATCTTACTGGAAGAAGTATGGGCAATTTTATTAAATATTGCTATATCTGGTGGTTATATTATATAAAGCACTTATAGTAACGGAGAAGATGACGGAGGAATAGGGAGTCGATGGAAAATAAAAGATTATTTAATAAGATCGGAAGGACGTGGAACACCGGGTATATAAATATGATAAATAAATGTTTCATCTATTTTCATATAACGTCCATGTTATATCGTCGAAGACTCTACCGACTGTCCTTTGTAATAAGGACTGTGGAGGAATTTACAAGATAGTCAAGCAGCATATTGCCTTGGAAGATAACACGATAAAGTGACATGATAAAAAATAATGGGCAAAGAGAAGAAGTGAAACTTCAGTAGAAAAATGTTGGGGGCGTAATACGTACGAGTAAAATCTTATTACGTTATCGCACGATATCGTCTGTTATTTTATGTGAAATCGTTAAATTTATATACAAGGTGACAAAATAAAATTCGTATTATTGAAGAGGACGATTTTACGTATGACTTCAGATCGATCGGCTACATTCCCAGTAATTACGTGAAGGAGAAGGAGCTGCTGGGACTTCAAAAATATGAGTGAGTAGTATTACGTATTTTTTACGAATAGGTAATTTTCAATAATTGTTGCTAAGAAAAAAATTTCAATTTTATTGTAATTGAAAAAAAAATTTGAAAATTCGACATTTTTTTCTTTGTCGACAAAATAACCAATGGCATTTGAAAGGGACGATTTTCATGGGTTAAATTTTTTGGGATATAAAAAACTTCTTTTTTTTTTTTTTTTGTTGAAACCCATAAAGTTCTAAGCAATACAGAGCTTTCAGGTAAAGCCGACCGAGCTGTCTTACGTGAAATGGAAAATACAACGTAGTCGCACGGTGTACGAGGAATATTGAAGTTTTTCCAAGATCGCTGAAACGCCATAAAGCACGAGCGAAGATATTGAATATTTTGAATTTCATGCCGGAGATAAATCGTCGATGTTAACATGCCGGAGATAAATGATAAACAGTCGATTTGATACACTTTCTCGAGTCTTTATAAATCGGCCAATAAAAAGAATATTTCGAGAAAATAAATGAAAAATTTTCCGAGCGACGCTCGAGCGCCATAAGCATGAAGATTGATAAGATGAAATTTTTATGAAATGTCATTTTTATAAAATGTATTGATTTAGAAAAAAAAAAAAAAATGCCAATGGAATACTTATTGGCGGACAGCAAGCAGAAAAAGAGAATAATGGTAAATTAAAAGTAAATGATCGTCACCTAGCTTCGGTAGGAAGTAGATGCACTCGGTGCAAGTTGCACTTATGCATAATGCAATATTTCATGATCTAGGAGGAAATTAATTTCTCGTTATATTATAATGTCAATGCAAATGAAAATGGCAGTTGTGCCTTGAGATATTACAATATCAAGAAAGTTTAATTTGGATTTATCGCAGTAGACTGTCACGAGTTATTAAGAAAAATATCATTACGCTGCATAAATAAAATCGTGTGTTTAATCCACTTTTGAAAAATCGAAAAGTAATATTTTAATCTCAATAATGATTAATTATCCTTAATTAACAGATGGTACGTTGGCGACATGTCCAGACAACGTGCGGAGTCATTGCTCAAACAAGAAGACAAAGAAGGATGTTTCGTAGTTCGTAATTCGTCAACAAAGGGTCTCTACACCCTCTCGCTATACACAAAAGTGTGAGTACCCTTAAAAAAATTGAAGTAGACAAAAATAATGAAAAGAGAATAAATTTAGGAAAAAAAAATTAAATAAAATTAATTTTCATCGATTTACATAAAATTTTTCTAAAATCCTCGGTTCACATTTCAGACCGCATCCTCACGTGAAGCATTATCACATAAAGCAAAATTCACGTGGCGAATTTTACCTCTCCGAGAAACACTGCTGCGACTCTATTCCGGATCTTGTCAATTATCACAGGCACAACAGCGGTGGTTTGGCAAGTAGACTGAAAACCAACCCCTGCGATCGTCCTGTACCACCGACCGCAGGACTCAGTCACGGTAAGTTTATTCGGCCATTTGTATCTGCTTGATATAATCGTTGGTCTGAAGTTTAATAATTGAGCGTCGTGCCGTGATAGCGAAAGGATCGTTTTAAAAATTTAATACAATCCTGTTCACTGTTGCAGACAAATGGGAAATCGATCCGGCCGAACTTCATTTACTGGAAGAACTTGGCTCGGGCCAATTTGGCGTGGTACGTCGTGGAAAGTGGCGAGGATCCATTGACGTTGCTGTTAAAATGATGAAGGAGGGAACTATGTCTGAGGATGATTTTATCGAAGAGGCAAAAGTGATGACGTGAGTATACATAACCCTGATGATAATCTGACGGAAGGTTTCGTTTAAGTTTCTCATCTTGGTCAGTTTGCTAAATTGACTCTGAATAACTTTTGCAGGAAGTTACAGCATCAAAACCTAGTCCAGCTCTATGGCGTTTGCAGTAAGGATAGACCAATATATATAGTGACTGAATATATGCGGCATGGATCTCTTCTGAACTACCTCCGACGTCATGAATCTTCACTCAATTCTAACGTTGGCCTCTTGCTTGACATGTGCATACAGGTAAGAAAGAATGATAACAACTTTTCGCCACAATATAACATACACTTTTGACAGTTATTGCAGTATTATTGTGTTGTATTATGGTAATAAATAATTGGACTTACTTTAGGTCTGCAAAGGAATGGCGTACTTGGAGAGGCACAATTACATTCACAGAGATCTAGCTGCACGCAACTGCCTTGTCGGATCTGAGAACGTAGTGAAGGTCGCAGACTTTGGCTTGGCCAGGTATGAAGTGATTGAAGATGAAAAATAAAAGTTATGTTACATTGGACAATTTCGACAAGCACCGACTTATATATATTGGAAATAGGTACGTGCTGGACGATCAGTACACTAGCAGCGGCGGTACGAAATTTCCCATAAAGTGGGCCCCACCGGAAGTACTGAACTATACGCGGTTCAGCTCAAAGTCTGACGTCTGGGCGTACGGCGTCCTAATGTGGGAAGTCTTCACCTGCGGCAAGATGCCTTATGGCCGTCTAAAAAACACCGAAGTCGTTGACAGAGTTCAGCGTGGAATTATACTAGATAAACCAAAAGCCTGCTTCAAGGAAGTCTATGAGGTGCTGACCACTTCCTCTTTTTTTTTCTTTTTATTAACAATCAATCACACGAACTTATCCACCCCTCTATCGAGTTCATTAATAACAAAAAGAAAATCCATTAATTATCGCAGGTTATGAGAAAGTGCTGGGCACACGGACCGGAGGATCGACCGTCATTCCGCATCCTGAAGGAGCAGCTGATCAACGTTTCGCAAGGTTTGCTCAACGATTGACTCAACCTTCTGCGGTGTATGCGCCTGACTTCACCCTCGAGCCACTCGATCCTGGCTGGAAAGTTTCCATCGCTGAGCCGTTCGACCTCGTCCTGCAATTCGTCCTGCAACTCGGCCACGTTGCCAGCCTCGCACAGGATCCGTGGTCCATCCTCATTGCCGACCTTGCCCTCGGCGCTAACGGTCACGTCATCCACCGCCGCGACGACCACGAGGACCTCGACAACCTCAGCGAAGCTCAAGAGGAAAGGATCCTCCTCGCCGAGCACGCCCGGCCATCTTGCTAGTCAGCCATCGTCCTCGTCTTCCTCAAACGTCTGCGACATCTGCAGCTCGTACGGTAATCCTTGGATCGACATCTGTCGCGCCATCAGAGCCAGCAAAGGAAAATGAAAGGAGTACCACTCGTCACGGTACCTTCGCGACCTTTGAGGAAAATAAACTCCATGATATTTCGTGGCTAGGGATATCTCTTGGCTGGGTACCGATAACGGGTATCCGAAACGTTAAACTTATGTGTAATTCAAATTGGTTGAATCATCCTGTACCGTATAAGCGTTCTCCAAGAAACCAAAAGGACTACCAGCCCGGAGAACGTCATCCTAGGACGAGTCTGTTTCTTCTGCATCATTATCAAACCTCACCCGACTTCCCTTGACTTTCTTACTCTCAGCCACATATCCGTCGCCTCCATTGCTCTTTCTTCGTCCTAACTACTTCGCGACTACGTCTTTAACTGTTATATATAACACATCGTAATAGATCATATACATACACGAGAACCGCACATGATATCAACCAATAGTCAATTGTAAGAACTTATCCAAGGAAGTCCTGCTTTGTGGTTATCGCGACAACGAATGGTCCTTAAGGGTGATGGATTCATTAAATCAAATGGCTCCAATGATTTTCAATGAATGCAATAAATAGATTTTACGACCTTCAATCACTCTTAGACTTTGCCTTATCGCGGGACATACAGAGGCGTGTACATAATATAATACATAATTATTATGTAAGCTAAAGACTAGAAACATAAGCGGTCTAACGGCTGTATCCGCGAATCCTGCCAGCCTCTCCTTTGAATCTACTCTTGGTTTACTCGCGCTCGGTATAATAATAATAATAATAATAATAATAATAATAATAATAATAATAATAATAATAATAATAATAATAATAATAATAATAATAATAATAATAATAATAATAATAATAATAATAATAATAATAATAATAATAATAATAATAATAATAATAATAATAATAATAATAATAATAATAATAATAATAATAATAATAATAATAATAATAATAATAATAATAATAATAATAATAATAATAATAATAATAATAATTTTTATTATTACAATTATAATTATAATTATGGTTTACTCGTGGTTTCATTCACGGGAGAGTCTCGTGGCTTGCACGGCACCCAACGAATCGATAGGCCTAGGCGTAATACTTAGACTTAATACCAATCGATGCGAGTTTGTAATGTGGACAACAGCCCCCTCCCAGTACCCGATTCCTTCCCGTGACCCCACACTGCCTGATCCCATTACCCCATCCCTGCTATCTTGCCCCGACCTTTAACCCACCACCCTGTCATGACAATATATACGAATCCTTGCAGTCTGAACTACAGTGGCTATTTTTTTATTCGTCCTATCTATTGCAGGAATTAGATACCATCGATGATGCGCGTTGATGAGTGATGAATTATTGCGCAATGTACATTGTCACTATTTTTCTTTTTCTTTTATTTTTAATTAACGCCCTTTCCTTTCGAGCAAACGATCACTGGGTAATCAGAAGAAATGTTGTAATAAAATAATCGGACAATTATCCTCATCGGCTATTGCTATTACTACTACTACTGCTACTAGTACTACTACACTACTACTACTACTATAATTATGTGATTCATGTAAGTCATATCTGAAAGTTTGTTTGAATAAATGTCATTATCATTACATCAGCCATTATTCATGCAGCTTAACATTTAGTTGGTAGACTTGAGAATGACCAAAAAAAGTATTTGTATAAGTATTATAGTGACCCCGTTCATTTCACTACATCTCAACATTCTTTCTGTTGCAATACATTGTTTATTATTTTACTTCATTTGTAATGTACTTTTATTATCCAAACTGTAGTTGGCTGTTGTTTTGAATTTTTCAGGTTTCTGCAGCTCTGGTAGGTACTTATAGAGTAAGTTGGTGGCTCATTCCATTATGACTTTTCCAAAAACATAATGATAGCCCCTGGATGTATTTTCTAATACTAAATCTATCTGTTAACAGCACCGCCTGCTGACTTCTTTCAAACAGCTCCAGAACTCTGAACTATGCCCATGGAACGCGCACACAGTGGTAAAAGCACGAGCCGAGACAGATAGCATTCTTATAGTGGGATCCATCTTTGAAAAAGCCTATTGTTGAAATATTTTTAAGAGATTCTTAAAAAAGTGCGGTGCTTCAGCTAACACTCGTGTAGCACCTCAATTTTCGTTGATTACGTATTTTAACGATGTTAATAATATATTAATAAATTAGGTGTTTAGAACATTAAAATATCTAATTAAATCAACAAAGTAAAATATTAACACTTAGAAATCGGAAATTCTGGTCAAGCATATTCAGAAGTACTGAAAGTTGCCCAAAATTGTGAGCGCGCAGTTCGTCGCGCAGGGTCGGTGAGTGGGAGCAGGCGGATGGTGGGGGCGCTCGAGGCAGTGCCCGGACTCCGAGCGCTCATTCTTCCTCGAGCCGGTCTCCTATACTGGTCTCTTGGAATCATTTCGAGCCTTCCTTTATTTTTATATTTATTTCTCCTTTACTTCCTTATTTCTTTATCTTCCATTCTTCACTTACTTATCTATCTCGTTCCTCATTTCTTCTTCACTTTTATAACTCTATTCCTTACTTTTCTACTTTTTCACTTCTTCATTGCTATATTCATTTCATTCTTATTATCTTATTCTCACTTCTTTATTTCTATATCCATTTACAACCTTCTTCTTCTTCTATATTTATTTCTTCATTAAAATAATTAATTAAATCAATAAAGTAAAATATTACCACTTAGAAATCGGAAAGTCTGGCCAAGCATATTTAGAAGTACTGGAAGATGCCCAAAATTGTGAGCGCGCAGTTCGTCGCGCAGGGTCGGTGAGTGGGAGCAGGCGGATGGTGGGGGCGCTCGAGGCAGTGCCCGGACTCCGAGCGCTCATTCTTCCTCGAGCCGGTCTCCTATACTGGTCTCTTGGAATCATTTCGAGCCTTCCTTTATTTTTATATTTATTTCTCCTTTACTTCCTTATTTCTTTATCTTCCATTCTTCACTTACTTATCTATCTCGTTCCTCTTTATTTCTATCTACATTTCTTTCTTCTCGTTTCGCTTTGTTCCCTCTCACTGTCCATTGTGTTTGTCTTACTTTTC
>NW_014333018.1:0-1657 GCF_000341935.2 Cephus cinctus
AATCGACACAATTTCGTTGGAGTGACTGGGGTTACCAGCTTCCCGAGACTTAAGGAGCAGACGAAGCCGGTCTACCAATTCGTTGGGATCGTCCCAGTACACGTAATCCGTTCGTTCGTCCTTGGCAGCGGTCATGTACCGCGGTACTATACCTTTGCCCGTTACAGAGGGCTGTTCGATCAGTTTTGCAATAACGTTATTAAATTTGAAACTCTTGCTCTTACGAATTTCACCATCAGGTTTATAGTACTTTCTATGTGAATTTGTCATTAAAATAATGTTTTTGTAATTGTCCATGTTATCCTGGGTTATACTAATCTCGTCAGGTACCTTCCTGAATAACAGTTCGATCAAACCCGCAGTTTTCAAGTAAGTCGTATCACCTACATGGATTCGATCACCCTCAAAGCTGATGGGCGAATCGCCTATCATCAATTTGTTCTTGGCGAGTTTACGCACACCATAGGCGGTATCCAATTGTTTATTCTCACTCGATAGCAGCATATCGAGATACCGTTGCATAGGATCGTTATGATCAACGGGTACGTCTGCGTCATCGTTATCTCCTTCATCTTCGTCATCATGTTTACCTTCTTCCTTTTCTTCCTCTTCTTCTTCGAAAGAATCATTCTTTAGCGACTTGAAGGATTCATCTGCCGATCTAAACGTGTTATCTCCTTCATCTTCGTCATCTTAAAGCTGATGGGCGAATCGCCTATCATCAATTTGTTCTTCGCGAGTTTACGCACACCATAGGTGGTATCCAATTGTTTATTCTCCCTCGATAGCAGCATATCGAGATACCGTTGCGTAGGATCATTCCGATTAACGGATACGTCTGCGTCATCGTTATCTCCTTCATCTTCGTCATCGTCATCTTCGAATCATTCTTTAGCGACTTGAAGGATTCATCTGCCGATCTAAACGTATCATCCGCTTCTACGTCTTGCTTTACTTCATCCTTAATCTCGTCCTTGATAAGATTACGGTCAGGCCGAGATGCAGTCACTGGTTTCTGCAGTGGAGTGACTACCGGTTTCAAAACCTCACTCATCGTCTGTTCGACGTTCTCTCTACCCAATTTTAGCATTCTATGCTTTTTGCGAATCGCATCGCTGGCTTTAGCGATTTGGCGTAAAACGTCTTTTTGCTCCCGAAGTTTTCCGCGTTGCATGTTTTCGCTGCCGAATCCAAAACGTTACTGCATTCACTTTTTTCAATGATCACTCATTTATGCTCACGAAGCAATCGAATCCTTTTCTGTATCTACCTCCGTCGAGGTCGCTGTCCTTGTCGATCACGAGAAACCCATACTTATCACCGTTCCAGCATGCCGAACACAGGTCTTTAAACCGTGCGTAAGTCATATCAGTGTTTACATGGTCATCGTAAACATGCTTAAGATTCATTTCATCCTGCTTAAAGAGCCGTGTTTACATGGTCATCGTAAACATGCGTAAACATGAGATTCATTTCATCCTGCTTAAAGAGTACCAGCAGATTAGCATTGTCCCGTACCAGATGTTTGGGAATGCGAGCGTACGTTTGACAGAAATAGAAACAGTCAACGTCCCTGTGCCGTCCCATGCTGAAGAAGGCTCTAATGTTATCTTGCTTCTCGCAGGCAATGTCGTCGTAAATAATTATCGAGTTTCGA
>NW_014333019.1:0-13730 GCF_000341935.2 Cephus cinctus
ACCGAAACCTGCACGCACGTGTACGGGTCCGTCGAAGCTTCTGGATGGCATTTCCGGTGTGGAGGGCAAGGGGCTGTCTCAAAACGTCGAGCGAGAGGACCGCCTGCTCTGGGAGCGAACTTTCCCGACTTAGCACGGACACGAACCGTCGAAGCTTCCAGAATGTTCTAGAAGGTTCTAAAATGTTCTAGAAGGTTCTCGATCGTACGTAATTCCTAGAATGGAGCGCCAAATTCCCGAAATGTGACGCAAAATTCCCGGAATCGAGCAAACATTCTTGGAATCGAGGGTCCTGATGACGTCACTTTCAGAAATCGTAGAGCTCACGACGGCAACTTAGCACGGACACCCACCTTCGAAGGCTCTGGAGTGTCGGTATTATGTCGGTACGTAATTCCTAGAATGGAGCGCCAAATTCCCGAAATGTGACGCAAAATTCCCGGAATCGAGCAAACATTCTTGGAATCGAGGGTCCTGATGACGTCACTTTCAGAAATCGTAGAGCTCACGACGGCAACTTAGCACGGACACCCACCTTCGAAGGCTCTGGAGTGTCGGTATTATGTCGGTGCAGGAATCTATATCCAGAACCCCCAAACTTATACTAATACTTTGTCATCTGACTGAACCTTTTTCCTTTACTTCCGACTTCTGACTTGACTCTATAACTGTTGACCCGAAACTTTCACCGGATCAAACTGATCTTCCTTTTTAATTGACCTATGACTCACTGTTAGGTCTTGATCACTAGGTGGGGGTTCTCGTCTAATTTTTGACCTTACATTCGTCTTTTGTAACCTTTTCCTTATACCATAGCTTTTCGGGTCACACACATAGCGCGTGACCACTGGTTTGTTTATACTATGATTTCTATAAGACGCACATATCTTATTTGTGACAGAGGTGCTAAGGCTAGCTGTCAACGTGTTTTCTTAAGGTAGTGACGGATTGGCATTATTCTTTGAAAATTAATGTTTATTCTATCGGTTGTCATGAGTGACTAACAATAAGATGACACTAGCATAATGCGTCGCACCAGACGAAATGTAGATTAAAAACATGAAATATGACTTAAGGTTCTCACCCGGACGTAACACTCGTGTCAAAGCACTCAAATTCGAATCAAATCAGATTTTTGGTGGGAAATGTACGTACAATGCATCCTTAAATTCATGATAGCCCTGCTTAAAAAATACGATAGAATTCGATAAGAAACGATAAAACCAATTGCCGATTTCAATCGTTTTCTATCAGTCCTATGTACATCAAGTTGAAGTGATGATAGAGTTTCTATCTAATGTAATCTGAACCGTATTTTTTAAGCAGGGAATTGTTGGGAAAACCATTTGTTATTAAGCCATATAAGAAGGTTATCGTTTATTTTATATTCTACCCTAATAAGTTGGCGACGATAGAAAACGATTCGATTCCTATCACGCATTTTCATATTAATACATATAAAAATATGATTCATATAGAATCATATAGCATCATATACGTAATAGAACGTGAATTTCATATTACCATAGATAGACGTGCTTATATGAAAATACATATAGGTATAGATTAAATTTCTATCGTATTATTACGATAAAGCAACTACCTGATAGGTTCAGATTACATTAGATAGAAACTCTATCATCACTTCAACTTGATGTACATAGGACTGATAGAAAACGATTGAAATCGGCAATTGGTTTTATCGTTTCTTATCGAATTCTATCGTATTTTTTAAGCAGGGCTATCATGAATTTAAGGATGCATTGTACGTACATTTCCCACCAAAAATCTGATTTGATTCGAATTTGAGTGCTTTGACACGAGTGTTACGTCCGGGTGAGAACCTTAAGTCATATTTCATGTTTTTAATCTACATTTCGTCTGGTGCGACGCATTATGCTAGTGTCATCTTATTGTTAGTCACTCATGACAACCGATAGAATAAACATTAATTTTCAAAGAATAATGCCAATCCGTCACTACCTTAAGAAAACACGTTGACAGCTAGCCTTAGCACCTCTGTCACAAATAAGATATGTGCGTCTTATAGAAATCATAGTATAAACAAACCAGTGGTCACGCGCTATGTGTGTGACCCGAAAAGCTATGGTATAAGGAAAAGGTTACAAAAGACGAATGTAAGGTCAAAAATTAGACGAGAACCCCCACCTAGTGATCAAGACCTAACAGTGAGTCATAGGTCAATTAAAAAGGAAGATCAGTTTGATCCGGTGAAAGTTTCGGGTCAACAGTTATAGAGTCAAGTCAGAAGTCGGAAGTAAAGGAAAAAGGTTCAGTCAGATGACAAAGTATTAGTACCTGATAGGTTCAGATTACATTAGATAGAAACTCTATCATCACTTCATTTGATGTAGATAGGACTGATAGAAAGCGATTGAAATCGGCAATTAGTTTAATCGTTTCTTATCGAATTCTATCGTATTATTTAAGCAGGGAGTAGTGCAGCGAAAGCGTGAGTGCTCACAAACGCTTAAACACCTAAAGGAACGTGAACAGTGCCAACGTGCGGATACCATCTGATACCATAACCTAAAATGAATTTGAACGAATAAATTTCCGTTGCACTTGAGGATGCTGAACCTCGAAAACAATACACTATTTACGTTCAGAAAAATGAAGCCAAGCGTATCCAAACGGGTTAGTTGATTGTTCTCTTTATTTTTACTTTTGCTTTTGCTTTATTCACTTTCCGGTGTTCAGCATGTTGTTATATTGTTTGAGTTGGGGTTGGATTGTTTAGAGTTGGGGAAATGGTGCTTACTTTTTTAATTGTTTATCTCTGAATGAATTATTTTTTATATTGTATTATGATGAGTTATCTTTTGGTCCCACTCGTATCATTTAAAATGTAAGGAAAGTTTCGTTGTCTTTTTCCCATAAGTAATGATATGCATTTTCTTATTTCTGTTTCATTATACTGTCATTTCTTTATCCTCTTACAGACCTACATTTTGCTAGTTTAAAACTGCAAGAAGCAATAGCCATGCATTGTAAGTTCCAGATATTTTTAAATGGTTATATCCTTTTTTAGTAGAATTCATTGTACGTTAAAGAGAAGGCTAAATACTGACAACGATCGCCTGAGTACGAGAGAGATAGCTCCATGGTGATTGTGTGAGAGCTAGAGAAAGGGTCTTTAGCCTCGCCTTAACGCATGAAAATTCAATTTGTGATGATTATTTAATAATATTATTATTTAAATTAAGATGATCCCGATGAAGTTAAAAATGATTGCCAAGAAAATAAGGAAATATTGGATGAAAGTGGATATGATCAGTCAACACCGGCGTGTGCAGAATTCAGAGGTATAATATGGAGAATTCACAGATATTCTTATGATATTTTGAAGTGTGTTAATGCAAAATTTTGCCTTGCAGTTTTCAAATAGCCGCATGACGCGATCCTCTTCTTACTTGAAGAATATCGATCACAAGAGGATAATTTCAAAAGCGGTAAAACTTTCCCAACAAAATGTGGGCTGCAGTAGCCGAGAAAATGAATAAATATGGTCACAGTGTTCCCGGATCGCAATGTTTATCGAAATGGACCGGACTACAACGGACTTATAAGGTGTGACGTGAATTTCGGAAATTCAGTCACAAAGATTGCTAGGAGTAGGGAAAAGACACAATCCACCTGCAACGATCCTACAAACGTCAGACACCCGACATTCCAAAGACGGCTTTGCTTGTCTCGCTTACCGTTTATGCACTCTGTTTCCGTCTATCGTCCTTTCTGCTTATTTCTGTTCCGATTTTCTGCTTTTTCGTTTTTATTATTATTTTTGAGCTTTCCTATTCGCACTCGCCTACCTTCTTTACCGTCCTGGGCAAATCTACGTCTACACTACGAGCACGAAGCTGACTGCCAATGAGAGTTCCTGAGCTATCGGACGAGCGATCGACAGAGGCTGGACCAAACTGCTGTTCGTTCCGGAGGGCTTGCGTGGAGCCAGGGAGACCCGGGATGGGATCCCTCTAATACTTCTGCCGGCCGCCCATACGGACCGCCAAAAAGGGCCTTCGCTACTCGTGCCGCCGATACGAGGAAAGGATAATCCTCTATCGTGCCGCTCAGTCGCCGAACGTTCCCTGTTATCAGTGGCCCCCGGAGAAGAAACCAGGGCCTACTCTTCGCTGGATCCTGCTGCTCGCACCGAGGACTCATGATCGGCCGCACTAAGGATTCCCGCGCTCAGCTCGGCTCTCTCCGTCTATCTTCGGACTCTAGCGCCTAATGCTTCGTCTCTGGCTACCGTCAAGCATTAGATTTACCTATTTTGTATTATTATATTGTGCTATCGCTCTACCGTGCTAAGGACTCCCGCGCTCAGCTCGGCCCTCTCCGCCTATGTTCGGACTCGAGCCGCCTAATGCTTCGTCTCTGGCTACCGTCAAGCATTAGATTTACCTATTTTGTATTATTATATTGTGCTATCGCTCTACCGTGCGAATTAGGAATTATTAATTTATGGAGGGGGGGCCCCTAGGGCTCTTCCTCTAGCGACGAATTCCGGCTCGTTCACTTACGTTTGGAGCGTCTTAGCCTGAGGTTAATTTCTAAAAACAGTAGTAACAGTGAACCGAGGAAGCCGATTACTAAAATACTTGCTATCGATCTGAAGTAGTATATGGAAGGAAGGAAGGAAGGAAGTCTGAGGACCGATTTTCCAGATTTCGTATCCTAGATATTTGGTGAGTACCTTTCGTTAGCTTTATTGCGGAGATTTTGTGAATTTAATTGAAGTAATCCCGTCTAGGCTCTTTGTCTCGACAGCAAATTTTCTCGCTTACCGGGACTGAATGTCTTTCCAGTCCCTCTAAGTAAAAGGACGATAGTGCCGGATACCGTTATCTTATTCAGCTTTTCTTTTATTATCGTGGAGCATCTTTTATGTTGAATGTATGTTAATTAATTGCGTTTTGCTGTAATTTAGTGCTTTGGAATTGTCGAATATTTTATAAGTTACCAATTATCTTCTCGACCACGTGGAAACCCCTAGGGCCCTGGCGTCTCCAGCTTGGCCGTTTCCCCGTGAGTCTGTCTGAGTGTTTTAATTGAATATCTTTTTGGCTTTTCTATCTTTTCCGGCGGTATATGTCGCTTTATTATATTGACTTTTGACTTTAAATAATTCTTTCCTCTGCCTTATATTGTTCACGTATTTTTCGCTTTCGTTATTAGGAATGGCATCCTTCTCTTTATTTAATTAATATTTCAATTTCTGGAAATTCGTAATTACCGTCTTAGTGTAACATTTTCGATACCTTACGCTGTTGGTCGAGCGTAGACTCACCTTTTTTTTTGTGCGTACTTGCCTGATCCGAGAACAAAGGACGCACTGACTATCAGTGTCGTACCTAGTCTTAATTTATTTTTGCCGATTAAACTATTCTTGTGATAATTTTCGAGAGCTTGCCATTTCTTTTGACTATTGTATATTACTTGTACCATCTATGTTAATTTATTTGCGTGTATTTCATATCTGTTGCGACGTTATTCCCCAAAACAAAATCTCACAGCAAAAGTAGATTGACGATAAAAGGTCTTCAGAAAGTAGGGAACCGTACACAAAACGCCGTATGATTATCTCTCAAGAAATTTCGATATTCACAAGACCCGATACGCGATAAACTAAATAGTGTTGGCCGCTAGGTGGTCTCCGGGGAGAACACCGAGATCTTAGAAATTCTGAAGAAAACGCGCCAAGGTAGGAAAGAGCGTAATAATAAACGGCGACTCCGCCAAGAAGAAAAGAGACAGATAGGTAAACAGCGACTCCGCCAAAATAGAAAAGAGGAAAATCGATAAACGGCGACTCCGCCAAGGTAGAAAAGAGAAGGATCGATAATCGGCGACTCCGCCAAGATAGAAGAGAGAAAGATCGAGAAACGGCGACTCCGCCAAGATAAAAGAGAGAAAGATTAATAAACGGCGACACCGCCAAAATATAAAGAGAAAGATCGAGAAACGGCGACTCCGCCAAGATAAAAGAGAGAAAGATTAATAAACGGCGACACCGCCAAAATATAAAGAGAAAGATCGAGAAACGGCGACTCCGCCAAGATAAAAGAGAGAAAGATTAATAAACGGCGACACCGCCAAAATATAAAGAGAAAGATCGAGAAACGGCGACTCCGCCAAGATAAAAGAGAGAAAGATTAATAAACGGCGACACCGCCAAAATATAAAGAGAAAGATCGAGAAACGGCGACTCCGCCAAGATAAAAGAGAGAAAGATTAATAAACGGCGACACCGCCAAAATATAAAGAGAAAGATCGAGAAACGGCGACTCCGCCAAGATAAAAGAGAGAAAGATTAATAAACGGCGACACCGCCAAAATATAAAGAGAAAGATCGAGAAACGGCGACTCCGCCAAGATAAAAGAGAGAAAGATTAATAAACGGCGACACCGCCAAAATATAAAGAGAAAGATCGAGAAACGGCGACTCCGCCAAGAACGTAAAAGCACAAGGTCACAAACGGCGACACCGCCAAATAGGGGAAACGAACGAGACATGAAAACGGCGACATCGCCAAGATAAGAGAGGGAAGCGCGAAGAAAAGCAGAAATAGAAGCGAGAGAGAGAGAATCAAGCGGTCGACGAGAACTCCAAAAGTATACCCGGTTCAGAGGCTAGCTCACCTGGGAGAGCGTCGTGGCGTTCAAGATGCTAGATGGGAGAAGGAATAGGCATGCGATAAAGAGAATAGGTAAAAGAAAGATAGCAGAGCAAAATAAGTAAGTTTAATGCACCGAAGCTATATTAGAAAAAGCAAGAAAGCGGCATGCAAGCCATACAGCAAATTACAGCGTGTCGAAAGCAGAAGAGATAAAGCAAATGGTTAGCGAGATTTAATGAGGTGCGAAAGCAAAACTAAGCATCAAAATCCTTAAAGTACTAATACAAAGCGATAGGTTCTTGAGGGCTTCTATATAAACTAAAATTCTTAAAACGAAACGCGGAATTAGCGAGGGACGACGGCCCTGTGGCGATACGACACGGCAGCGGGACGGATCCGCGCCGACGCAAAAGATACTTTCGACAATATTTCAATAAATCGGGGACTACGAAATACACGCGAGAACAAAGGTTTAAATTCGTATCGGTACGAAAACGCGATAACAAATTCACTCGCGAAATTTTCCGACAATTGGAAAGAGTCAGAACACGCACGATATAAATATGACGACCAGCGCACAGGTAGAAAATACACTTAAATAAATTAACACAGGCAATACAAATAAGATAAATTAGTTAAAAGAAATGGCAAGCTCTCGAAAAATTATCACCAGAATAGTGTGATCGGCAAAAATAAATTACGAGGCACGCCACTGATAGTCAGTACGTCCTGTATTGTCGACTCGGGCGATTACTTAAAAAAAAGGTCACTCTACGCTTGACTAACGGCGTAAGGTATCGAAAATATTACACTAAGACAGTAATTATGAATTTCCAGAAATTCAAATATTAATTAAATAAAGAGGAGGATGCCATTCCTAATAACGAAAGCGAACAAAACAAAACATAAACAAAACCAAGAAGCCAAAAGGATCTTAACACGACAAAATATCAAGTTAACGAACAAGACAATTCTATTCAATACTTACCGTGGAAATTGATTCCCATAGAATTTTCAAGTTTACCAAAATATTTACCTACTGAAGAATCACTTAAAAATAGAATATTTTCTGATCCGCGAAGACACATCTTGAGAAATTATCACAACTCCAAATCATAAAATTCGTTAGGTCTTGTATTAACACGTGGACGTGCTGTTAAAGTAGACCGAACCAACGAATCATCCTTTATATTACAAACCTCATTTACGATTGCCTGATTTTCCGGATTTAGCAATCGTAACAATAGCTTCGGTGCGTTAACCCTACTTATTTTTCTCTGATATCTTTCTTTTACCTCTTCTCTTTATCGCATGTCTATTCCTTCTCCCGTCTAGCCTCTTGAACGCCACGACGCTCTCCCAGGTGAGCTAGCCTCTGAACTGGGTATACTTTTGGAGTTCTCGTCGACCGCTTGATTCTCTCTCTCTCGCTTCTGTTTCTACTTTTCTTCGCGCTTCTTTCTCTTATCTTGACGGTGTCGCCGTTTTCGTGTCTTGTTCGTTTTCCCTTTTTGGCGGTGTCGCCGTTTGTGACTTTGTGCTTTTACGTTCTTGGCGGATTCGCCGTTTACTATCTTTTCTCTTTCTATTTTGGCGGTGTCGCCGTTTATCGATCTTTCTCCTTTCTATCTTGGCGGAGTCGCCGTTCCTATCGTTCCACTTCTCTTCCCTTGGCGGTGTCGCCTTCCCTGTTTCCTTTCCCCTTTCGTTGTTCCGAACTTCCCCGCGTCTTCCTAAGGATTTCTAAGATTTCGAGTGCCCTGCACTCGCGGTGTTCTCCCCGGAGACCACCTGGCGCCCAACCCTATCTAGTTTATCGCGTATCGGGTCTTGTGAATATAGAAATTTATTGAGAGAGAATCATACGGCGTTTTGTGTACGGTTTCCTACTTTCCGAATACCTTTTATCGTCTATCTAATTTCGTATTGAGATTTTGTTTTTGGGGAATAACGTCGCAAAAGGTATAAAAGATCATAATAGCAAATGTGGGAATGACCATAGAACATGGCATTATTTTAAGGTAAGTTGTTTTCTGACGTGTCTGACTGACGTATTTATCAGATGCATGATTGTAGAATTATTTCGTGATTTTCAGATACTAGATGAAGTTCTCGGATCCAAGCCATACATGTCTCCTGTAACGACTTTGTTGTCATGCATCAAGCGCACAAGATCACAGTCAGAATGCAGCTGTTCAAGAATTGATAGTTCTGCCAATGTTGACGGAATCGAAAAGCCCAGTAAGATATTATCACTGCTGTTATTATCATTGCAAATCATAACTACGAATATGGTATTCATCGGATTTTTCTCTACTCAGAAAAAATACGACAAACATCTGGGGTGGAGAATCCACTAAAGGATGTGATAGAAACTAGAATGAAGGCAGAAGAGGCAGCAGAAGAAAGACATCAAGAGAATATGGCTACGCAAGGGAGATACCACCAAGAAACGACAGTGTTTCGAAAAAGATTCCTCACTGCTTTTGTGAAAATGGCTGACGTCCTACAAAAAAAAAATAAACACGTTTTTTAACATCTACAAAATAAAAAATATTAAATTAAGAAAAAATCTTGGTGGCAATTGTTTGTACCATACATTAGGTTTATTGGAAAATCAAAAATACAGAATATTTTTTTATATTTTCAAGCGTGTCGTATGATTAAGTCATCACATATCAGATCTCTTTTGTAATATCCTGAATTTCTCTCCTTTCTATGTGACAACTGTGTTTAGATATCATTATCATCTGCTATACAATTTGAATCCTCAATCGCATATTCATCATTTTGCAGCAAGCATATATTGTGTGAAACGCAACATGCAATGATGAAGTCTGGTATCAGATCTACGTTTTCCATATCAAGCACAGTACGTAAACTTCGAAATCTCCCTTTCAATAATCCGAAAGCTCGTTCAATGGTTATACGCGCAGATTCATGACAGAAATTGTAATTCCTCTGTTTTTCTGTCCGATGACCATTGTCCCGATAGGGTATCATTAAATGCTTATGTATGGTGTAAGCGGAATCTCCTACTAAGTGACAGTCATATGGAAATTTATGTGAATCATCCATATATTCGTTCAATTCCGACAGTCTTAACACACGTTGATCATGCACAGAACCGACGTGCCCTGCCAAACAATGGATGAATCGTCGTTCATGATCACAAACAGCCTATAAACATCGACAACATAGAATTATCTCTACTTAGTGATTATTTGTAAAAATTATCGAAAATATATAAATCACCTGTAATTGTATCGAATGATGTCCTTTTCTGTTGACATAACACTCTGGATTGTTGTGTGGTGCCCGTATATTAATATGCGTGCTATCAATCGCTCCTATTACATTAGGGAAGGCACTAGTTGCTGCAAATCCCCTGAAAACTTCTTCGACTCTGTTACCTTCTGGCCAGGTGATAAAAGACGGAGCAAGGTCAACTAAAGCTTTCTCAACTCTTCTTACAGCTCTCAGTGCAGTGGATCTTCCAACGAAAAATTTCTCACAGATTGATCTGGAAAATATGTAGATCCCAAACATAAAATTCACTTACTCATTAAAAAAATATATTTCGTAAGTCGAGACTTAGCAAGGATTGGAACGTGAATTAATATACCGATATGAATCTGGTGTAGCCATTTTCCATATAGCAATCAAAAATTGCTTTTCAGGTGACATCATTGAGCGACTTGACTTCCATCTCCTTAATGAATCTTTTATAAGATTCAATATATAGTTAAACGTTGATCGGCTCATCCTAGAAAAATATGATAATAGTTTTGTAAATTTAGAAATATGGATCTCCCGCTTTTTGACTTAATTTACTACATATTTTTATGTTAAAACCATGAATAAATACCTATAATGTGATTTGAATTGTTCATCACTATAAGCTGGTACAACCTCTTCTACGTAATTTTTTAATCGTGGTATACGTTTTTTTGTCATTCGTCGCACAAGAAAACTCAAACATTCATCCATGTTTTTCTCGTAACTATTGCTGTCATTTGCATCCAAGTCGTCGTCTTCATCTTCGTTGAACAGTACCCTGCTTAAAAAAAAATAGAATTCGATAAGAAACGATAAAACTAATTGCCGATTTCAATCGTTTTCTATCAGTCCTATGTACATCAAGTTGAAGTGATGATAGAGTTTCTATCTAATGTAATCTGAACCGTATTTTTTAAGCAGGGAATTGTTGGGAAAACCATTTGTTATTAAGCCATATAAGAAGGTTATCGTTTATTTTATATTCTACCCTAATAAGTTGGCGACGATAGAAAACGATTCGATTCCTATCACGCATTTTCATATTAATAGATAGAAAACGATTGAAATCGGCAATTAGTTTTATCGTTTCTTATCGAATTCTATTTTTTTTTAAGCAGGGTACTGTTCAACGAAGATGAAGACGACGACTTGGATGCAAATGTAGAATATAAAATAAACGATAACCTTCTTATATGGCTTAATAACAAATGGTTTTCCCAACAATTCCCTGCTTAAAAAATACGGTTCAGATTACATTAGATAGAAACTCTATCATCACTTCAACTTGATGTACATAGGACTGATAGAAAACGATTGAAATCGGCAATTAGTTTTATCGTTTCTTATCGAATTCTATTTTTTTTTAAGCAGGGTACTGTTCAACGAAGATGAAGACGACGACTTGGATGCAAATGACAGCAATAGTTACGAGAAAAACATGGATGAATGTTTGAGTTTTCTTGTGCGACGAATGACAAAAAAACGTATACCACGATTAAAAAATTACGTAGAAGAGGTTGTACCAGCTTATAGTGATGAACAAGCTTCGAGGCCCTGTTTAAAAAATCGGTAGAAAACGATTTTTAAAAAATCCTATCTAATCCAATCGTGTTTTTAGTTCGTAAAATTTAGATTCGTTATCTAATATTTCCTATACAATTTCTATCGTTTTATATAAAAAGAAGCAGATCAATTGTTTATCGTTTTTAATAGGTTTATTATTGCATATTATATAGGATGAGTTTATGCATGACACGACAAATTGATCGCTAGTTAACTGTATCATGAATTTAAGGATGTATTGCACGTACATTTCCCACCAAGAATCTGATTTGATTCGAATTTGAGTGCTTTGACACGAGAATAAAAACTGAAAAAAATTGACGTCTTGGAAGATAGGAAGAATGTTTATTTTTAATAGTAATGCCAAATATATATATCCCGACTGATTGGCAAATGACAATATAAGACAAATCCTATTTGAAGGACGAAATAATAATTCAATTGACGACTTGGTTGATGATGGGAACATGGAATGAAAGGATATACGAAATGGATCATCAGCGAAACACGTATCTTACTTTTAATTAATATTATATTCTTATGTCAATTTTATTATGTTATATGCATATTTTTCGACTAATCAATATATGAATATGAATGGGTTATGCGTGAGTTTTATGTCTATGTTATACCAAACGGAAATTTAATGTTAATTTTTTTGAAAATTTGTATCATTATCATCAGACGTAATCTGAATATTAATTGATTTTGAATAGACATATATAAATCATTCACATGGTTATTTGAATTTCGCTACTTGTTTTATGCTTATTTATTTAACAAGAAAGTTATAAGTACATTTGGCGCCCAACGTAAAGGCCAAGGTAGAAATAGTTTTGCCTGAAAAAAAATTTTTGTTTGTTTGTGTGAATTGTGTGTTTGTAGAATGAGTGTTAAGCGAACTCCTGTAAGGACGCGGAAACAAAGGAAAGTCATAGACGATAAATTAGAGGAAGACGGGGAATACAGTGCTGGCAGGCTACGCGATAATAATATTCAAAGTTCACCGGTAGAAATGGCCGAAGGTCAAGAATTGTTCGGCACTGCGGCAGTAATATTAGAATTACAACGTGAAATAAAATCGTTACGAGCAGAATTAGGCATTGAAAAAGAACGCGTAACAGTGTTAGAGACTAGAGAAAGCCTAACGAATATAGATAGGCCTATGGGTGAAAATGATCCCGGTCTGGTAATGTTAGAACGCTTGGTAGAACAATTTAGGACCAATAAAGTGGACATCGCAATGCCCAAGTTTACGGATAGCGGAATATCAAATCCTCGGATAAAAAACGATTCGATTCCTATCACGCATTTTCGTATTAATACTGTGACGTGGTGGATTTCACCCGTCCTGTCCTCGGCGGAAAATCACGCCGAAACGCGATATGGGCCTAAAGGCCATAGCAAAGTCCAGGCAGGATCCACCGACCGCAAGGGCCTAATTAAAATTTCAATCGATTATTTTATTATTTTTCTTCCGTTTGGCGTGTACTCTACCGGAGTTCGAATAGGTGCTCGCTCGCCATGCCCATGAAGACGCGGAGAGAGAGGGAGAGCCAGCTGGAGTCCCAGGAGGAAGGGAGCTGCGACACGCGAGGGTCGACACTCGCGCTATCTCCGGACAGCAGCTCTACTGGCCCAGGAGGCGCGCGCAACGCGGGATAGCTTGACGTCACGCGGCAGCAACGCACTCTACTCCGCTGGTACTCAACCGCGACGACTGGAAGCGGCGCTCACAGCGCCACACGACTGAGCACCACTACCGACCCCTATGGCATAGCGCCCATCGTCAGTTTGCGCATAATTATATTTGTTAGTAAATTTGAAACAGAATTTTATTCCATTCCGGTAAGGATTCGGATTAAGACCAGGTGGCAGGAGAGGAAATATAGATTATCTGACGGAAGTATATTGTCTTATTTTTACGATCAAGTGCGAGCAGCTCAGTATTTATCACCTCGTTTAGGGAATTATGAAATGCATTATACAATTGTTCAGCAGCTGCCGTTTAGAGTAAGGGAAATATTGGCTACAGTTGATTATGCGGACACGACCATATTGGTTCAGGCATTGGAGCAATTGGATAAGTCAAGAGAAATTGAAAACGAAAGGTTTAGAAATACTCATAATAGGGAACAGATTAGTGACACAATAAAAAAGCAAGTTAATCAAATAAGTGTAGATAAGGCTAATCAGATGAGTGATCAGTACTCAGAACATAATAGTAATAGGCACAGATGG
>NW_014333019.1:13890-136814 GCF_000341935.2 Cephus cinctus
CTTTGTCTTTGCCCGACATGAGATATCCTCCTCCTAATGTAAACATACCACAAGTTCAAAGTTCGTTTAATAATCATTCCTCGTTAAACTAATGAAGGGTGTGGGAGATATTGGTCCGTCGAGGCACACCCAAAGATATGATTTCGTAGAGGAAGTTGAAGAGGACCTTTGTCAAAATAATCGTGATAATGGTGATAATGCGGAGAATAGGGCAAATAAGTGTCTGTATATGCTCGTTACAATAGGGGGTCGTGTGTATTCGGCAATGGTGGATACAGGTAGCCAGCTCTCATGTGTCTCGGAGCAGTTTTATAAGCATGTATTAGCACACTTAGCAATACCGGAGCTGCCTGTTTCCAACATGCATGTAATTACAGCGGTGGGTAGGAAGGCGACTGCTGTTAAAAAACAATTGTTTGTAAAATTTGCTATGGGAGAAGTCGTAGATGAACACGTTTTTTTTGTTATATCTGGGTTAACATCTACCATAATTTTGGGAAATGATTGGTTAGACCGCGTTGGTGCAATATTAGATTATGATGCAAAATCGGTAACAGTAAAGGGGGCCGTACTCTCTTCGGGGCTTACTATGTTTGGGAATGGTGCGGTCAAGGAAGTGTCTGTAGCTGTTATTGAAATTAATGATAGTTAAAAAACAATTGTTTGTAAAATTTGCTATGGGAGAAGTCGTAGATGAACACGTTTTTTTTGTTATATCTGGGTTAACATGTACCATAATTTTGGGAAATGATTGGTTAGACCGCGTTGGTGCAATATTAGATTATGATGCAAAATCGGTAACAGTAAAGGGGGCCGTACTCTCTCCGGGGCTTACTATGTTTGGGAATGGTGCGGTCAAGGAAGTGTCTGTAGCTGTTATTGAAATTAATGATAATACACCAGATCAGGGGGAAAGTCAATGTGATTATTAAATAAATATTGATCACTTGATAGAAAATCGGTGTATTTCGCCGAAAAATATTAATCAGTAAAGGAGAAGATCGGATAATAATCGTGAAGCGTGCGAAATGTTCTCAGATGCCAATCACCATACAAGCATTGATTGTTCATTGAGACAATTCCAGGAAAACTCTGATCTCAGTTGGGACGATGTTCCATTAAATATTGCTATGCTATTTGATTCAAACAATTTGAAGCAAGTAGATTGTAAAGAAATAATGATGCCGGTTGGCAAGAAATGCGGCCGTAGCACAAATACAGCAAAGTCTGCTCACGAGGACAGTGAGAATATATGTATTGAGAAAAAATCCGGATATTATGATCTGTATAATTATAATGTGTCTGTTATAGAATCAAATAAATGGCATATTCAAAATGATAGTCTCATAGGGAAGAATATTCAATGCAATAATGCTTGTATGTATCCTTTGAAAGATCTCATTGAACGGGAGACTCTTGAGGACATTCATAATGTTAGCGTTGAAATTACCGAGGAGTGCATTGACAAAGAAGCTTCCAATAAAGACGCATTCTTGACCGAATTATTTCCTATCGTGCGTGAGCTAACATTGTTGAGTTCGGAAGAGAAAGCTCAATTTATTGCACTGATGAGCAAACATCGTGATTTATTTAATGATAAGCCAAGCTCAATATCACATTACGAGCATAAAATTCAACTAACCAAAGATAAACCATTTATTAGGCGTTCATATCCCATTCCATTATCTCAAAGAACAGCAGTTGCCAAAGAAATACAATATATGTTAGAGGCAGGAATTATTGAAAGATCTGTAAGTCCCTACTGTAATCCATTGCGTATTGTGACAAAAAGTAAAACCGACTAACAAATGTATGGAAGGTGCCTATCAATTAATTGAAACTAAGAGGCCAAACGAGTTGGTCACCGTTGATTTTTATGGGCCTCTTCCTCGCTCTACAGGAGGCGTCCAATATATTTTTGTTATGCTAGATGCTTTTTCGAAACATGTTAAGCTATATCCGGTTAAGAAGGCAACCTCAGCAATTATTTTGAAAAAAATATTTAATGATTACTTACCACATATAGGGAAACCAGATTCTATACTATCAGATCATGGAACCCAATTTACGGCGACTATATGGCGTAAAACTTTAGAAAGCGCAGGGATTCGGGTGCTATTTTCATCCATCCGACATCCTCAGTCGAATCCCACAGAACGTGTTATGAGGGAGTTAGGCCGTCTATTTCGCACCTTATGCGCGGAAAAACATTCCGCATGGGCAAAAGTCATCCCGAAAGTAGAACAATTACTTAATGTTACTCACCATTCTAGTACTGGGTACACCCCATATACCTTGCATTTCGGAAAGCCCGCTAGTGATATTATATCCACGATCGTGAAATTTCCTGACAGTATACCTATTGATAGCGAGAAACAAATAGAATTAGCCCGAGACCGTCTATATCGAAATTATAAGAAACGGCTTAAGCAACAAAAAATAGTGTCCACAATACCATTGGACGTAAACGATTTGGTATTGCTAAAAGTGCCCCACTCTTCTAGTGTGACCGACTCTGTTACAAAGAAATTCTTCTATCTGTTCGAAGGTCCATATAAGATCAAGAAAAAAATAGGACACAATGCTTTTATATTAGTAGAAAAATCGGACGAAACTAAAATTAAGGGAACTTATAACCGCGCTAATCTAAAAGTGTATCATGATAGACGACTTCCATTGGACGAAACAACTAAATAATATTGCGATTGTATAACTGTATATATGAACATTTGAGTCTATTATTTACCAGGTTAAAAGATTACAACTTTACACTGCGCCTCTCTAAATCCAAATTTTGCAAGTCTGAAATACCGTTCTTGGGATTTGTCATTTCTGCAGAGGGTATACGTCCTGACCCAGACCGTTTAGACCGTATTAAGAAATTTGAAGAACCAAGGAATAGAAAACAATTGCAGAGTTTCATTGGATTATGTAATTACTACCGTCAATTTAGTATTGGGTATGCAAAGTATATACACCCTTTTCGAAATTTATTAAGTATGGGAAATGAATGGAAATGGACAAGACAACATGCGGAAGCATTCCAGTCGCTAAAACATGCCTTTTATAATTGTATAACTTTAAATCATTATATTCCCAATGCAATGTTAAAGGTTCAATGCGATGCGAGCGACTATGGAATAGAGGGAATATTGTATCAGCTAGATGAAAGAAATAATCCTAGGCTAATATCCCTTGTAAGTTAATTGGTGTCACTAGGTATTATCCATAATAACCAATCAGACACGAGTATCGGCTTACTAGCGACTATCGTGTCCGGTACCGAGCTAGTCGGGAAAAGATCGTCGATTTGAGTAGACGTAAAAGAGTATAGCTAAAGCCCATAATGTAAAACGTGGCATTGATTCATACGAAACATAGATCTAGTATTAATACTCAGTATCTGCGAAAGAAGATCTAACAATTGTATCCAATCTTATCTTGAACGTCAAATATTACCCAACCAAGGAATTATCTGTATATATCCAGGATGATTGGCAAACGACAATATACGACAAATCCTATTTGAAGGACGAAATAATAATTCAATTGACGACTTGGTTGATGATGGGAACATGGAACAAAAGGATGTACAAAATGGATCATCAGCGAAACACGTATCTTACTTTTAATTAATATTATATTTTTATGTCAATTTTATTATGTTATATGCATATTTCTCGACTAGACAATATATGAATATGAATGGGTTATGCGTGAGTTTTATATCTATGTTATACTAAACGGAAATTTAATGATAATTTTTTGGAAAATTTGTACCATTATTATCAGACGTAAATTGAATATGAATTGATTTTGAATAGACATATATAAATCAGTCACATGTTTAGTTGAATTTCGCTACTTGTTTTTAGTTATTTATTTAACAAAAGAAAGTTATAATTACATTTGGCGCCCAACGTAAAGGCCGAGGTAGAAATAGTTTTGCCTGAAAAAAAAAAAAATTTTTTTGTGTGTTTGTGTGAATTGTGTGTTTGTAGAATGAGTGTTAAGCCAACCAGATTATCTGAAAGGCTATTGCATATATGTCATGAAAAATTAGGACATGCCGGCGCATATAAAACTTTTGCGTATATGCGACAATATTTTTATTGGCGGAAAATGAGAAAGGATATCAAAGCTTTTATAAAATATTGCGATTTATGTCAACGGGTAAAACCGACTAACAAATGTATGGAAGGTGCCTATCAATTAATTGAAACTAAGGGGCCAAATGAGTTGGTCACCGTTGATTTTTATGGGCCTCTTCCTCGCTCTACAGGAGGCGTCCAATATATTTTTGTTATGCTAGATGCTTTTTCGAAACATGTTAAGCTATATCCGGTTAAGAAGGCAACCTCAGCAATTATTTTGAAAAAAATATTTAATGATTACTTACCACATATAGGGAAACCAGATTCTATACTATCAGATCATGGAACCCAATTTACGGCGACTATATGGCGTAAAACTTTAGAAAGCGCAGGGATTCGGGTACTATTTTCATCCATCCGACATCCTCAGTCGAATCCCACAGAACGTGTTATGAGGGAGTTAGGCCGTCTATTTCGCACCTTATGCGCGGAAAAACATTCCGCATGGGCAAAAGTCATCCCGAAAGTAGAACAATTACTTAATGTTACTCACCATTCTAGTACTGGGTACACCCCATATACCTTGCATTTCGGAAAGCCCGCTAGTGATATTATATCCACGATCGTGAAATTTCCTGACAGTATACCTATTGATAGCGAGAAACAAATAGAATTAGCCCGAGACCGTCTATATCGAAATTATAAGAAACGGCTTAAGCAACAAAAAATAGTGTCCACAATACCATTGGACGTAAACGATTTGGTATTGCTAAAAGTGCCCCACTCTTCTAGTGTGACCGACTCTGTTACAAAGAAATTCTTCTATCTGTTCGAAGGTCCATATAAGATCAAGAAAAAAATAGGACACAATGCTTTTATATTAGTAGAAAAATCGGACGAAACTAAAATTAAGGGAACTTATAACCGCGCTAATCTAAAAGTGTATCATGATAGACGACTTCCATTGGACGAAACAACTAAATAATATTGCGATTGTATAACTGTATATATGCATAAGATATTGACTAATTTTCTGTAAATGTGTGTGTATGGACTCGTATAGTTTACTTTGTACATAATAGTCAATCCTAGTCTTTAACATAAATATTGTAAATTGTAATATGTACGCAAAATCATATTCGCGACATTACTTTCTTCCGCACGATTTCATGGGGTTCTTTGTAGTCCTAACCCCATTTTTATCATTTGAGTTCAATTGCAAGACCCACTGGTCAATCGATTGAAAACAAACAATTACCCTTTGGATAAATTAGTCGGCGACAAAATTCTTACAGATACACCTTTTACCTAAATGAGACGTCCTGATAGGGATAATTTGATAAGGATGAGTCTACTGATACGATATTGTAAAACGTCGACTTTATACAGTTTATAGAACGTAACATTAATAACACATAGTAGGATTTATGTAGGTTAAAAATCCATCCCCTTCAAAAATTTATTCGTTTTACCTCGATTCACTCGTTTTAGGATTTAAAAAAAACCGGCATCAATTTCCTGATCGATTTTTCTCATTCTATGGATACTTGCTTGAATTACGAGTACCGGCATATTCCCACGGAATGGGTATGTTCTTTTTCAAAAGGAAGATTTTCCACGTTCCTGTCTCAAGTTTCCATAGCGGTTGTCCAGGAAGTCCAAGAAGGGTCGTTTCCAAGGTTCGAATTCCACTAGGATGTTTCTCCCCAGGTTGGCAGGTCGACTCCCTTCACGATTATCGCCAAGCGATAACGCTATGGAACGTGATACGGGTTGACATCTCCTTCGCTTTTACCTCATGGAAGGCGTGAGTTTGCCAAAGGCGGTCTGAGCTACGAAGAAGAGAAGCGAAGCGGAGGGACGAGGGGTAGAAAAGATCAGGCAATAAGGAAAAGAAAGAGAAGATGAGTAAAGGGGAAATACGGTCATTGATAAGAGGTAAGAGAATCTCGGGAATTTCGGGGGTTCAAACATTTCGGTATGTTAACCTTACGCAACGAAATTAAGTGGTCCCACGCCATCTGTGAAAAAGGATGACTGATGGAAGGCCTTAAGGTCAGATGCAAATTTAAATCATCTCACTGTAAGTAATTCCTAACCTTAATCAGGGCCTTAGAAATGGCATCAATTTGTTTCTATAATTTTTAATCTATACTTTCAGGTGTGACTCTACATTTTTTTTTTTTTAATAGCAATTTAACGTGATTGCAGATGGGTATATTTCAATTTGGTCCATAAAACCTTCATCGTGTGAAGCTTCTTCGGTATTTATATATTGTGACGTGGCATCTGGATGCACGTCACGAAATTTAATGAATTCGTCGGAGTCGTGGGGCCCGACAGAGCAAACTACGGGCCTGGCGGAGAGCTGTGGTGGCCAAGCAATACCGAGACCGGAGCATAGACCCTAGAAAGCCAACTAGATGGGACATTTGACGAGTGTCTTCACGATCAGAGGACATACGGGTTGCAGAAGCGGCATGGAGTCGAATATCGAGGAAGTAAAAATAGATGTGATTGCCGCCTTCCGAAATCAGCACCGCAGCCACCCAAACAGAAAAAAATGCCAGGATCTATTTCATCGGGATCGGGAAAACAATTGAAGATCATTAGATCGCTAGCGGAGCTGACGTAACAGCGATTCTGATTGGGCCAAGAGGTACTATTACGGCCTGCTCTCGAGAAGGTTTCCGAAATTGAAAATTTGTAGCATCAGTCACGACGTCGCCTAGCTCAGGAATACACGTGCTATCGTTTTTTTTTATCGCCTTGTCTACTATACCGTATCATTATCCACTTGAAGGATCTATAATCAAGAATAACAAGATCATCCGAGCTGTCTATTAGTCGTATTCCTACGCGTCGCCCTAGATAGTAACTGGATACAGTTAGCGGTAATAGCTGGCCAAAGGTAATAATTGGAAACAGTTAAAGGTACAGCTTCTCTGTACCTGGCGCCCACAAATTTGGTATATCGTTTTCTATCTTTTTTTTTCTAAATTTCCACAGGGTGCCACTTATGTGTTAACGATCACGTAAGATACAGGTCGTTGCTATTAGGACCGTCCTGACAAAGAACGAGTGTCTTTGTAACTGTCAATACTCAACACAAAAAGTCCTTCTTAAAAAATATACTTATTTATCCTTATTGTATCAGGAAACTGAATTTGGCTTTATTCCCTTTCCAGAGGCGACGCTCATGTTCATCGATTGGAAATTTATAAGAGATTATTTTGGGTCGCGAGACGATGGAAATTTCCAGGCTGAGTGAAAGAGGGTACAGTAGCATTCTTGCAGAATATATCATACACAGCGACAAAGTTTCGTGAGCGAATATACCACAACTCTCGAAAACGTTCCATGCTTTTCTCCTGGTAACGAGAAAGTAGAAGAGGGGAGAGAAAGAGAAAACAAAACAAACTTCTATTATACATTATTTATGAAGTTGGATCCATCGACCTCTTTTCCTGGCCGAAAAAAGTATATAAGCCCAAGTACTGAATTTTACAATGTGAAGAGAAAAAGAGACTCGACGCTTTTTCGTCGTATAACGGAGAAAAGTGTATAGTTGTGATTACCAGAATTATAATTAGTATCTGGACAAGAAAAAATTCAACAAATTTTATGTTAACAATAATACTAATAAGATTGATGAAGTAAACTAGCGAAACTCATGATACAAATGGACGAGGTTTAGCCAGTAGAGGTTCTCCGTATTTGAACAATGACGTCACTGGGCCGTCTCTACTCTGATTAGCTGACTTTACGTATGTTGTCTAGTCACGCAGTTACATCAGTTCCATTTTGAGGGGCCATCTCCTTATGAACCGAAACGTAAATAAGTCCCTTTAAAATTAAACTGATTTCGTTTGGAACGTGACGTCATTGGACCCTGCGCGATCTTAACCAAAATACGATCACTAATGACTATGGATCCTGTATCTTTATCATGGTGAGACTTACGATCGCAATGTTAAATTTTCACAAAATTCTTTTCCTCGTTACACAAATTTTTTGTTCCCTAAATATTAACCATTGCTCTCGTAATAATTTTTCTATGTGCACTTCTAGAGCTTAAAAACTCACACGCTTGCTCATCATCAAAGTAACAACCTGAATATTACAAACAAATAACCTTCAACGCCGTTTTATTACGCTTTGTCAGGAATTCTTTGATAAAGCAATAAAAAAAAAAGGAACAGAGGAACGCATAATAAAAAACGAACATGCTTCTAGCGCTCTCTGTAAAAATTGGCGAATAATTCAATAAAAGAGAAACTAAACTAATTTTTGGTATTCATACCAAAATATAACGAATTATTCATTGACAAATGCGAGAACGACGTAGATACGATAGATTTTTATCATTTTAAATATGATACCTATTAAGATTCCTCGGCAATATACACTTTTCACGTGACGTGACTACGAGGGATTGAGACTTTTAATAATAATAAAACTGGCCACATTGAATGTTAACGAACTAAATATAACGTTAGACGAAATTGTACAGAAATATTTCAACGCTTTTGTCAAGTTAATCAGTCGCGTTACCATCCGACAAGAATATCCACTCCCAAAATGTCCTCAGCGTTATATTTTAAGTGTAACGAATCACAAGATTTACTCTTTTATTCGTATATGCGCGCATATCTATATATAGGGACGAAAATCGATACCTGACAAAACAGAATGTATGGAATGTGTGACAAAATCATTTAAAACGAATACTTGTATTTTACATGTATTTATGACGAAAATAGTATATTATTCGCAGTAGGTAGTAACGACCAACTATTTCGTCGTATCTGCGCCATATTTATTTCCTCTACCTGATATACAGATATACATAGTCATATTCATGGAACGCTAAGACGAAGCTTTAGCGACTTTCATACTGCTATACGATGTAGTAAGTAGATTGCAGTCCTGCTTCTTGTCCTGAATGATATTACCGTATGAAGAGAGACCGTAAAGATGCATAAAGAGTGCTGGGCGGGTAGCAGCAAAGAAAAAAGAAAAGAAAACGGGAAGCTAAGCTGAGATAATCTGATAATCTGATAATCTGACCGGTAGTCAGTAGAATATAGCGATTTTTACTTTGAGAATGCATTTCGATGTTGTAAATGTATCTATTAAATGTGATTTTTTAAATATTTATTATAACTGTATAAAAAGGAATAGGCGAATGATAAGTACTTTGTAAGCATCGAAGAAAAGTGTACTAGCTGGTAAAAATTTTACGAATTCAACATGAATCGGCCAAAGGACGATCTCTCCTAAATAAAAGTAACGGGCTGCACGTAGTAGACGTCATTGTGAAAGGAGGCTGTGGTATGCACATCTTGAAAATGGCAGGCATTCAGGGAAATTCGTTCGTTCTTTTTAACGCTGGATGTTCTTTTACTCGGGTCTAAATATATATGTATACTATACTGTATATAACATATGTGAATATATAGTGCACTTTCATCCTAGTTCCATAGCATCTTTACAATCTCTATCTACCACCATCCAGTCACCTTTTCCTTATGTTTGGTACGTCCTCTATTTTTCCTCTATTGCAACCACAGTTCATTCCCGCTGGCAACTTCTTTTCCTTTCCTTTCTTTCCTTTCTTCTCTGCTATGCTTGCCTCGCCCGCGCAGGTAATTCCGCAGCCATTTTTCACGGTAGGAAACGTCGCGACACTCCTTGTCGACCTTGTCGATATTTTTCACGGAAGGAAATATCCGTTGTATGGTAAAATGTCTGAGCTTGTGATATATTTCGGTCTATATCAATATATACATATTTATACAGGTATAGCACTATATAATTTCGACGTATACTACTATTTTTATATTTCAACCTTACTCCGAGTCCTTTCGCACATTATGTCAGTATACCCTAGCTGATCCTGATTTTGCGATTTATCTTAGTGCGTGTAGAACGTTTTTTCGGTATATTTTTTACATAATTTCCCACGACGGTGATCTCGTCCGACCTGATTTCCAGCGGACCGTCGTTTCTTCAGGATCAGGCCGTTTTTATGCTTTCTCATTGTATTCCTTCCTTCTATTATATCTCAGTTGTCAGATGATACTTTTTCCTGTTCGCCATTACGCTATAGTAGTATATTTTTCTGTGAAGAATATATTACGGGTATTATTCATAGCTTATAAACAATTGTTAATGGTTACTTTTACTTCAACGTCTGTTGGTAGCTTTCTTGTGAACATTGACTTAGCTCATCTGTTATCTTTTTCCTTCATAAGAATATATTCCTACAGTGCGCTTTTCGTGGGCAATTAATAATATACATGTTAAACTTGGTACTTTCGTGTTACACGCTTTAATTGTGTATGACAAAAAGCTTATCCCTGGTACAAGTAGGAGTACTTATGTACCTCATACTCATTCCTGGCGGAGACTAGGTGAATACTCTACTCAGTATAATTTATGGGTAATTTTGCGGGTCGAGGATTACGAATAACCCTGTGGATTCTTAAAAAGTCATAATTTTTCATTAATAACAAAATACAGTCTTTGCCATATAGAACTTGGCACTTCCTCAGAGTTAATCGCACGAGTGCATTGGGTCAAATAAATTAAGTGTATTATTAAAAATATAATTATTATCATATCTAATTTACATAAAAAATCCTTCAGCAGGTAACAATACCTTATTTCCATGACTATAGCTATCCAAAAGAAAATCTTGTTTCAGGTGTAAACCAGGATTATTTTTCTTTCTACCGATATACATATATTTTGTATGACAGATATACTCCTGTTATATGTGTACGGCAAAATTTGAAGTAAACAAGGTGCTTATAGTATTAAGAAAGTTAAATTCCAAAGTATAGGGTGGTTTATCATCCCGATTACATATAACGAGTGGTTAATGTTTCTCATAGCTTTGTAGGAAGTGGCAGTTGACATGTAACGGTTAACGCAAGAGAATGTAAACTTGCGGCCAATGAAGCGTTGGATAACTTTTTAACGGATAACTCTTTTACGAGTGGCAGGACGTTATTAAAAGTTCATCCGAGTCTAATTGAGCATTTTGGTGCATGATGCATTTTCTGTGGTTATCAGCCTGTTAAGAACAAACGAGCCAACTCCATAAGAACGGAGGTGGAAAGTTCTTGGTAATTTAATCGCTCTGTCAAAATGACCTTAGTAAAACTTGTCTTGGCATAATATAGATTGCGAAACTCGGAGACTCGTGCAGCGACAGTGTATAAAGTTTTGGGTTATCCTTAAAAATATCGGACGAGTCGAAGAAAGTAATTTACGGGAGAAATTTTTATGTTTTCGGGAAAAAAGAAACGAAGACAGATAACAACAGTGACTATTGATAAAAACGAGAAACTGTCGTATTTGGAAAATTTTCTTTGACCTGGATAGACTTTTTGAAAAATCGTCTCATGGCAATTAGAAAAGTCTTGAAAAATTGCGGCTTACTGTTATCCTTATCGTACTTATGGATGATGACTGTGCAAATAAGTTGAGAAATATAAAAAGTAGAGAATGAGAAAAATGGTCCTCGTTAAAAATTTCGGTCTCACCAAAACTTTCTTAACAGCGATACGATCTTCTATCGTTATTCATCTCCGACGAGTAATTAGGACTAATTAGAAACTTGATACGCGTCCCAAGCATCGTGGAAAGTTTTACAAAAGACAAGATAGCTAAGTAAGTACATTACTTCCAATGACTTTCAGTTTCTTAAAACCAAATTAAGTTGCGCTATTTCGATCGCTATTAATTTTTGCAAGATTTTCCTAATTATACTGCGTATATATATAAATATATAATACAACGTATGTTTGTTGGTTTCGAATAAAAGGGATTTGAAATCAGAGCTTTTTTAACCTACAACCTTTTTTTTTATTTTTGCATTACTTCGTAATCGTAAGACTTGACATTTATATCGACAGCGATTCGGCAATTACTCGATCACGCGCTCAGTGCTTAATTCAATTTTTCAATTTCTGGCTACGCGATTAATAAAGAAAACAGTGACTTCATATACTAGGCACGTCAATTTCGAGTTTAGCCATCCGACGGAAATTCGATATTCGGTACGAAATATTATCACTTTTATTTTTATTCGGTGACGTAACATCCTGCTATAACCACATTGAGCACAGGTAATTTGAATTTTACATTGAACTATATCCTGCCAATATTTCCCTGCTTGAAGAAACCAATTTTCGTTTAACGTCGCAAATTACGTTTTTCATGTGATCCCTAGAAATTTGCACTCTTTTAATATGCAAAACTTGAATAAAAGTGATGAAAATGAGAATTCCATATTTTCCATTTTTTTCGGTGACCACAAATTTATCAGCCACACGATACGTTCTCGTGTCACATTGCTGTTATTTTTCTATCCCTCCAGTTATTTGCTCAACAAATAAAAATCGCACGCAACACCAACCCTACAGACCGAGAGTATAAATAAGTAGTACAGGTAATACAAAGTAGTATATAGTAATATTCATCAGACAACAGTAGTTTGTTCGTCAGTGTATGCTAGACATAAATAAAAAAAGAAATTTTCCCGCAGATTGTAGCTACAGCCTGACACCATGGGAGGCTGTGAAATAAAGTATAATAAAGACGGGACGGTTGGTATTGCATCATGAGTTTGCTAAGCGAACCGCAAGGCAAAACATTACCGCATAGCATAACCATTCTCTTCAGGCGAGGAGTCAGTGAGAAATAGCCATTTACGGAAATACGTAGAAAACGTAAATTTATCTTATCCAAGTACATTTATATGTTTTCCTAATGCTGAATAGTCGTTTGGTCTGCGCTTTTCGCATTTGTTTCAAATTTATATCACTATTTGCATCACATTACAATTCATTGGTGCGGTAATGAAATAACTTTCACTGTCTTATTTTTTTACCATTCCGAGTTATCAGTCGAACCTGAAGGTTCCTTTATCAAGTTTATTTATCAGCTTAAAAAAAGCAGGTAATAAGGTGTCATATGTTCCCTTCACCGGAATAGGTTATCCGATGACATTATTGGAACAAAATGTCGGCAGATCATCGGATAACCTTTAATCTCACAAGAGATATGGTTTTTTTTCCCTACCGACTGGGTGCCAAAAGGTCAAATATCAGGTGGGAGTTTGTTTTATGTGACGGCTGTATAGAAAATACTTGACGCCTCCTTTCATAGTTCTCTCAACCCAGAATTTTTCTTTTCCATATTTTGCCATTTCTCTTCTAGAATGGGTTGGCGTACGTATTGGAAAACAATTTCGAGTCGCATTCCGCGACGGCTGCGAAATACGTGTCCACGCGCCTATATCCATATATGTGTATATATGTATATAAATAGACTGTAGTATCGATTCTATCAAGTAATCAGGGTATAGGTTTTTAATCCATTACGCCAATTTTTTTTAAGGCTGTCGGCTCATAAAAGCCTCGCGTATTTTTTTTACTTGCACTGATTTACGTAGGTATATTGAAACGTCATAAATATCAGAGTAACGTTGAATCGGTCTATTAGTCGTGCTCGCTAATGATTCGTCAGTCGTAATTTTCACGATATTTTTAATTACGGAAACTGCATGGAATTTCCTGGTGAAAAAGTAACGGAAGGCTTCTCTGGTATTGCATGCGCGATACTTATGCACAGATGAATGACTGTCTACGCTTTTAAAAAAAATTTTAAAAATTCCTACCTTATCGAACTTTTACCTCTTTTTAAATAAATTCGTATAATAAATGTATGGATGAAAATTAAAGACTCGTGTAGCACTTTGAAATGCATTGTTCAAAGTGTTATGAGGCCATGAGGCCAGCAATTATCGATTATTGTTAATCGTTATTAAAGGGTGAAACGCTAAATGAAGCGACGCGAGGTCCGGAAAACGAACGCGGCCATTACCGGCGTACATCGATTCGCTCTTAAACGGCCGGAGAGCAGCCGTGCATGACAGTGGGACGCGCTTTAAAAAATTGCTTCCATTCGGCCAATCTGGCAGCGACAGTCAACGGTACGAGGAGGTTACGAAATGGTCAGACCTTTTTTTTTTCATTTCAAATATCGACGTTTCGCAGGAAATCCGAATTGACCAACCGCCAACAATGCGGAGCCATTTGTCGTGCGAATAATGCTTCCGAGTTAATGAAAATCCATATACGTGATTGAGTCTTTGATAAAAAAAAAAAAGTTAAAAAGTGAGCGATTGATGAGAAACCAATTTCTCGCTCGGTAACGTAGACAAATTTTATGAAACGCCAAAAAGGGTCGATAGACGAAGAGTTAACTATATACTTTCGCCATTCTTCTTTTTGTTTGTTAGTTTTTTCCTTGCTTTATTTTAATAAAAAAGTTTTTTAAATCATTTCTAATTCAAAAATTTACTTTTTCCATGTATAATATTTTTTGGCAAATTTTTTTCGTAATTATTGACTGAAAATATATTTCAACGATTCTTAAACTCGTCCTGGACGAGATACAGTTCCAAAACACTTGTCAAGCCCACAATTCCTGGTTTATTACAGACAAAGTCCAAGTCACGTCTCCAAAGAGAAGTGAAGTCTTCTTCGTTAGCTAAAATATGCAAAGTTTCCCTTTGAATTTCATTTATAATGGCAGTCTTTATGTCCTCCAAGTTACTACCGGTCGCAGCCGTCGCGCCCACTTTTGTCTTCTACGTGAGGGAGCCATTGTCGTTGGCGCGCCTTGTGTACTCCCTACGATGGGAATTACTTTTCTTCGACCGAAAAGTTCCGGCTGCGAATAAAATTCACGGGAAGAAACTAACGGCGCGAATGGTCCGTCGCGCGTGACTCTGCCCTCTAGACTTTTCGACGGGTACTACGATACGACGATACTAACCTCAAAGAAAAACGTGTGGCCAACGGATTCTTCCGTAAGGAAAGTAAGCTAATTTCCTTCTTTATTATTATTCACGGACGTATATGCGTAGTTTAACAAAAGCTACGTCTTTTTCTTTCACAGTATATATTGATTAAATGAAATTATTCACCGCTAGAATAATCCATTTCGCTAATGCTTTAAATTGGCTTGACGTAAATGGGATAATAATTGAATAGTCGTTTACCAAGATGAGAAATGATGGAAGCAAGGATACAAAGAAATAAAGCAAAATTTAGGTCCAAAAGGAAGTCCTATCAAAGGTAAAAGGGGTTGGAATTTCGAAAGTCAGGTAACACACAAATGCCTCAAAGTAATGACATATTAATTGCGGTAGCATCAAGGGGATCGAAAGGTGCTGGTTAAAGGGATCCAAATTGTGGTTAGAAACGTGGTTACAAGGGTAGTCATGTTCCTGGAATGTAGTACTTAGAGTGAAGAAACCTTTCTATCCCGGCGAACTATAAGACCGCAAGTCCTTACTCTTGTTAACCTTAACACAAGTAAAAAATGATCGTAGAGGTTAAATTAAATCTCTAAGTGAATGCAGTAGAGGAAATATATATGCATTCGTCATTACTTAACCAAACGATTTCTCTTATGTAATTAATTGTTCATTTGACTACATCCTCCTGAAAAATTATATAAATCTAACCATTAAACGAGCCGTTCAGTACACACATCGATAAACTCCATAAAACAAAAAGTTGAGAAATGCGATGAAGTAAAGTATATTGTAATTACTTATTATTCAATGGCCAAAAAAATTTTGCCGTTTAATGGTGCTAATCTTCATTATTCAGGAAAGTTATTATAAATATAAAAAGTTATGACTATACCAAGTGCTATGACACTTAAATTTAAGATTTTTCAAAAAGTGGAGTTAATCGATGTGTGCACTGAGCGGCTCAAATGTCAGGGTCATCTTGTACCTCGTTATACGGGTCTCAGATGTCGCCAATTGGCAACTTGCCTTGCGACGGCTAAAAGTCAAGGTCTCTATACAAAAAGTATAATAAGCTCATAAAATCTCTTTACATCAGTGTAAATTGTGAAGTAAGAAAAACTCAATTTTAATAACTTAAATTTACGTATACCGTGAAAATAATATATTTGGTGCGAGCCGCGGAAGGAATAAGTAGGAAAGTCCTGAAAATTGTACCAGATTGCAAACAGTAGTTTGGAACTCTTGTTAATTGGCTACACCCAAGGTAATTATCGAGGCTAATTGTTCGTTCGAAGTGTCAATTAGTTATTGCGAATTAAATTCTTCGCCGAAGCTCGCCATATTTATTTTACTTTTGCTGTCCAATAAAAACGTTTACGGGGTACACGTATATTTATGTATATAAATCGGATTGACAGTCTTGTTAGAAAACTTTATTGTTTTCACAAGTCACGTTATGAATTGACTGATGTGTTTACTTTATCGTGAAAATGTACAACGACGTTATTTTGAGTTTCTTCCTTTACACGAAACTTCCGGAAATTTTTGATATCCGGAATATTCTCATTTATTTACGTCAATCACATACAGAGGGTATCTTCGGTATATCAAGTAGATGACAATATCTCCTGTGTAAGCGATGCACCATAAAGATGAATTTCCAATATGGCGGCAGAGAATACTTCAGCCAAATCACAGAGGATTCCTTGCGGTCTAGCCTTTTCGGAAGCGAGAGTACCTACACCTTCGCAAAGCTCTCCTAACTATCGTCATAGTTGGCATAGTTCCTTCCAAACCAAAACCACCCCTGTAATACTATGTAGATATACGGTATGTTTCTCGACATTTGGGCCAGATATGAGTTTACTACTAATCGTTGCCATGGCACTGTAAGAAAGTACAAAATATCAAAGCACCATATATACATATATACACTATCGTAAATACACTATGTAATTTCCGCACGTAAAACAACCCCTAATGCTAAAAAATTACTTCGAAAGGATATTCGATCTTTCTGCTGACGGATTAAAGAATGATCTAGGGCTGATCGTGAGATAGGTCTCACACCCTCCCAGGTGTCTCTCACAGGTGATGGAAGCGGATTCACCTGCCACTTTCAGTAGAATATCCGTAGAGGCAGTTTTCCCTAGTGGTTGGGACAAACGAACGAATTGCTTGCGAGATGAGATATCAGGAAAGTATAGTATGATGGAAGAAAAATATAAGGCAGAACCTCGAGGTAAAGAAATAAAGTATTCGGAGTTAAAATCCGTTTATTCTTTCCATTCCCATTGAATGGGGTGTATATGTATAAATATATGTTTGTATACTATTATTCAATATATATATACGTATAAAATCCATGAATACTACCTTTCCAGAAATCATAACTATAGCTGTGACTGCAAGAAGCTATAAAAAAGATGGGTTCACGTATCACGCTCGATTTATTTTACTGTATTCAGGAGGAATATTGTCCTGCGAGAAGAAGAAGGATGCTGAATGGAAATGTAAAGACTGTTAAAGAAAAGTAAGACAGAAGCTGTGAGAATGAGAAAAACAAATTAGAATCCGTCCGTGGATCCCCAAGAGAACGACACAAACTTTCTTGCGTAACTTCCACGGCCAAGGGATGGTACAAGTATCGCCAGGGGAATAGATATATATTGTATTCGTGTAACTGACAGTAATTTAGTGGATGTTGTTACCTCAAGAGAGTAAATTAAAGAGTGGGAAATTTTATTTCGCTTCGTTCACAATATTCTCACAAGCTTAGGGCCAATTTTTCACCTTTCTTAGCGTTACATGGTCTTCCCGGGCAAAGGAGTAACAGAGCAGAGAGCAAATAAGAAAGCAACATGATAAATGGATTAAAACGAACCGTATAGACAGACTCCTTATAGTCTTCCCAAGAACCACTCGCTGAATGTTATTTTCACTGCGACAGGAAGACAGCGAAAATCGCTAAGTTCGTTCTGTTGAAAATTGCAACAGACTCATGAGTAAACAGATTTGAAAAATTTGTCACGGTTGTAAGTAAACGACAAAGCGAAATGGAAACCAGATTTAAAGGTGAATACTTTTTTTCCATTTACTAGGATTTTCCGAACAAATTTTTTAATTTTCTCTCTTCTGAGAATGTGCACAGCTTTTCCCAAATAAAGCCTTCCGGCAGGTTGATTGTTAACCCTGGGTCAGTCTAGTGGTCCTTGTCACTTCCTGCAGAAGCCAGGACGCGTGCCCCCGATGATTTACGTCCAGGAAACCTGGCTTTATGGGTAAATTTATGGCTATGCGGGGCTTATAAAGTGGGACGTCTATGATCCGAGTTAACGCCACTGCGATTCTCGCGACGCCATAAAGCGCCGGTTTACGGGTGCGCGACGTACGCCGTCTAAGAAAGCGATTCCGAGGCATCGCCAGCAGCGGCGGAATCTATAACTTTTTCCGAGATTCTCTCTGCATGATGCGCCAGGATTCGTAGCCTCGCAATTCTATGAAACAAACTGCAAGACATAAAGTGTCCGCAGTATTTGGCAAACTTTCGCGTAAATAAGTATATAGGTATAAAATGATAACCATGTGAAAGAATTCTTTCCACCTAGTGCTAAATCCTGCCGCTAGGTGAATCGATAACCACCACTCTCCCGTAGACGTCAAACTAGGTATCTATATTTATAATTTTCATTTTCAGGAAGCTACACTGTTATCGGATATTCACTACGGTCTATGTTGGCTGAGGTTAGCAAAGTCCACAAGACATAGAAGGGGTTTCGTAAGCCGTTGCATGTGGGCGGATTACCACGGAGTTGCATCAACCCTGAAAGCCAAGATGAACGGAAATTAAAGGTTCTTTGATTCTCGTTTCCTACTGTCTTAAAATATCCATCAGGTTCTTTCAGACCCAATGAAACGAGAATTAACATTGAATAATGTTACATTGACACTATTGACGCAGCAATGTCAATACGAATTAACCTATACGCGACTCTCGCTTGAAACCATATAAGTCAATAAAAAAAAATGGTGACTAAGATCCAGCTCATAACCACGGATCGAACGGCAGGATTAAGTCCAGAGGATTCCTGGCACCCGAGGAGTCTAATACAGGTCACATTTGGATTCATGAAAAGGCGTCCCGCACAGAATGTCGGGATCCATAGAAATGAAGGGTTCTCGATGAAAACTACCGGTCTTGTATGTGCGCCAAGGCTCTCATGGGATTTCGTCGCGACAGACCTCCGTTTTCATGGAGGGCAAAAAGTGCGAAGCTTATTGGAAAAGAGTAGCTCGATAGACACGACGATATTTTGTGTTGACTATAATTTGTGATATTTTTTTTGGAAATTTTATACTGTGCTATAAGTATCCTGGAATAGTCATAACGGTCGAGCACGGCTGTGAATTATTTGCATAATTTACATAATGCAACTTCATTAATTTTGCAAGTTTCACCAAAGTTTTCATGATACTCGTTAATTAGTTCATTATGAACCGTTGATATTCATATACAATTATACACGATCGTATCGTTGTGATATATACGAACGGACTGTTCTAGAAAAAACTATAATGAGAATTTTAAATTATAACAGGTTGCACGAGAATACAGCTATCGAGCAACAGCGCAACGTTCATTACGGTTGCTCGAAACGGGCGCGTAACAACAGCTTCTGAAACGTACGGCAATTAAACTCTTTTCGTGTAAGTACAATGTAATTAGAGAATGGCAAAGCAGGATTCCTGTTAGAGGATGTATAAGAGTGACTACTTGAAAAATCAGCAACGCCCACAGTGGCATCAATGAAAGAGAATAAAGCCTCTTATGGAATACAGGAAGCTTAAATACCACACGAGACTCAATGTGTTTCTATCTTTGCTATTGTTACCACAGATATATTATCCTTAAACTAGCTTAACCCGAGAGAACAATGAGCTGACAGGGTGCGTTCTTAGTATTGTATTAGGACTTCATAGGAAAGATAAATAAGCGACGTAGATATTCAGTCTTGTAAGAACAAACCGTCCCAACAAACATAAAGTAACAATTGCATGTCAGCAACATTACAATTTCCTGTTAACGGTTGAATAGAGCCATGAATGTAAAATCTTTTATAAGTATTCAATCTTTAACTAGGACTTTCCATATTTCCGATATACAGCTGTTACTTTATGCTTACTGGGTTTATATTGTGAATTATAGAAATTTATGCAAGCTTACTCAACCCGTGCAAGCTGTAAACAATTTTAAAGTAAAAAATTTGTAATCAATGAAAATTATGAACGAATGGTATTCACGAATTCACGTAAACATTAAAAACTTAAATTCGTATGTCAAATCAGATGAAAATCGTGCTCAGTAGCCATACAAAGTAGATACATGACTTTTAGATACAGCTTGTATCCCTGCAAGGATTAGAATTTTTTTTTTCTATATTACTTTCTTCGAAGTGTACAGTGCACAGAGTAACATTGCGTTCATTTAATTAATTTAATTTTATAACTGATAAAGCATTATTTAAGTACTTCAATGTTAAGTTGATCAAAGAAGATAATTATAAATAAGTCTTTTGAGCTTTGATAACGAATTTATCATCGACCCGGTTCCATCCCTCTAATAGGTCTGACATACCTGACACTCTTAGGTGAATTATGTATTCTACCCGAAGACACATGTGCACATGTATATTCAGAAATTTAGCCAAGCACATAGTGTGCCATACACAACCGCTTGACTCAAAGACCGACTAAACTGTATATCCTATTTGGATAAGGTAAATACAACCCACCCTTAAAGTTCCTATATTTAGCCCACTTTAGATATATATATGAGTTAAAAACATCAAACTGGAGTGGCGTAACATTTCAAATGCCTGATGACATTTCATTTACTTTTTTTTCCTTATTCTGTCCTCCCTCTATCCACAACCCTGTGACATTTCTACACCCTCGGCTGACTTCTGTCTGGCCTCGAATTAAGGACGAATGCCTATACACGGACACGAGAAACCAGGACGGTGGCCGCGCTAGGTTAACCTACATGTCAAAATAGCCGGGCTACGTTTCGGTTAGCGGTATAAGGTTGCTATTTACAACGCGACACGTATCGATCCAGCGACCTGCTCGGCCAAGTGCTCACCGCGTCTCCGTCCCTCGTATACTCATACACAATGAGTATCCTCTTTATTCAGAGTCCTTGGACACTCTTTGAACTCCTATGAACGTATTCCTGCCGTCCGTGGAATTTAGACGCGTGCACTTTGGAACTTTAGCCGCATTTACAAGGACTGGTTTCACGTTAACGAGCGCTAGGATAGTCCTGTGGAAGGGAGTGTAAAGTTGGATGAACCACAAGCGCGTTACGTTTCCTGTATATACGAGTGCATGGTATAACTGAAAGGTGAGTACGTGTGTACCGGTAGGCAACGAAGCATCTCCGAGCGAAATGGTACCTCTAATATGGCGAGCAGAGACGTATTATACAGCGAAGTGGGTATCTCACGTGAAACCAACCGTATATCAGAAGTCTCGAGGATGCAACGGTGCATACGAGCTATGTCAGATAGTCGTAGAGGAATCCTAAAGAATTTTGAATTCACGAGAGTTAAATGAGTCGAACGTTCAATGCGAACGAGTTTGGAACAGCATGGGGAAAATTGCTTATATTTCGAGAGTCCAATGCCGAAGAAGGTCGAAGGAACTTTCTTTTTATGTTGGACATCAGTCTCGAAGACAGTGAAAATTTAAATATGAAATTAGATCACTTTATTAAATACCATTTTAAATTAGTTTTTAAGCATATCTGCATGAAATAAGTTCCTGAATATATTTGCTGTATTATAGAAAAAAGTTTCTGCGCATGCGCGATTACTTTCAATACCATTTTTATTTTCTACGCGTGAAACGTCAAAGCACAAACCGAACGGCTGTGCCCTAAGGTCAATCTATTTGTCAGTGTGTCACCTTTTAACGAATTCTTCACAATTTTTAAGTACAGTCCAAATTTTTGCGACTTAATATTATTCTCATTAACGATAAGAAAAAACAATGACGCACATTTTAATCAGACTCGAACCTAATACGCAATTACTTGAGATTTATTTGAGTTTGAAAAATATTCTTTTATTCTCATGCTGTGGTAGGCTTATCCGTTTTACTCACAAATATATTTTTTTTGTTCTTTCGCATAAAGGATCCGTGTGGATCCTGGCAGCTATTTTTTTAATCACGATCTCGTATTTTGCGTGGGATCGTTTTTAAGTTTGCCCTTTCGTAAATATTTGTAGAAAGAGTCGAGCGGCTCCCGCGGGATTACCCAGGCTCCTCCGGACAATCCCGTTTCAAAGCCAGTACGATAGTTCCGCTCAAACTTTTCGATTTGTTTATTTTCAAAGAATTCTGCCGGATACTGGGAGCCCTTCCATATCATCCATTAAAAATTCACCTATGTAGATGCATGTACATATGATGCACGTATCAACCATTTATTATATTGAAAAGCATACACATATTGGTAGGATATACGAGTAATTGGACGACCAAACTTTAATGGATAAAAAAATTTGTAATATAATTACGTCATGTGCGATGTAATCCATGGAAAAATATGAGGTATACAGTTGACCATTAAATTACAGGCAGCGGTCCAATCAAAATTTATATGAATTATTCATATTTTGATTAACCTTATTAAAAACACCCCAGCTAATATTTATTCTCTTCCTATACGCTTTCTGTCATCACTGTAAGAGAAGCATAGCGCAACGTCACCATCGTATAAATGCCAAAACTCAGGTGCATTTTCAATAAGTTTTGCTGATATCCAATCGATTTCCTGGAAACTCGTGTAAGGATGCATCAATACGTTTCACGGTTACTGGGAAGTTTTCCTGGCAAACTTTTCCACAGTCTAGATGTTTTACTATTTTCTTTGACTGCCAGGAGAGAAGCGTAGTTGAGGTCCTTCTTTGTTGGAAATCCTATACTGGAGCGGTACCTCTTTCTTGGAATATTATACCCAACTGACTTACGTAACGCAGTGAAATCCGCTGTTACAGTTCCAAAAGGACCTCTCACTGCTGACTGTTCAACGCCGAGCAAATTACGTAGTCTTTGTATAAGCAGTAAACGCGCAAGATGCTGCGTCCAGAAGTTGGAAGAAGCGATAGAGTGCCACCAAAGGGAATGGTTAAAATTTTGGTAGCCCTCTGCCAAGAAGGCTTCTTTCTCGTCGTTCGCGTGACTCACGTTGTTTGGAATTTGTTTGATCTTGTTCTTATTTTATTATTCACGAAAGCCGATTCAGTGTAGGTGATATTCGTGTAAGCGCATGACCTAGTGCTTTGAAAGCTTTATAAAGTTACATTGCAAGGCTATGTGTCCTAAGGATACGTGTTAACTTGTACAATAATAAATGAAAGTTTAACAGGCTTTGATAATAAAGCATAAACAATGTTCAGTCGTTAAAGAATTACATACTTAGATTATTATTTGTTCTTAAAGTAATATAACGTTTCGTTGACATTAAAATTATAACCTGCTGGCTCTGGAGAGAGGGTTTAAGGATTTACGATAAAAATCTAAAAATAGATAAACTCACCAACTGCGAAAGCGACAGTCGTAAGTAGCAACAGGGCCAGAAAGGAAGCGTCGAGTTTTCGTGCCATTCTTTTGGCCCGCCTTTTGAATCTTCACTCGGTCCCACGATGATCACTTCATCCCGACCAAAATTTTGATCCACCCCAAGTAACGAAATAAAGGAAAAACAAACAGGAAGCGGAGCGACGATTTTTAAGACGATAAAAACTGTAAAGTTACAATGGAGTTACGTAACGGCGAAAGACGTCCGGATTCGCAGGATAGCGAACGTGAACTAACAAGTCGCCGCGTTTACGCGACCAGCCGCGCAGGGTTACTTCGCGTTTCCACCCCTCGGATCCGCTTCAACCCTCAAACAGGAATACGAGAACCAACCGCCGGCAGCGCCAGGCATTACGGAAGAAACCTGAATAAATAACTTTTTGCCTCAAAATTCTTTTCAAGCCCGAAGCTTATTTTATAAGAGTTTTTTTAATTGACCACTACCATTCTTTAAAATTAGTTTGACGGATTCTCTTATATAAAAATAAAATTAAGTTACTCGAGATTGTGATTAAAAAAAGTCTGTTCGCATTCCTACTTGGTATATTAGCTACCCTCAGAAATCGCTGTGGATTCTGATTGAAGCAACATAACATAAGATACACAATAGGCGAGAAACTTTCCTTATAAATTGAGGGTATTACGGATACCCCGAAGAAAAATCTGAACTAATATTAAAGTAAAGAAAGAATTTGGCAATAGTGTAGGTTGAGAGATGTGCACGTGTAATATGCATATCAATCGGGGTAGTCTGAAGTAATAACAAACGGAAATATTTTCACACGGCAGAGTGAGCACCGATCGAGCACACGTTCGTCTTAGACGAATCTTTTCTGTTTGATCAGAGTTTCTCATTGGGACGGTGATAAAGGGGTAGGAGGAAGGAGTTACAAGAAGGGAATTCGCCAGAGAAGGGCACTCATTTCTCAGGACGTTGGAATGGGGCTGATATTAGAGTTTGCTACTAGCGATAAGCGGATATCCTATCCACCCTCGGTAAAATCTGACCTTATTTTTATGTCCCTCCTATACCACCCTCTTTATACCTCCACGTACCGATAGAGTACAGTTCTTAACGTGACATAAATGAAAAAACAGCTTATATTAATAGCTAGCACTGTACCGAAGAACAGCGTTACCATCCTAAAAAAAAATAAAAGTTAATAGAGTATATCGATATCAACCCTTATAATTTTAGCGTTACAATAGGTATCTAATAATATTACATGTTATCTAAAGTACAGAGTAAATGTCAACGTTAATTGTAGAACTTTACGTCTGATCATTAAAACCAGGGAGCATGTCAGTATTGTTTCTATTATCGTAGCCATTATTACTTGTCTGTAGCGTGCCAAAGTAATGTGTGGCTATATGAATCAACCAATCAATGAATCATGAATCAATCAATAAGTATATCGGTATCAACCCTTATAATTTTAGCATTACAATAGGTATCTAACAATATGACATATTGTCTAAAGTACAGAGTACATAAATGTCAACGTTAATTGTAGAACTTTACGTCTGATCATTAAAACCAGGGAGCATGTCAGTATTGTTTCTATTATCGTAGCCATTATTACTTGCCTGTAGCGTGCCAAAGTAATGCGTGGCTATATGAATGCATCCACGTGCATATAGTATAACGTATGTACATACGTGCATATAGTGCCATGTCTCCTGATAGCCTCTCACACGTAAGCGACGCTTAACGGGTCGAAACCGCATGGGACGAGCCTAATTATGCCGTGAGGGTGTTAAGCGTAGTGAGGGAGACCTGGACCAAGTTCAGACAGCTTCACCGGGAAAGTTACCTGGCTTCTCATTCCATAACCTAGCCTTTCATTCACCCTTTCCATCCGATGATGCGTCCAACTTTGTCATGCTCGAAGCATAGTAATCTCCATCCCTTCGTGGCTTGGTACAGGTACAATGCAAGTTGGTGACATTTAATTATCACAGGACTCCTGTACGTAAAGTAAAGTACAGTTATGATGGGAAGGTCCCAATAGCGTGAGATGCATACGATATATGAATGTCAAATTGTACTATCGTATATGCATCGCATTTTAGATAGGGTCTTTTCTAAAAAGTTTACTATTGCAATAGACTATATTCGTCTGAGATCAATTCTCTTGTCACGTATCGAGTACCTCGCTGTTCCGGAGAGATAAGAGAAAATACAAATTATATGGAATGAGTCTGTAAATGGATCTCATTTTTAAGAACACTAGACCGGCACGCACACTTGGCGCATGACAAAAAAGGCGTTAACGCTCTCTACAAATATAGTATCAAATTGCATAGTCTTGAAAATGACGATTTATGTACCGAGCAATCAATTTAAACTGGTTTTAAAGTGCTTTTCTATATCGATCTCTCTCTCTTCAATGCCAGTAACATAATCGAAAATGAACTACTGTCTTTCAAAATTGAAATTGGATTCATTCTAAATTGACCAGCCTGTTCCTTAGCTGCCATGTCACTTGGTCAATCAGACAACCCTTTCTTAAACCAGTCAGCATATTTTTTCAAACTGATCATTGTTTTTATAAAATTAAATAATTTATTTCGAAATGATAGTAACCTATTTTTCAATTGATTGATTAACCATTCAAGTTTGCTTCATCATTTCTTTCATTTCTGTTCAGTGCTGTAACGCTCTTATCAATCAATGTATAATAATGCACTGCATTACATAACTTTATAAATAAATCAGTCAGTCCCCTTTTTATTAATATTTAGTTAATTTTTTACCAATTAATTTAATCATCAACCTTTATATCCTGATATTAATTCTGACCAATGCAACCGAAACTGTCTGCAATCATACAGTTCTGTTTCAAAAACAGCATAATCACACATATCACCCAAGAAATCAGCATCACGAAAAAGCGCCAATAATACTCATATGAATTTTTGACTAAAAGGGAGAAAGAAAAAGAAAAAAAGATGCATAGATTAAACAAATCAGCAGTATAACTTACCACAGCCATTTGATGGTCGATCAGGGTACTTTGTAAGCTACTCTGAATTTCCCAGGCTGAGTATGGTACGTCCTTCTCTCCTAGGAGAAATACGAGATCCAAGAGCGTTAGGACCGGTCAGAGCCATTAGTGAAACCTGACAATTAAGCCCTTCGCCTATTAACGTCCTCGAGACTATAACTACCTCGTTGTTAATGGTCGGTGGTCTTTTCACAGTGCAAGTGTGAGCTGAGTAGCTACGGTCTTGAATATTACGATCCTAAGAGATATAAGGGAAGATTAATGCCATGTGATTCTAATTGCAATAATGTAGGATTATGGAGACTGAACGTTCCTTAGCGAGTATCATAACCTGGAACAGCTGTCGTACCTTAAGAGATAGGAGACATATATCATACGATTTTTCTTTCTTTTCCCCCAGTGTCGAATTTTTCGGGTTTAACGGAAGAACTTGGAGGCGTGGACGATGAGCAATAAGGCCATTCTGCTACGAGGTGATTGCAAAAAGTTCGGAGGAGACATGGCAGCCAATAGAAGAACCAGCTGCTGGTGGCTAGAAAATGAAAACGAAGGAGCGAGAATCAGCAAGGTAAAGGACAGTTGGGGCGCCCTTTTCTAATTCTCTTATCAGTCTTATCACCAACCCTTGACCTTTAGCACTACTTGTTCACCACCTTCCATATATAGTTCAATAAAGTAAATATCAGTCGGAGCTGTTTTTATTTTTTTATGTCATAGCGCCAACGTATATTTTTCCTAATCATTGACACAACATCGCACGCTTAACGGCAGTAAAGCACATAGAAATGGGATCATAAATCTATATAGCATTTTTGTTAAAAAGTTTTTATATATCCTCCATTGTTCTAGTTTTACTGGTTTATTTAGAACATTCGTGCCAACTGAAGTTGGTTCTACTGTATAAAATAAACGGTTAAGCTAAACTTAGCTTACGTAATAGATCCGAACAACCCTATTCGAACATGTATTTCCTGATAAAGAATATTATACCACTGTTTTACCTTTCAATTAAGGAACGTTCCATATTACTCAAAGGCTTTGTACGAAAGAAAATCCAGAATAAATCAGTCAAAGAATAATCTTGAATGACTAAATCAGTTCTTACAGCGACACAGCTCAATGGTACTGTCACGAATGCAGGTAATCACCGTTAAAGTATTTAAAAATATTACAAAAGATTTTTCAAATATATTCAGTACCCTTCTTTGTCACATTCTTGACTCCAATCTTTTTCGTTCTCATTTATCGTTTTTTGTTCTTACGAACCTCAAAACACAATTTACAGATCGCGTCCTATGTCCCGTACTGTTATATCGCCACTGCATACCAGTAGCTTTGTTCATGAGTTTTAACCGTTGACGTCCGGACGAAGTACCAGGTCGTGAATACTCGACAATTTGCAAACAGCACTTGGCAAAGTGACTAGAATTTATATATTGATTGTACGATCCCTATTGAGATTTCCTAATGTCATCGGTGCGTTTTCATGACAATCAAACGAGCTACTCTGTTATTCCAATGAGTGGGAAACGTCCGACCGATAACGGGCTGAATTATCCGAACCTGACACGTTATCCCACCGCGTTCATACACATACAAATATAGTAGATGTTCAAGGGACACGATAGACCAGACAGGTCGAGGAAATGTCGCGTGACAACCAGCACTCCCGGGAACAATGTTTTACCATATGCTAACATAAGGCAATAATCATTTGCTAAAGTGTCCGTCGAGCATATTCGCACTTGTTTATTGCAAAAAACAATATATCAACATTGTCATGAACTGTAAATTAAAAAATGAGCAATTATCGATCAAGCAGCAATTAAAATCAACCGAACACAAATAGTCCAGGTTCGAAAGCATCATCATTGCCAAATTATTTCTATTACAGTACAGGTAAAAAGAAAAAAATAAGAAAATAAATTAAAATATGTAAAATTGAGATTATCTGAAAGATTGAAAATTTATGCATTAAAGTGGTTAAGGGAATACATAGTTATTGATTATAAGTATAGGTATATAGTATACATAGGTATAGCAGACAATTTACATAAGAATTCGAAAGCCCGATAGCAATATTGCAAATTTAAGCAAGGATCCTTCTTGCATTTCATTTGACCATAATTATAGCGAATATCCGATCCTGTAGTCAGACAAGAGGTCGGACCCGCAAAGTTCATGGGGCCAACTCAGGGCCGCAGATAATGTGGTGGATTTAAAGTGGCAAAGCCTGAGGGCTTCCGACAAGAGGTTCAAAATGAAAATCGTGCCAAAATGTAATATCGGCTATCGAATTACGAACATCGAAGGTCCTTTGGCTGTGCACTTTTAGCAGCGAAGGAAACGCGGCTGTTGCTAATGGGAGTGAGTCGATCGATATTCGAGACCTGGAATGCTTTTTCTTCCTCTTGGTATTCCCGTAGGAACGCCAGGAAGAGCCTAGGAAAATTCGTCCTCTCACTATATATAATATAGGTATATATATTTTAAGAGGTGGATGTATACGATGGACTACCCTATTAGAATGGCTCATTGAATACTATAGTATAGACCCCATAGAGAGTTTCACCTTTAACGTTATCACAAGAAATCCAGGAGGATAAATTTCTAGGCTATAAAAGGAAAACACAGGAGAATCATTTATTGCCAGCAATGACTACGGCCCTGGTATCGCGTCAAACGGATAATCCTACCCCTATTGCACCAGCTGTGGTGACATTTGCGTGGAGCTACCCTGCTTCCAACCAAGCTGATCGGAATTGATTTTCAAATTAACACGATCCACGTCGGCCTATTCGCAATTTAAGACCGTTGCCACATGAGTGAATTCAGGAGTTAATGGACTATTAAATAAGTTACCCTTAACTTTCCAAAATTAGCAAATAATATTATACGCACAGCCTTCGTGTTTCTAGTCAAGATGATTTTTGTCAGCTGAACCTGATAGTTGAGAGATATACAGATAACTAGGACCTCTGTTAAATACTGAATAATTCAATTAATTACACTGCTATCCGGTTAGGTAATTTGCTACTATCCAGTTTCGACGAATTGCGCTGGGAAACGAATAGATAGATTCGGTTCGTTACTTCCAGGTTTGAATTTAACGAAATTCGAGTGTCCCTTGTGTTATATAGTGCTTTCCTGTTTCCCTGCATAGGCGCAACCTATTCGCATTGGCACTGACCATCGGAGGTACTTCGATCGTTCGAATTTTCGATTAAACGTCCGAACACGCTTTCCATGAATACCCCCATGCATAGTATCGTCGTATAATAATAATGACACGAAGGATTGACCCAACGCCAGCTGGCATTGCTCATGTTACTGGTAATAATAGTTTCAAGAACTGTGACGGTCGTATGCCGATAGTGGACCCAGACCCTCATATGCTCATAGGTGAACACGTGTGTGTATTATGTAAACTAGAGTACGTTTTTAATTAGAATTTCACCCTTTGGCCCCCCTATCCATTATTAACGAAACTCTCATTTTACCTGGGGTTCATTATGCACGCACGTGGTACAGCATATGATGTCGAGTTATAATTAAAAAAATTTCAAAAAGTAGAAAAATATAGTCAATGATAAAAATATAAGGATTCTTATACATTAATTTGTGAAGTTATACGCCCATGGAAATATTATTAAATTTCAATTACCCTAGAAAGATAACCTGTTTCTGGCCTCAGTTGAAAATATATTGGGCTTGGGACTAAACTTTACTATTTGAATGTTATCCTTCTAGGTTTAAAATTATTATAAACAGACTGCGTTGGTAGTATCTTAAGGATTTCGTTGGAAATATTATTAGTTTTATTTATTCATCGAATCTGTGATTACTCTTTTTTTTTTAATTCATAACATTCTGTACCCTTGTACAGAACGAAATGTATGGGTATCGATAATCTGAGAGATAAAATTTCCTTAGACGTTAATCCATATAACAGGGATGGGCTTTTCAATGGGCTGTGGATTCGTTAAATTACCTTTTCAATTTTCCCGTCCGTGCTCATTCGCGTCAAATTGCCGTCCGCTTCCGTGAGCCGCGCGAATTCCACAAGAGTAAAATTACCCGGGTTTTACCCATCACCCTTACCATCTTCTATATACATCATTTTCCTCGCGGTCGATTTCTTTTAATCCTTCAAAAAAAATCTTGGATAATCTTTCGGATAAGCTAGATTCCAAATATCCATTGGTTTTAATATTTTTGATATCACTATACTATAGATATATTATACAATTTAAAAAAATTAAAATATAGGTCAAATACCATTCCGGACCTTCAGAACGTTTCGAGGCACTAATTGCAAGCTAATCAGATCTAAACCAGTATAAACATAGTGGTCGAACAAACCAGCACTGACCCACGTAACAACAAACCCATTTATACTTATATCAGGCAATCTACGATAAATTCGTAATCCCGATTATTAGCTTTGACGCATCCTAATCGTACATATAATACGTGTACATTGCACCGATATCTGTCTAATGCCATATACGTACCCCAATTATATACTATTCTGTGCACTCATGTATACAGAAATGTTAAGTGTAAAATCAGTTCAATAGTATCACGTGGGCGTTTCGAAAGTCCTGGAAATCAGAAGCCGTAGTATCAGGAAGCATTAGGAAGGATTTTATCACACAGCTTGGAGCGTTCAAAAGCACGGGTCAATTACCGGATAGTAGAGATTTCACAAAGAGTCCTCCTCTCGCAATCGTCCAGTTTCCCGGTAGACATTGGACCACGTTCCGATATGTTTCCCTTCAATTTCTCTAATTCGCAAAGGTTTGGTTCCCCAGCAATGCTGGAGAATGTTCGTAGATGCCAATAATGTGTCAGCGACAGAACGGTAGACTGATAGAGGGTCGCTTTACTGGTCGAACGACGCTTTGTACGTCCTTCATTGGTGGTGCACCCCATACGTATCAGATGATGATAACAAGGATAATCGTCCTAATGGGATTATTGACCTTCTCTTGGATAATATCATCGCCTGGAATTGTTTAGTCATTCATTAAAAAAAAGGCTTCAACAGTGATATTGGCACTTCATTGTGTAATGAAATTAAAGGTTATGTTATAGTATGTTATATAATAGTGTTTTACATTCGTTCAAAGCAATATCATTTATGTATTTCTTTATAATGTTCTGTATAACAGCACAATTACTATGGCAAAATAGTACTTTGAAAATTTGATGCACAGTACTTGAATGGAACAATAGATATTGAAGTTGCACACTGAAATTCAATGATGGAATATGCAATGGGGACAGAGTGTATATCGAGTGCACGAATAGTGATATAAGCGAAATGTGATATAAAGTTATAAGTGTAAGTTAGTTAGCTGGACAGTTGTCGAACAATAAAATAGTATATTATTTAATGCACTTTAATTTTTGGACGGAGTATCTATTCTATTTTTAATAAATTTAGAGACACTACGTGAATCTGACTGACGAGAAACAGACTCTATATTGCATCACGTTACAAGATTTATCAGTGGATAATATGGTGAGCCAGTACAGGAGTATCATTTTAGGGATGAGTTTAAGAGGTTTCTCCTTGAATTGTTTCTTTTATATCATATCTTTGTCGTGCTATAGTGCATGCTACGCGTGAGTAAATGCAAGTTAGAGACTTGTATGACGTCATATTCGACACTTTGCAGTAATATAATGCAAGTCTCTTTTTTCTTGTCGCTGTTTGATAACTTTATGTTTGTCGATTTGATACTTTAGCACAGCATTTTATAATGGTATTTTTTGAAAATTGATGAATTGAGTTAAAACGTCCGCTGCGGTAGGAACTGTATTCACATATGTTATAAATTCGGGAACACAGGCAATGAGGAAAGAAAAATATCATACATTTCAAGCAATGGGAGGCTATAAAAGTAAACGAGATACTCTTTTACTTTCATATAAAACTATCGTATATCGGCATTAACTGCTTAACAAGTACTTTCTTAACGGATAGCTGTTTATTTAGGACGATTCTTAACCTCCAGGCGATCGGAGTGGCACGTTTTAGTGTCATCAATTATGATTGAATAAAATTTATCCAAACTTAAGGTTAATATGTATAAAACCATTCAGTATATACACACAATATTTCTAGAGGGTATATAAGTATGTCCACCCTTTAAAAAAGAATAAAATACACTCCTAGGAGCCAAATAACCCCTATTTTTCCACTCCTTCTTTGCAGCCTGGGATGCATTTGACAAGCAAATGTTTCATACAAAAGTTTTAGGATTGTTCTCTTGCTCATCAACGGTGACCTTGGATTGGACCTTGACTATGACCTTCAAGGTCATTTGGAGGTCAACTTCAGATATTAAAAAAAGAATACAAAAAAAAAACAGAAGAAAAAGGGGGTTCATATTTCCCACGTCCACGTCGTTAGCTCTGGGTGATGCTAAGGGGAAGCCTGGCTCAATTCATGACCAGAACCTGACTCTAATAAAAATCCAAAGATAGAGTGTAAAACTCATGATACTAGTACGCAGTAAAGGACTGTGAAAAAAGGGGTTGTTCGGTTCCTATAGGGGTAGTTTCATTATTTTCCAAATAAATATAAACCAATACTGTTCTAGGTAACCACTCAACCCCTCGAAACCCCCTAAGTGCTAATATTTCTAAAAAAATTGTCCATCACCCCCCACGGCCGGCATGGCACATATATGTGCTATCTGCTGGTCGACACTTACCACTAGACCTTTTAGAAACTTTAGAAGAGAAAAAATCCCTAAAGTGTGACTTCGAAACACCTAAAAAAAATCTCACCGCCTGAAGAAACAACCAAGTATTATTTTCAAAAAATATGTTACTAATTGTGGGAAGTATATCGTTACTTACAAATAACTAAAAATAATATTTTGTTTCTTCGAAAATAAAATGCTATAAGAAAGCCAAGTGTACATATTTGTTTGAACAGAATGAATATGGCGCCTGTGAGTTTAAAACGCATAATTCTCGATTTTACTTCTTAAGGATGGAATAATGTGTTACCTAGGATATGATTTGGAATATGATGCATGGCATACCAGGTTTATTTAATTTGAACTATTTCCGAACATCGAGGGTTTATATTTTTCAAGAAAATCAGCGAATCTTCACTAGAATGAACAAATATAAACTATAAGCTTTGGAACACTTGCGCTACAAGTGGTATAGAGACGCACTAAGGATTATGTCACCCCAAGGGTGCTTCTTTATTGTGATCATTATATATGTACAAATAGAAAAAATAGGAAAAGTTATTACTTATCAGGTATAGTGAATTAAAATTTTAAATAGTGCTAATTGCAATTTTTGACTTATTATTAATTAGTTATTTACCGACTAAAATCATCCAGTACCGACCTTTGCTTCTACCAGAATTTTCCTTCATTTTGCCGGGCTTACCCATTCCTTAAGTTCAGAATATATATATTTTGCACTGGAACCATAAGATGTCACTAGTGTAATATTCTAAAGTGAGCCATTGGCGCGCGGAATACCGGAAAAATAGTAGTTTAATGGTTGAATTTCTTACGAACACGTGTCGGTAGGATTGAATCTTAAAACAGAGATTTAATTTGTTTTAATTTATACGCGGTATTGTTCTTCGATTAGTGCTGGAAACGATCGTAAAGATGCCGCGTGTATTTAAGGATTCAGATGACGATACGGAAACGAAGATCGGTTTGTATTATCTCTTTTTATTTGTTGCATGCGCAGGACGAACTTGGCCGAATACTTTGTAACGGTCGTGACCGTCTTGGAAGGCACTAAATATTTAGCGATATTTGGGCATTGTCTTGCAACTTTAGTATATTTCATATATACATATATCAGTAACGCCGGTGGCTGTTCAAATCTACGTTATTTGGTATTAATAATTCTTTTTTGGAGAATGTCAAACATGTAACCGGCTGTTCATTACGAATGTGTAAATCTTTAGTTTTCTTCTGTTAGGCCGCAGAACTCGAGGAATCGTAGCATCCTCGGTCACGAGCTCTCCTCTACGACGTAGCAGCAGAATTCGACGTCCTGCCCATCAGGATGGATCATCTCCAGAATCAGTAACCGAAGGTAATACAGGTCCAAGCACAAGACGTCGTACAGGTACAATGGAATCTGGAGCTAGTGAACCATCCAGAATATTACGATCCAGGAAAAACTCTGTTACATCTGATGTTAGCGAGGTATCAGATTTACAGTCTCATGTTGGCACACCTCAGAAACGTTCAACAAGAAGAAGCCTCACAGCACAGATTGCAGATTCTCCAGAATCTACTGTTCACGCTAAGTAAGCAATTACTGATAAACAATTTTGTCCTTTCTCCAGAATGGTTTTATATGTCTTTATTCATTCTGTTCACAGACGTTCTTTAAGAGCCGGTTCGGAGTCTAAGTCTACACCACCAGTTGTAAGAGCTCGCAGGACTAGAGCTAGCTCTGTGGAATCTGAACATCCTATCGATACATTATTGAAAAAAGAATCAGATTCTCAGTCAACAACAGTACCTACTAATACCAAAACACGTAGGCGAGCATCTGTAATGCCATCAGAACCTGTTTTAGCAGAAGAAGCTGAAGAAGTTAAAAGTGCCATACCTGAGGTTTCCGATTCTGTTACATCAAAACATGATGGTGTGTGAATTAGATTCCGCTGTAATGATTTAAAGCAAAGAACGATTTAATATTTATATTTCTGTTTACGATAGAATCCGATAACTTATCATCATCCTCTATCAAGAAAACATCCAAATCCATGTCAGCTAATACTAGCTTGGAGGCAGTGGACGAAGAAATGCCCGTTGAAGAGTCACTCGGTAAGTTGCACCGAACAGAAATAATCTAAATTCTAAATATGATCCTGTCTTGTTTTGTCTTATCAGTTGCAAATGAATATTTTTTTAACCCTTAAAAAAATTGTACGCGGATTTCCTATGGGCGCCAGTCATTTACATATTTACTTCAATTTACTGCAGCCAAGGATTCAGTCTTTGAATCCTCTGAAAAATCACTTTCACTAAGAGATGAAGCATCCCCAAGTGATGTATCGCCAGCAGACACAAAGTTGACAACACCGACGATGTCAGATCATTCCATTCCCATCGAGACCATCGTAGAAGTACAAACAACTGTAATGGAAACCATAGTGAACAATAAAGGTATATCTGCGACTCCGCCAAAACGTCATTCCCTAACACTGAAAGAGACTTCTAAGGAATTGGGCCTTAAAATAGAAAGCTTACTTAATAAATCAACTGGAAAACAAGAAACGAGTCCTGGCAATAAGGAGAATGAAAAAGGAAATGTTACTGACATAAAGTTCGAACGAAATTTAGAGACAATAACCAACGTCGTATCGACTGGTAAAAAATCATTGAGATCACTCCTTGAGACGCCCTCGAAAGAAAAGCATAATTTGTCTGCGGACGATCGACTTCTGTCTAATATTTCAGAGTTTCAAAACACGCCAGAGGAAACAGTTACTGTTCGTAAAAGTTTTGACAATTCGGAACAAACTGATTCCGCCAAATCGAAGATTTTAACTCGAAGACATTCCCTGAAGAACAGTGCTACAGAGAAAGAGTCTTCAAATTTGAGTTCTCAAAAAATCGAATCCCATTCCGAACCGATGGAAGTCGACGAAATCACCGTGGAAAATCTAAATGATCTTTCAAACGATAAAGTGACTTTCCAGGAAATAGAAAACGTAGTCTTGAAGGACGCTTTTGTGAAATTAGACAAAATGGAACTCGATGGCGAACGAACGAACGAAAATGATGAAGATAGTGAACCTGTGAAATTGCAACAGAACTTAAATGAGGTCTCAGAAATGGAAAAATTGGAAATAGATGCGGATCCAGAGGACATGTCTGCAGTGAGTTCCGAACCATTATCGGCAATAATGAAATCTAATACAGTTTGCCAGCTACGTGAAAAATTTCTTACTAATTTAGAAAGCAAAACAATATCTTCCAGAAGAACAGTTGGTGAGGTTGTGCAAGAACATTCAACAGACTCTCAACAGAAAAGACTTAGTTTAAATATAAGCGATTTAGAAAGTGGTTCTCCTATAAACAAGAGTGAGCTGCCAGAGAATATTCAGGAAGATGATGTTGAAATACCAAAAGATGCGAGTACTCAGAAGGAGAGTCCAACGAAAGATACTACTGCAGAGTTAAATGAGTATGTCACAGACTGCAGTATGTCAGATACAATATCCATCAGAAATATTTCTTTTGATCCAAACGAGAAATCGTCAGTCACAGATTCGCCGATCCGCATGAATGAGAGCTGCAAAGGAGATGAGATTCTGTGTACAATTAAAAATACGAATTCTTCAATTGTTCCAGACTCAACCAGAGGACTAACTCAAGGTGAATCTGTCAAAGAGGTTGAAACGTCCGTAAGTACTACTTCGAAATCGCCAAGTAAAACAACTGAGAAAACTGCCAAATCGTCATTTGTGACAAGTCCACAAGTCGACAACAAAAAAAGTAAGCGTACTCAAGGGGTGAATGTCGACGACAGTGACTTAGATTCAAATATTGGTAATCTATTTCAAGACATTCCGGCTGATGAATGGGAAAAGGTAAAAAATAAGAAACTCGTAGAGTACGAAAGTTGTTCTATCCATTCAGTGTCTACTGAAAGACTCGAAAATGAAAGCGAGGCAGAGTGCGATCTCATTCTGGTAGATCGTGACGCCTGGCACGCAGCAGAGACTGAAAAACTCGTTAGGAAAAATCAGAAATTTGATTATGATTCAGATGATACTATCATTATGAAAACTAGGATGTTAGAATCCGAACTTAAAAAAGGTGAGAAACAGACACAGCTGGAAATAGTTCCGGAGGAGGAGCCTATGGAAGTTGTTAGCGAAGATGAAGCCAGTAAGACTGCTGACAATCAGTCATCGGCTAAGAAACAGTTAACTAAGGAGTGTACGGAAATTTTAAATTCGTCGAAAAGGAAATCTGTAGGTAGAAGAAAATCATCGACCAATACAGAGAATGATGGGAGCGATTCCGTTTTCGTCAATGATGACACCAATGCATTAAATAATAGGAAATCACTTAATAAATCCGGAGATTCTTCAGGTGTACTGAACACGTCGAATAAATCAGATAAAACAGCATTTTCGAAAAATAAATCGATAGTCATGGAGAATGATGATGACTCCGATGATGAGTTGATTATGAATTCGTCTCAAGAGGATTCATCCATAGATCGAAAATCTTTGATTAAATTACGGGACAGTTTAAATATTTCTAAAAAAAGTTTAAATAAGTCAGTAGACTTAAATCTCTCAAAAAGCAGTAAAAATAATCCAGAAAATGAGTCGAGTGATGTCTTTACCCATAAGTTCTTGAACAGAAAACCTATAAATAACACTATAGAAGTGAATTCTACCAGTTCTAGTGATGACGAACCATTTGTACTCGAAGATGTTAGCGACGATGAATCAAATGAAGCAAATATATCATCTCGTAAATCATTGAGTAACAGAAGGTCTCTAAATACGTCTAAGAAACAAAAATCAACGAGCCGAATTGAGGAACAACAAAACAATGACGAAGAATTCAGCAGTAACTTAACGGATGAGAGTTCTGTCGCGTTGAAATCCTTAAACAAGTCACGCGAATGTGAGACAGTTGACGAGAAAATAGATGAGCAAGAAACTAGCTGTAATTCATCGTGCAACGTTAATGTTTCCTCCCGTAAGTCTGCTGATTTGAGAAGATCTCTAAATAGGTCATCTAATGCCATGTCTCTTGAATCGAGCAAAAATCAAGATCAGGGTAATAAAACAAGTAATAATACGCCAGAGAATGTGAAATCCTTTTCACGTAAATCTACAGAGACAAGAAAATCTTTAAACACGTCCCAACAAAATTTGAGTAAGAAGCTTATAGCAGAGGAAGCTGTTATCATGATGGATACTGGATCAGATAATGAAGAAGGAAAAGAAGTCGAAGAAATGGAACAAAGTATGCAGACTTCAACGGCTGAAATGAAGTCTCGTAATTCATTGAAGAATGTATCAGTTGGTAAAAAGACAAAACGACTTATAGAATTTAATGAAGAAGAAAGTTCGGACAATGATATTTCTGCGAAATTCAGTGAAGATGATTCTAATGATAACGTTGAACAAAATAATAAATCAAAGAATACTTCACTGAAGATGATAAGTGGCAAAACAGCCAGTTTTAAGAGAAACTATTCAACGCTTGCACGTTATGGTTCTGATCTTGAAAGCGGTTCGAATAGCGATGAATGTGATAAACAAATTCCATCATTCTTGTTTAATGAAAGCACTTCTAAAGATGAGGATGACACTGAAAACAGTATGGATCTTGATATCGCTCGTGAAATGAATCTTAACGGCGATACCAGTCTAAAATATTCGGACGATGACGTCCCAGCGGATGATTGTAGAGCTTCAGAATCAGAATCTTCTGATTCAAACGATAATGGTTCGGATCTTGCTGATTTTGTAGTGGGTGATGATGAGATTGTTGAAGATGAGGAGGATATGGAAGAAGAAACAGATGAAGATTCCATAAATGAAGAAGAAGACATGTTAGAAGAACCCAGTAATGACCAAAAGAAGAAAAAGTATAACAGAATTTCATTACCAGTCGACTCAGAAAACGAAGATGATAATACAGAATCGGAGGATGTTCATAAAGAACAGGAAGAAGATTCTGAAGCTGAAGTCGAGCAGGTCTCAAAATCTCGTTTGTCTATGGATAAAAATATTTCAAAATCATCGAACAAGAACAAAACTTTAGACGAGCCTGAAGAAATCATAGAGTCCAAAATTGATTTAGAACAATCAAGGAAGAGTTTAACGAAGAAACATCGTAAATCTCTTTCATCAATAGAATGTAGTACGCCGATATCAACTTCTGCTAAAGAGAAGACTAACGAGAAGAGAGCTAATCAACTCACCCCGAATGACTCGTTGCTGGACATAGTTGCTACAGAGGTTGGATTTGCTAAGAAGAAATCCCTAAGTGCCCAAACTTTAGCTGATGTCAAAACACCTATAAAAAGTGCAAGTAATTCCAAGGATAAGGACGTGCCATCATTTAAAACACTAAAGGCCTTGCAGCAAAGTTTGCCTATAGATCCACCCGAAATTACAGAAGCGACAAATCTTTCAAGAAAAAAATCGTTAAAGGTAGATACGTTAAATAAATCAATGGCTACTCCAAACAGTGAGACTCCTTTAACGAAGTACTTGAAGAAACAGAAGCTAAATGAAAGCTTGCCAGCGGATGTTGGTGATGAGAAATTACGAAAGTTGAAACGAAAATCAATGATTCAACAAAGAAGAAGCTTGGTCACCATGGAAGGTAAAGACGGTACTGAGGTGGACAGTAAAAAATCAAATGCAGAAGAAGCTATGGATGAAGCGGAGGATGTATTGGATATTGATCTAGAAAAGCAGAAAGGAAGTCAAATACAGGAAATGGTGATAGTATCGAAAGATGAAGAAATCGAGGAGGAAATTGTCACTGAAAAACCAGTTCATAGTAATAAAAGTAAGATTGCTATCCGTAAAGAAAGAAAGAAATTGGCGAAGAAGTTATCGCGAACATCGAGCCTCGAGCAAGCAGAAACTGAAGACTCTGCCGAACCAAAGGAGTATAATGAAAAGCAGGACGTTAAAACAGTGAACAGCACAACTAATGAAGATTCACGGATTACTAAAAGGAGTAAAGTCGTTGCAGAAGAGAGTGGTAAGTTAAAAAAGAAATCAAATAAGAAAAAGCAAAAGTCTGAAGTAAGCCAGGAAATTGAACAAGAGAGCCTGTCTAACGAAGCTTTAGAAAATATCGAAACTCGCGAATCGGTTGATGAAGAGGGTGTAGCATCGGTGCAAAAATCCAATAAGAAACAAAAGAAAAAAAAGAAAAATAAGAGTCTTCCTGAAGCGATTTCGGCGAACGAAAATGAAGGACCAAGTGAAGAATCACTCGTTCATAACAACAAGAAGGAGCGAAAACGAAAATTAAAAGAAGCTGCGGAGTCCGCGCAACCGGAAGTGGAAGCAAAGACGAAGCTGAAAAATGTAGATAAAATAGTTGTCGAGGAATCCACGTCAAAAAAGCGAACCAAAAAACAAAGACAAGTCCTAAAATCTCAAGAGATAGAAATCCAGAAGAAAGATTCAGCTGTCGATTCTTCATCCGATGCCAGCGATGCACCAGAAAGCATAGGATTTGCGAAAGCTCGTCAAGCAGCAGTATTAGAAATGAAGAATGTTGCTGAAAGCGTAAAAGCTGGAAAAGAAGCTAAGAAGAAGAAGAATGTGAAGCACAACAAAAAGGTTGAACACGATCAACATATGAAAGTTGAAGAATTAGAAAAAGTGGAAAAAGTCTACCCAGCTAAACAGAATCTAAAGAGACTTCCAGATGATGTAATTGAAAACATATCAGATGTTCCAACAAGGCCACAAAAGAGAAGGAAGATCTTGAAGAAAGAAGAAAAAATATTGCCGTCAAGATCAATGTTCAGCCCTAGTAAACCATCAAGTTGCCACATAAAGACGAAAGACATTTTTATTCCATTAAGCTCATCCGGTGGCACAACACAATTTCAAGTTGCCAGCCTTGAGAAGATTAAGAAAAATCAGAAAAAAGTTGCGGCATCATTATTCAGAGAGCGAATGTTGAATCGGAATCGTCGCCAGCAGGTGTCCGCTTATTTAATGTATCATCAGAAACTAAAAGCTTCTGGTAAAGACAAGTTTCCTAAACCCGCGTAAAGAGAATCCTACCTTTTTATGATATTTGATGAATAATAATTCTTATAGCCTGTCATTCGCCATTGTCTATCTTACTCGCTAGCACGCTTTATATTTGAAAATGTGGTGTTAGTTGATGTTGAAGAAGAAAATCCTCAGAATTTTTTAAGGAAACTTCCAAGTGGAGAAATATGTACTGAAACAAAAAAATAAACATCTTGCTCATTTGAGAACCGACATAATAATGCTTCAGCGATTTTATAATATATTGATGTGATATGTCGCTACATACAATGATATATTATCACCAGCTGATTCTAAGACCTGAATATATGAAAAAGGTTTCTTCAGTCAAAGAAAAATCCTGAAGGTGTGCGTTAAAAAGTAATCAACAATAATTGTGCCTATATATCAGACTGAGAGTATTTCTTTTTCGTATAAAGCGTCGATAGCTTTTATATTTTCTACGATTTATCCGTGACGCAAGACAATGCGATATGGGACACGTGCGATGATGTTTTCAAGGAATAGGCTGAACAATCAATAATTTCTCGCAGATTTTATGCTTACTTGTCGAAGACAAGCGGACATTTTTATCGATATAAATTTGTTGCGAAAACATGTATTTTCTTTTACTTTACTAAAAAAAAAATTGTTCTTTTCAATAAAATTTCTTCAGCTACGCTACCGATCACAGTGTCCTTCCAATTTGATGTAAGAAATTACGACTTGAGTCACAATGTCATATTAATGCGAGAATAATTCAGTGCACAAATCCGCGCAGTTATTGACATAAAGATATAACCAATTTTTGTTTATCATAGTGTATAATAATGTATCGCTAGTGAGTAAACTGATCCTAATTATCGCGACAGCTGCGATAAAACTGTTAATGTTAATTCGAATACGTTTTTAATCTGTTGTGTTTGTAATGCATTTCTTTATAATATTGTAAGGTAGTTTTTCCTATGTTCTCTTTACTTTAGGTCTGTTCGAATGAACGAATAAATTATGGTATCATAAAAACGTGCGTTCTAATAATAATTAATACCTATTTTTAATTTTACCATATAATCCTTCAGGGTCATATCCGTTCAAAAAATTTGTCCCTACTACGAATTTTCTCACTATTTTTTTGTCTTATGCTTTAATTCTGTACCGATAATCTGTGACAATATTGTCTGAATATTTTTGAAAATGATTACAAGTCAATACTAAATTGTAGTATCGTTTGCTATGAATTATATTTTCCAAAAATGTCTTGTTAACAATAGTCTTCTAAATTTCAATGTCATATCGATTATAACTATAAAACTGACGTCAGCCAAGAAGCGCTATTTTTTTAGGGCTAAAGGATATAAAGAATTAATGGAAAAGTGATATTCTTTTAAGATATAATTCACTTGTTTCAAAAAAATATTACAACACAGGTCTTTTATGACAGGATTTTTATTTTGTCAGTAATTTATAATATAGTTCGTACGTGATTGCTAGTTTTGTACAATTTATTAGAATTTCGTTCGCAATTCGATTGTTCAGAACGTAAATAATATTTCATCTTTATCTTAAAATTAATGGGGCGGTATAACCACATAAACGTATCCCGGACCAAAAATCAAAATGTCTGCGTGTACGGAATCTACGTATAGAATAGGGTTTACATGGCAATTATAACGGTGACCGTAATTACAAGTTATAACAAATAAATAATAACAAAAAGAAAAAACAAGGAAAATCTCAACTTTCAGCTCAACTTTCTTATCTGTGTCCCTTAGCTCTTTGGGATTGACTAGACTTGTCTGTGAATTATAAACAATTAAATAAATAAATACGTATTTGGAAAATCATAGTTTATCTTAGAAGTTAGAAGGTGGTGAACAGTTCATCTTGTATGCTATTTGATCTGATTAGCTGTCGCGCAGAGCCAAAAGCCTCTGCTAAACTGTCACTGTTCGAAGCCAATTTTTGTTTCTTCTGATGATATTCTTCGTTGTATTCCTTGAGTCTATTGCCAAGGAATATTGCTCTCTCACGTTTCTTTATCATAAACTCCGTCGGTAATAGCCACCTATTCTCATGGCATTCTTCAGCACTAGGCCTTTTGCTGTAAAAATAAATATTAACATAAGAAAAATCCTAATACGATTAAGCTCACATATATAAAACTCATACGCACCTAGGCGTACGCTTGAATACATGCATAAGGAATCTTGTAGCCTCCTGACTTAATTCCTTGTAAAGATATTCGAATCTGTATCTAACAAATGAAATATTTTGTCTGGTCTCCTCAGCATCTTTTCCACGGAAGGGTGACATTCCCGAGAGTAACACATAGGCCAACACCCCAACCATCCAAATGTCCGTTTGTGGATATGCTGGTTCATCGTTCAACACTTCAGGAGCCCTATACTCAGGGTGTCCCAATTGTGGTACAGTGGTACCCAGTTTGGTTACCTTGCGCGCTGAGCCCAAGTCTACCAATTTAACTTGCACAGATCTTACGGAGGCCATGACGACGTTGTCTGGTTGGATGTCCAAGTGGCAGAAGCCCCGCCAGTGCAGGTACTGCAGTGCATCTAAAATCTGTGTAACGATAGTAGCCACGCAGTTTTCTGTATACTCGTGTCTACTTGAGAGATAGGTTAGGACGTTGGCACCCTGGAGCTTCTCTTGAATGAATACTGCTACCGATGATCCAGGTATCTTGTAAGCTGCCTCCAGGACGGCTATTCTTTCGTGTCTTAGAGACCTCAGTGACTCGTATTCATTATTCACCTGCTCTTCGATTTCTGGACGTAGTTCTAGGATCTTGGCTACGATCACTCTGTCCGTGGACTTCTCAACACCCTTGACAACGACGGAGAACTGACCACGTGATAGTTCTGAGATGAAGCTGTACTTGTCGGTTAGTTGACCCTCGGTTGACCATTCAATTGGTGTATCTTCGAGCGAATAATTTATATGAGATTTAGCTTCTTCGATTTCAATCTCTTGTCCAGATTCTGTTAACTGTTGAAGGTGCTTCATTGCACGTGTTACTTGCACCTTCTGTGCACCTTGATCCTTCGTTTTAATCAGCTTCGTTGGAATTCCTTTCTCGCTCCATCCTATACGATTTCTGGCTGCTAGACGGAAGTTGTAGCTGGTGTCTGGTTTAAGATCTCTGACTACGTAAAATTCATGATCTATGTTACTGGCAACGTCTACCCATTCGATTGAATCGCCTTCCTTGTATTGCAGATTGTAGCACAGTACTGGAGAATTGCCATCATCCTTTGGCTGCTTCCAACGTAATAGTACTTCAGTATCTGAGACTTCAGTGACCTGTTATGAAAAAAGTAACACATTTATGTCTACTTGGATCTTTTCAGAGAATATTTATATGCTTATTAAATTAAATAGCGTAGATTTATTGCTTCTCTTATACCTCAGGTGAGTCTGGAGCTGAGGGTACAGTAGCTAGTAAGACTCTAGTTCTAGCTACAGTTTGTCCAACTTTGTTCCTGGCAACGACTTTGTATATTCCCACGTCGTGTTGTCTAGCAGGATTGAAGCGCAGAATAGATCTACCTTCATCGTCTTCAGTAACTTTGATTCGGTTACCTTCTTGTATTACCAGATCGTTCTTGAACCACTGAATAGATGGTTTGGGATTGCCTACAGCAAGACAGGCCAGCTGGGCTGATTTGTCTTCCTCAATTGGCAAAATTTGTGGTTTTTCACGGAAGAACGGTAAATGTCCATCTTTTTTGGTCTCCATGATAGCTTCAGCTTCGGCATAACTATCCAATCTTGTACCCAATTCATGACGTAAACGTCTTAGCGTGTAAGTATCAGCTGATCCGTACTTGTTGATCCTGGCTTTGCGTTCGTCATCAATTTCTTCATCCATAACGTCAGTAAATCGACGACGCTCGCGAATAATAGGTGTCTATAAAGAATAACCGAATTAGTGTAATATATTTTGACTCGTTTTACACGAATAAATCATAACTTACCCTCCAATCATAACTGTTGTCATCTGTAATTGTACGTGAATATCCTGGTCCACGATTATAAGCAACCTTCATGTATTCACGTAGACGTACAGGAAAATCGGTATCGCGAAGTTGCAGAAGATACGTATCAGGTCCATATTGATAACTGTGGACAATGTTGATTCGATGAAATTAGTTACCTGTTTCTATTATCAAAATGTGTAATTTCTTTCTCCATAACGAGATGAATTAAAATTACTAACTGGCTCTCGTTCTTGATCACACCAATTTCCGTGTCGATTGGCTCTCTCGAGGGTACACGATTTTCCCAAGACTTTGGAGTAGGCTTAGCCCTGGGGCTGAAACTTCTCTCTGGGCTTGGTTCCGGGGTGTATCTTTGTCCTGGTGGATAAACCATCTTCGAAGGATGCTCGAAGGCTCCACTTAACCTGCGCCTGCGGTACCATGTGCGACATGAAGCATTGGTGTACCAATCCCTAAAGGCAGAGAGAAAAATTATTATTACTTTCAAAATTCATATACATAATCAACAGCTTACGAAACATATGAACAACATATCAGGATTCCAAGAGCGCCCCATATAATATCAAGAATCCCATTAAGAATCATTTTGAGTTTGATTTGACGTTGACGTTGTCAAGTAGATAGTCTTGTCCAAGATTTTAACGAGGCTCGTTAACGTGGCAGCTGCTCGAAATAACTAATTGCCAGCAACGTTATTTATACCATCTATTTCTGTTACTCGTGACACGATTCATTTTACCCCAGCCTTATTATGATCATTTACAAAGGTACATAGGTTTGCTGCGTCTGCTCTAAATATATGCGCAATCTTTCAAAATTCTTACCGATAAAGTTTGTAATAATTGTTCAAATTTTCTGATGGTATCTTGTAAGGTTCGTTGAACGTTTTGTCTGCATAATTCAGCCATGGATGACGTAGGGCTGACTTTACGTCCATTCTACCGTCGGCGTGATAGACCAGAAGATTTTTGATGAAGTCTTTAGCGTCTTTGGAGATATTTGACCAGCGATCGTCGAATTCCCACTTTCCTTCTTTGATTCTGGTTAACGTCTCGCGATCATTAATTCCTCTAAATGGAGAGATGCCCGAAAGGAGGATGTAGGTGATGATACCAACGGACCACATATCTGCGCCACATCCAACACCCTCGTTGTTGGCCACTTCCGGAGCCACGTATTCCGGCATTCCGTAAAACAAGTTCATCAATTTGCCATACGAAATCCTTCTGGCGAGGCCAAAGTCACCGATTTTCAAGTCATCTCCGCCAGGATGTGAAATTAGAAGATCGCCCAGCTAAAAGTATTCATCTTTTTATATAACTGCGGAATTAAAATATTGAAGAGTTATAATAACTTTAATAGATTTACAGTGAGTCCAAGGTGGGCATAGCTATTTCCATGCATGTAATCTAAACCCCATAGAAGTTGTCTTATGTACCCTGCAATTTCACCTTCTGTATAGTGGGGCTGTTTAGTAAGGTTGTCTACAAGTTCACCTCCAGCAGCTCTGAATTTAAATGGTTAAGGATCTACAGGTGTTCTTCAATCGGTGTTAGTTTATGTTAAACATCGACTATTCTCGTTAAAGAGTTTATAGAATAAATTGCAAAGGATACAATTCAGTAATAAGAGTCAAAGACCTGTCAGTCTCATAGGCATCGTGCAGACGCAGGAGTTTTCGATGATTCAGACTATTCATAATGTCCATTTCATTGTACATAAATGGCCTAAGTTCTCCACGACCGTGCATAACTTTAGCAGCATAATTTCTTCCAGTTGATCTCTCCGCGGCATGATAAGTGACTCCTTGTGTTCCACGTCCTAACTCATCTCCCAAGTCATACAGGTCATTGATTGGTTTAGTACGCGCTTTGATATCACGTTTCTTTGTATACGTTCTATAACCATATTCTTGCTCATTCTCTTCTATGTGAACCATAGCAGAGCTAGAGACAGAACCAGCCACATTTCCAGCACTCAGCGAATAAAGACCCTCATCCTTGGAGATGGCATCGCTAATGGTGAGTATAGACGTATCGGGTTCAATAAATTGAATCTAAAAAATATATAAGTATTAAATACAGATCTGGAACAGTAATGTAAATACAAAATTACGTTACGGATATCAATACAATTGCAAACCTTAATTCTCGAGGAAGCAGCAAGTGGTTTCCAATCTTTGTACCATTTAAGTTCTGGATAAGGCACTCCAGTGACTCGAGCTTCAATTTTTCCAGATTTTCTAATCATGATGACAGTTTCATCAGGACGTTGAATGAAGGTTGGATATTCAGCAATTTCCAAACGCACTCTTTGTCTAGCCTCTCCATGTTCGTTTCTCGCAACAGCTTCATAAATGCCAACGTCTCTATCCAGCATTCTATTGATGAATAGAGTTGCCTGTCCATTGCGCGTATAGCTTTGATCATAACGACCTCCAGATTCGATTAACTCGTCATTAAAGTAATAAGTCATTTTCGGTTTTGGGTAGCCGTAGACAAACCAGAATAAGTTACAATTATGATTTTTCACACCATACTGCGTATCATGTTCTTGTCTGAGGAATCTTGGTGGTTGTGCGTAACCATCATGGGGTGGTCTCTCAATATCAAAGTCCTTAGGGAAGTAAGGACTGGTCTCAGGGCGGAAGTCTATACCGGGTGGCAAATAGGGGAAGAATTTAGGTGGGTCTGGTTCCAATTTAGCTCGGTATGTTTGTGCGAACGGAGAAGGATCGCTTATTCCATATTTATTCTCTACGCGAATACGGAATTTGTAATCGCGGAAGGGTTCCAGATTCCGGATATCGCAAACGCAGCTTCTTATGCCGGAACGTGCTGTGAACCAATCACCATCAGGTAGTTCGCACATTTCTACTTGGTACGTGACAGGAACTCGTGGCCCAATTGGAATTGATGGTTTCCATGATAATGTTAGGTGTCTATCCATCATACGACTGATTATCGGTCTGTCTGCTAAAGGCAGAGGAGATCCGGACTTGCGGAATTTATCAAAGTCTGTATACTGATCTGCTAATGGTCTCTTGGCACGTGGTTCAAACGCTGTATAAGAGTTGACATATATTAGCGTAAGTGCGTTATTGTATTGTGGCAAAGTATAATACTTACTGTCATAAGTCATCTCAGCATGACAGGTGTCCTCTCCGTGAGGGTTGAATATTCTTAGACTATACTTTCCGACATCACCCTCATCCACACCTGCTATGATTAGTCTAAGTAATCCATTACCCTCATTATCCATACGAATGCGTTCAGAGGGCCATATTTTTTCACCATTGCGGAACCATTCAAATTCTGGATCAGGGTAACCAGTGACGCAGGCAGTAAATTTGGCAGTCATCGCTTTGAAGACTTCACAGTCTCCAATTCTCTTTAAGAACGACGGAGGTTCGGCCTTTTGTTTCTTCTCACTAAAAATTTTTGGTGGTGTTAGAGAAACTTGTATAATTTGGAATTCGTACCACGAAAAAATCCAAACTTATATAGTCCTTACATCTTATCAACAACGTCCAAGTTCGCCTCGCATTCAGCTTCGCCGTCCTTATTAACAGCTCTACACTTGTATCGTCCAGAATCAGCAGGTGTACAATCTTTTACGTACAGGCAATGAGCATCGCCGTCTCTCTTGATCTTGTACTTGTCTGTATCGCCAAGAATAGGCTCGTTGTTAAAGTACCAAATGACATCTGGTCTAGGTATACCATTAATTCGAGCAGGGAATTTGGCGTCAAAGGTAGGAAGTTGCTGAAGATCAGAGAACTTCTGGGTGAAACTAGGAGGTTGGAAGACCTTTCTCACGGTTGCATTTGCACTTGTTGTATCTTCGCCAAGAGGATTGACCAAACGGCAGCGATATACTCCAGCATCATTTGGTTCACTTGGATTAATTTCTAGACCGACCTTCTTTCCGTCGCAGGTCATCATTATTCTCTCAGACGGTGCCAACGCTTGACCGTCCTTTGTCCAGCTGACATCCGGAATAGGATTTCCAATGAACGATGCACTAAGAGTCAAGGGTTGACCTTCTTCGACGGATACGTCGCGCATTGGACTTAAGAAGCCTGCTTTTTCTTGTGGTGCATCCGATTGTCCTTTTCCAGCTACTTCCAGATTGCCCTTGCTTGCTGATGTTCCCTGAGAGTTAGTGGCAACCACCTCATATTCTCCAGCATCTTCTGGTTTGACCTTGTCGATGATGAGTGCGTGATTTCCATCGGGTTGATCAACGATTTTTACGTGCTCGCCATCTGGCACAACCTATATATGCACAATTTAATTGTTATTCAAAATATTTTTATTTTCTTTTTTTTTTATTACAAACCTCTACTCCATTGTGCGTCCACTTAATTGCAGGCGTTGGTTTACCAATGGTTTTCACTTCCATCTTAGCTGGGAATCCTTCAACTACCGTCAAAGGCTGCAAAGTCGTCAGGAAAGCTGGTCTACGTTCTTTCTCCTCTACTTCGACTTTTGCTTTACCCGTGGTCTGTCCAAGTTTGTTGGACACTACCAGAGAATAGGTACCAGCATCTTCCGGACGAACCTTGTCTATAGATAATCCAATCAAACCATTTGGCTCGTTGACAAAGTTTATTTCTTTAGTGGGTCTTATCGGTACACCATCCTTGAACCATTGGATTTGAGGATTTGGAAAAGCTACTACTTGAGCTTCCAGTTTTAACGGCTGACCAACGACAGCCTTTGCGTCTTCTAATGATTTTGAGAAAGACGGTCTTCTTGGTTCGGCTGTAGAAATAAATCATGAAACCATTTTACAGTTATTAGATATCCTATCTGTAATTCTTTATGGACGTTTTAGCACTGAAAAACTTACGTGTAACGGCTACTGCGCAGAGCGCTGAATTTTCTCCATTTGGATTTGAAGCCACGAGCTTGTAAGCTCCAGAATCAGTTGGTTTGACTTTATCGATGACAAGTTTAACAGTGCCATCGGGAAGAGCTTCTATCTTCACACGACCATCAGGTTTGATTTCTTCTCCATCCTTGAACCATTTTACACTTGGTATTGGACTGCCATCCAGTTTGGCTTTAAGTTCCAGTGGTTCACCCTCATCAACATCAGCCGATCTGGGTAGTGCTCGACTAAATGATGGCGCTGCACGTATCATGTTTAATTTACCGGAAGTCTCAACCTTGCCAGACACGTTGCTAGCTACGCAGGTTATCTTAGCGACATCATCAGATGTGAAATTCTTTATAGTAAGACTGCTAACGACCTGGCCTTCTACAAAGGTCTCAATAACGTAGTGTTCGGAATTGGTGATCTCCACACCATTTTTAAGCCACTTGATATTAGGTTTAGGAAGTCCGTTCACACGGACTTTCAGTTCAACATCTTCTCTATCCTTTACCGTTTGGTCAGTCAAACCCTTGACAAAGGTCGGTGCTTCCGCTAAAATTAAGGAAATAAATAATTAGATATTTACCGAGGCTGTTTTATATATGAATAATAAAGAAAAGTCACTAACAGTGTATTTTAAGTTGAGCTTGAGCACTGGTTGCACCCTCAGTATTAGACGCTGTGATTTTGTAAGTACCGACGTCATCCAGTCTGACGTCTTTAATGATCAATTTGTATTTGTTGTTCTTAGCATCCTCTACTGACTCAAAACGACTGTCATTCTTAAGATTCTTTCCATCTTTTTCCCACATAATGATCGGCTTTGGATTGGCTTTGATTACAACTTCCCATTGGGTTAATTCTTGTGGTGCAGCACTTATATCCTTAAATTCCTCAATCTCAGGCCGTATCAAAAGATCCAAGCAGGCCTGTAAATTTATATAAAAATTAACAACTTCATGTATATAAATATGCCTCAAGATATTTTTTAATGACTTACACTAGCTTCGTCTTCGCCCCACTTATTCTTCGCCTTAAGAGTATATTCTCCAATATCAGCAACGTCACTTTGTGGTATAGCAAGCGTCAAAGTACATTCATTCAATCCATCTTCAATTGGTTTAGTTTCCAGCTTCAATTTGATTCTTGCGTCGCCAGCAGGAATCTCCTCGCCATTGTGATACCTTTATAATGCAGAATAATATTGAAATCGAATGATTAATTTTACTCAGCTAAAGACACTTTTTCAAAGTCATACCAAGCAACCTGAGGAATAGGATCGGCAGTGATGACTGCCTTAAGTTCGACTGGTTCATTCTTAACGATGTTGGCACCCTCTAGACCTTTGACGAATCTTGGTTTTCTGTACTCCGAAGCAGAAGCCACAGTCAGGTTCGCCTCCAGAACTTTCTGACCCAGCTTGTTGCTCAGGATGCACTTGTAAATACCGGAGTCATCGACCTGAGCATTGGCAATAGCCAACTGGAAGAAATCTCCATTGTGAGTGATCTTGAGACGATCTGTATTCTTAATCGGCTTTCCATCCTTAAACCATTTGGCTTCAGGTTTTGGTTGACCAGTCGCTTTGATCTCGAACGTGGTACTCTGCGCCTCGTAGATCATTCGATCTTCAAGATCGGAGCTCAAGATTTCTGGCGATGCTGAGTGAACAAAAGATTATTTATGGAAAATCAAAGCAATTTACATAATTTTATAAAAAAAGAAGCTCGTACAGTTAATCAGACAAATTTCTTAACGATCTTCATTAAAAGCGCAGGATAATCATTTTTACATGCTATTTACAACAGATCAAATCAACAAGTCTATATGCTCGATGATCTTGCACTTTGTCTTCCCATTGATTCCGTTTTTCTTTATCTACAACATTAGCCAGCTACTTACCTTTCTGCAAAATTGAATGAAATCCCAGGGTGATTGACCAACTTCGTGTAACATGCAAGCCATTCGCATTTTATTTTATATAACAAGCGTGATAATGTGCAATTCATGCTATATCTCCGCGCTTTGCAATACACATTGATTTGCATTTTCAGCGCATTGAAATACTACCAATGGAGTCAAAGAAGCAAGCGAGGCATCTTTCTCGATGAAAAACAGTATTCAATGCAATAAATACTCGCGATTCTCAAAATGCTTAGCACCATGCATGACACGGATCAAAAGCTTTCGTACGGAGATGAGTGAATCAGGATATGAAGCACATAATTAAATTCTCTTGCCATTCCTTAAACTATAATTAAACTTACTAATTCTTTCTATACGTATAAATCACGCGATGAACAATCATAGAATCCCATAAGCCACCTATTACACGCGTCATGCGGAGGACGAAATGGATGACAGATGAAACGGCTATGTCAGAGTGTAATGACAGGATATTTGATAACATTAAAAGAAACCACTACATTAAAAAAATGCTAAAAAAATCAGTTATACGTGATTTTTACGAATAGCACATTGTTGCGAGACAATATCTCTCAAACAGTTTCACAAAGGTACAACATTATTATATACATTTATTAAAGTTCAATTAACGTCATAATCATTTAGTAGTCTCCACCGTCGTTTCCTCGTCATAGTTTGAATATTTTTTTAATACCCCAAGGTGATTTCTACTACCACCAGTACCTATTCCCTGACCTTACCTGATTTTCTTCTCTCGCCTTCCTTATTGAGAATATCACCAAGGACACTGCGCTGTTGTCTAACGCGATTCAAGAGTGCCTCCATTTCATCATCAATTTCTTCGTCCACCTCTTTGAGCCCCTTCTGTACGTTTTCCGTCGATACTTCTTTCTGGATCGGTATGATCGGCTCGCTGGAGTCTAATCGTTCTAATTTTGAGCTTTGCCTCGAGAGCTTACTCATCTCCGAAATAGGTGTCTGAGGCTGCGAGACTTCACTAACTTCCGGTTGTTTCTCAGAAAGAGATTCCTCTATAGAGCGTTCCTCGATGATGGTCTCAGTAAGTCTCATAGCCCTCTGAGGCCTGAGGTCGTCCATTATTCGTTCTTCAATGATCTTAGCAGTGAAGGATTCTTCGTAGGATCCATTGATAAGTTTTTGCGCCTCCCAAAGATCAGCGTTGTTGATGTCGTCTGCGCTTACGTCACGGGATATTCCTTTAAGAGTGGACTCGTCATCGGAAACGGAAACGATGGAGACCCCACGATTGACAGTGAGTCTTCCACGATTTTCTTCACCCTCAGAGAATTCCTCGATCAGTACACCGTTTTGTGTTCTCTGACTGTTATCGTCTTGTATCGTGTAACTGTACGAGCCGATCTCTTCTACCTGAGGTCCTTCGGAGCTCAGCTCCTGGCATTCGACCTTAGTTGTTGTCATCTTGCTAATAGAGTGCCTCTCCTCGGGACCTGTGAAGGGTCTGCCTATCACAATCCCAGTCTAGTACACAACCTGACTACTATAATCTAACAGGCAATGCAATCCTCAAAAGACATGGTACACGCTACTACAGAGAATGATCGATCAAATTCACAGTAGATCGATACACGTGGACAGTCAGGAATAAGAAGTGGAAGTGATAGTAGAAGAAATTTAAAAAGTAGAAGAATAGGAAGCGTCTGTACATCGCAGGAGAGAACACGTGTCCTGGTTAACTAGCTATTAGACAGAGCTTGCGCAGTGTAACAGTGATTGTGTATATGTATATTGTGTGTAAATATTTTTATCATACGTATCATGACGATTCCATAATTCACAAGAATAATTATATTCTGGTAATCTTTGTATTTATATATTGTTATTTGACATTTCAGATATTTGAATTATGGATTATGTCAGGATGCTGTGTTATTGTTTGTGAGTAAGTATATGATGCTTAGTGTGTTCAATCCGTACGCTATTACCTGAAAGCACAGCTTCGTGGGTGGTCGTGGAAGCCACGGAGATGGTAATCGTGTCTCCTTCACCTCGAGTTATTTGGATGCTTTGTTTCTCCAGTGAGATCCGACCTGAATGTATATTAATCATCGGCTAAAACTACCTCTACGCTACTCTACTGTGTGTTAGCCATTTGATTTTAATATTTTTCTCATTTACGGTTTGCCGATATGATCGGGTTAAATTTATTTTGCATTTATCAGTTTGCGGATGCAGGTCGTTTTGCCGTTCCTTCACTTAATTCACACGCGTGTGTGCTATTTTATTTACAGCATTGTGTTTTTTGGTTTTATTCATTTTAATCACGGATTGCAACTGATACACCTTCGCATTTCTATTTACACTCTCGTTCTGTACGAACGTACCAGCTGCTCATGGTTTTCATGCATTCGTAATACTCTCGATCTTGCCGAATCGTTTTTTAGGATCTCTTTACCTTCGGATTCTGATTCTTCGGCGTGTTGGGTCTCTGGTCCTGCATCCATCTTGGTCATCTTCTTCGGTGCTATCTCATCCTCGTCTATCTCTACACTTTCAGCTGTTTCCTTCTTCAGTTCTTTCTTTTCCTCGACAATCTCTTCGGTCTTTGCTGAGGAAGTACAAGTCGTCTAATGGGCTTGTTTTCTTTTATACATGCTACCTATGGGATTCTAGTTACTATATGGGTGGGCCATGTGAAAAACATGATGGATGTACTAATGACGTAACATCAAGTAAGATACATGTATAACTAGTAACATAAATTAATGGATAACATAAAATAAGACCTGACAGGTGACAAAACTAATGATAATTAAGATAACGTAGGTGTATGACATTTTTTGTATATAAAAAAGGCCACACAGTAAACAACGCAAAAAGGAAAAAAGGTGAGACATGTTGTAATGTGGTAAAACAAAAAGAAAAAAAAATCAAACTGATCAAACGTATCATTGCCATTTTTGATGTATATGTGTATGTGAAGCTTTAAGTCAGGATATAGAAGCTTTCAGGAAAAGAATTTCAATAGTTGGTGAACACCAGCAGTCTAAATGAAAATACATGGCGACTGTCTGTAAATCTTTGAGATGGGTCTAGGCTTCATGGAAAGCAATAAAAAGAGGGCGTCTTTTACTTCTGTACTTACTGGCCGCTGATTAAAAAACGATGCTTTACCATCGTTGGTTCCCGGAAAAAGATTCTTATGCAAGTTAGGCCCTTCTGATATGGATTCCACTGGTAAACGTCGTTCACCGTATTCAAACTATAAACTGGCGCTACAGCTAAGTTTTTGTATTTGACATATATTTGTTAGGTAATATGGAATGTCTTGCTTTTTGCAGGAAAACTTATTATATTTATACCGTTAAACGTCAATTACCAGTGGATCATACAGACCCGGATAGATAAGGTAAATCTTTGATAAGATGTAAATTATTCTTACTGAGTACGGTGACCTTGCTCTTGCTGCTCACGGAACCCATCTCGTTCTCGGCACGAACCTCATACACACCACCATCAGATCCTTTGACAAGATTAAGGGTAAGGTCGTAGCTTTCCCTACGTTGAGTATCCCTGGTGATCTTGATTTTAGCGTCAGCTGACACCTCCTGTCCATCCTTGAACCATTTTACTTGCGGTTCCGGTGTGCCAGATATTTCAACCTTCAACTGGAGCGTTTCGCCCTCCTTGACTTTTTGGTCCGTCAGCTTCTTCACGATCTTGGGCTTCGAGTTTACCGTAAACGAGGAACTACTTTCACTCTCACCAAATTCATTTTTCACCTTACAAGTATATTTTCCAGATAATTCAGTTTTAACTTCTTTAATTATTAGTTTGTAATTATCGCCCTCTTCAATGCGCGTATATTCTTTGCGAGTTTCTGTTATCTCCACATCCCCCAGGAACCACTGAACATTGGGTGTCGGAAATCCTTCAATTTCTACTAGGAATTCAATGTTCAATTCGCCTTCATTAGCAGTTATGTCTTTTAGTTTGGTTTTGAAACGTGGAGCACTGCGAACCTTGACCTTTGTCTCGTCCACACTGGTGCCATACTTGTTCTTCACTTCTGCTTTATAGGTTGAGGCATCAGTACTAACGGCTCCGGTGATCTTCAGCATATATTTTTGACCGTCCTGAACGATCTTGATATGATCATCTTCTACGATTACTTCGGTATCCTTAAACCACGTGACAGTTGGTTCAGGATCAGCGTCGACCTCAATGACTAAAGTGAGGCTATCACCTTCGTTGATCACTTTAGGTTCACCCAACTTCTTTGTGATCCTAGGAGCACATGTAACGTTTACGTTCCAGTGTTCCGAGGTCTGACTGATCTCGTTTTTGGCAACGATCGAGTACGATCCAGAGTCCTCGATCTTGGCACTCTTGATAACCATATTATAAGTGTCGTTCTCTTCCTTTGTGATCTTGATTCTCTCTGACTCTGTGATCAGTTGACCATCTTTGTAGAACTTGACGTCTGGAGTAGGCGAACCTTGCACCTGTATCGAGGTCTTGATTGTTTCCTCCACACTGGCCGTGATGTCGGATACCTTCTTAGTGATCTTTGGCGCGGATTTAACGATTAATTCTATTTGGGTACTGTCCTCACCTAATTCGTTCTTAGCCTTGATCGTGTAAGTACCGGCATCCTGAGCAGTAACATTTTTGATAACCAAAGATAAAGACTCTTCGTCTTCCCACAGGTACTTGATCCGTCCACCAGCTACGATTTCCTGTCCATCCTTGGACCATTTGATATCCGGTTTCGGGAATCCCTTAACTTGAAGATCGAGCATTGCCGATCCACCGGCACTGACTTCCGCTTGTTTGAACTCTGTTTGTAGACTAGGCTTGATTGGCTCCTTCATTAATTGGTTTACAGAACCTTGAACAGTCAACTCAGCACTGCAACTTATATTTCCGGTACTGGTCTGCGCGACGCATGTGTACAATCCAGCATCTTCCGGTTTAACATGTTGGAAGACCAGAGCCAAGGTGTCCTCGCTGTCTTTGAACAGCACCTTGAACCTCTCTTCGGGATCAAAAGGCTGTCCGTCTCTGAGCCACATGAATTGGGGCTCTTCGCCGGGTTCCAAAAGACCTTCCGGAAGTCCGGCGAAGACGCTCTTCTCGTCGGTGACCGTCACCGTGGCTTCACAGGAGGCTTCACCGAACCTATTCATAGCCGTGCATGAATATTTCCCAGCGTCGCAGTTATGCACGTCAGCTATAACCAGCTCGTAAAAGCCTTTTTCAGCTTTGTCGGTGACGATCTTAATGCGTTCGTTCTTCGAGTCGATAAGGACATTGTCCTTGTAGCTAAGCATAAGAATAACTTATTTCATAATACAGTTTTACAGCTGCAAGGTAAGAGCTTATTTATATACGTACAATTTTAATTCAGGGTTTGGATCTCCCTTGACCTTGATCATGAAACGTAGGTAAGTATTTTCCAGGAGTTCTGTGTCCTTGAGACGGACCAGGAAAATGGGAGAGTTGGCCTCAGCCCTGGCTTTTCGTTCCTCGGCTGTTACTGTTACAATTTGTGAATTAAAAAATATTTTTTTGCAATTATTTTCTTAATTCATAATACCATTTATAAACTACTTACGTTCCTGCACAATTAGTTGCGCAGTGCAAGTTGCTTGACCATCACCATTTACGGCTCTTGCAATATAAATACCAGAATCAGATTCCAGAACATTTTGAATTTGAAGTTTGAATGAGTTTTCATCGCTGCTCGTTATTACTCTGTCCGCTAATTTGTCGTCTAAGGGTTTGTTATCCTTCAGCCATTGCATGTTAGTGGACGAGTCGACGGATTTCAAAGAGCATTCGAAGGTTGCATTTTCTCCGGCTGTGGGAAATAAATTAATTTATGTAAATTAAACAATATATTTTTGAGCATAAATGAAATGATATGTCAATTAGATAATCGACACTGCTCCTCCTAAAGCGAGGAAACACTATCGTGGTTTCATGGACTTTCATAAGTTATGTCGATACGCTAAATGACAATTCTAACAAAATATATTTATAAAGTTTTGGGAAAGAGAGAGTCCAAATTTTTGGTTTGAACGTTTTTTGTGTTTTAAAATGTCACACATTTTACACAAATTGTATGTTATAAATATCATTGTTATCGTATTCGCAAAATCGAATATTTAAAGTCTTCTGGAATTACATGGCTCTGATTCCATACAACATATATTCCAAAGTTTTGTTAATTTTATCGTCGAAATACTGTATAAAACTTATTTGCTTGCTATTCGGTGTGTCATGTATTATTTTCTCCCAAAGATCCAGCAACAAGGAAGAATTTACATGAATTTAACGTTCGTCATTGACTTTGAAATATACATCGTCATGATGTGTTAACAACGAAGCATATTATGTGTAATATACATATATTTTTAAGTATTTTTTCCAGACTGATCAAGTGGATACACTTCTAGGTGGGCTAAAAATGCTGAGGTGGGGGTTCCATTCGAAGAATTGTGTACGTGTGTGTTAAAATAATTGCTTGAAATTCTTTCAAAAGTACGAAAAAATAGTGTAAAAAAATATTAAAAAATTAAAAATTAAAAAATCTCATTTTTAGTACGTGAGTGTTGTGATTTTCAAAAATTTGTTAAAAAATCGTCGCCAGTATGTATATGTTTGTATGAGTGCGTATACGTAAGACTATCCAGTTCCAACGCACCAGTTGAATTCGACAACTGTCACAGAATTGTCTTAATTAAGCATCATTCGACTACTGAAAAAATTTACTTTTGACAGCAGCTTATTATTATGAAGAGACGTTTAATCCAAACGATTGCATGACAGCTGTCAAATCTGATAAACACGTATGAACTGAATAACTTTGTATAATGAGAGAGACAGAGATAGTAGACATCTAGTAATAAGCATGGAAGCAGTTTTAACCGACAATCAAAATACGAATGAGACGTCTAAAAGCATTTGAAATTCTGCTGCTACAAGAGACAGTGAAAACTCGGTACGCTGCTATTTAAAGTAAAGTACAGAAAAAGGCGTAGAAGATGGCAGGGTGAGTCACGCTACGATCACTTTACCTATTACGTGTATCAAAGCCTTTTTTGCTCGAATTGCTAGAACAATAAAAATGTATTACGTGATGTTGATGTACCATTGAATCTAGTTGTTCACGACTGTGTTTTTAAAGACCCTGTCATAAAATTACTTAAATGATTATGAACCAAAAAAAATTATAGTAATATATTATCGATATTTATTGTATATAAATTCAGTTCTTAATACTTAAGACCATCAAAATAAATATATTAACCATCAGTAACCGTACAGTGAGTTCTTTCCAAAATGCAAGTATTTTCCGAGTAATGACTTGATAATTCTGAGACAATTTATATCATTCATTTGTTTTAATACTATTGGATAGACTCACGGTACTAATTTACGCAGTGTAGAAAATAATATGATTTCCACTTACGTTCCACGTTACAACCCTCGATCGTCTTGGAGAACACAGGTTTTCCGGTTTCGTTAGTTGTTAATGCGAGTTTTGCCGTCCTCGTGTCGGTAATTGAATCAGAACCACCAATAGCAGTAGTGTAAGAGGATTGGCTTTCGGAGATTCGTTCAGTACCGCAGGTTGATGAAGAGGTCCTTGAAGCGGCTGCTGATGCAGCCGATGACTCCACATGGGAGGAGATGCCATTACGACTGCTTGACACTGATGAGTACTCTACAGGAGTTAGTGAATATAAAGCATAAGCTCTACTACTAGTCAGCTAAAATATTTAACAATTTTGATCACGATGAAAGCGACATTGCGTCTCTTGAAATCTAGGTTTAACTATAAGTAGCGCTCAACATCGACGTGACAACATTTAAAACAGCCGAGACTAATAGGTGAATGTAGAAAGGCCGGATGATGGATTTATAAATGATCAAGTATGGATTATGAATGTATTTAAAAAAATGGTACGCCGATACTTACCCTCTACGACTCGCGAAGAGGAAGAGCTGTATCGACTCGACGAATAACGGCCCGACATCTCGGCGTCTTCTTCGCCAACTTTGACTTTTTTTGCTTCCGATACTTCTACCGTTTTTATTTCCTCTTTTCTCTTCTCAGCTACTTTAGGCTCCTCTGTCTTTGCAGCTACAACTGTCTTTGATGGCTCTACCTCTGGTGTTTCTGATTTTGCTGCTTCTACTTTTAGTGCTTTTGGTTTTGGGGGCTCTACCTTCGGTACTTCTGATTTTAATGGTTCTACTTTTGTCGCTTCTGCTTTTGTTGGTTCTATCTTTTGTGGTTGTACCTTTATTGGTTCTGGTTTTGCTTGTTCTACCTTTGGTGCGTCTAGTTTTGGTGACTCTACCTTTGGTGTTTCTGCTTTTGTTGGTTCTATCTTTTGCGGTTGTACCTTTATTGGTTCTGGTTTTGCTTGTTCTACCTTTGGTGCGTCTAGTTTTGGTGACTCTACCTTTGGTGTTTCTGGTTTTGTTGGTTCTATCTTTTGTGGTTGTACCTTTGTTGGTTCTGGTTTTGCTGGTTCTATCTTTGGTGGTTCTGGCTTTGGCTGTTCTAGCTCAGGAGGTTCAACTTTCGGTGGTTCTGCCTTTACCGGTTCTACCTTTTGTGGCTCCGGTTTAACAGTCTCAACCTTTGCTGCTACCGGTTTAGGTTCTTCTATTTTTACTGGTTGCGGTCTATCTTGAACTTTAGATTCTTCCTTAAGTTCTGGAACTTCCGTTAATTGTAAATCGTCCGCTGCGTGTTCGGCTAGTGCCACTAGGTCGCTCGCGTACTGTCGAATTTCCTTTAGCCAGTACGCTTTCACGGGATCCTTATGAGCTGACAAAGTTATTGGATAACCCGAAACACCTGGATGATGCAATTCAAACGTCCGAAGATCCTCTGGGTGATCCTTTACTTCTACCTCCGGCAGCTAAATACATTAACACAATACATTAACACAATCTTTAAAGTATCAGTAAGACTTTTCAGTCTGCCCTCAATGTTAACTAAAAAACTAAATAAAATTTATGACTCTTAACAATACATACTCGAATAATGTCTTTTAGAACGAAGACCGATCTGTCTTCAGAGATCCGTCTGACCTTACAAACAAGAATTCTTGCCTTGAACAGGAATAAGTATCTTTCCTTGTTTTTGCCGTCTTTATCAGTGACGGTAAACCATTCCTGTAACAAGAGTTAAAATTTCACGTAATTTATCACAGCCAATGTAAAATCTCCAAAATATAAAAAATACTAACATGCGTGAGAAGTCGTCCAAGCTTATGTATATTTCCTTTATATCCCTCGATGTTACTTATGAACTTATTGTCGGTTGCTCTGTGGGGGATTCCTAGCATCAACTCCAGAGCCTTCTGGAGGTCGTCGCAGTTTTCGCCTAGTCGGGTCGAATACTTCACCAGCTCCTGAAAACGATGATAACATTAATACGTATATAATCAAATTTCATATCACAAATAAAAAATTTAGATTTGAATCAAAATTTAGTCGGATACATGAAAATTCCAGTTTACAAGGTGCTTCGTGGGAGTTGTCAGTTCTCCACGTACTTAAACGTATCAAGTATCTAATTATTGGTAAATTCACGAATTCATGAATTCGCTGGCGAAGATTCACAGTTTTTCTGTGGCATTCGAGAACCGCCGGACAGGATAAGGTGCCACGAAGATGACCTGTTTTTAGCATGCTAAATCCGTACCGCGCCCACTGGGTCTCACACCAGCATAAACGTATATGTCGCAGACTCACAACCACAATCATCGCAGGACATCCAGCAGTATCTTTATCATTGCATCGTGCAATGTACCGGAAATATTAATAAGTCTTAAAATGCACTCTGCATCAACCCGAAGGAGCAGAAGGTTGATTCGTCTCATTAAAGTATAAACGGAGGTGATGAAAAGTTTCTTGTTTACAATGACGGCTCTGAATAAAATATTATTCTTTTCTATTTTGAGAAATACATAGCGAATATTAACATAGCAACTTTAGCGATGATAGAATTGTCACGCATTCTTATGACATACAAAACCAATTCATTTTTTTACTGAAGCTTGAAAAAGTTTAAGATTTTTTTATTTCACATAAAAAATTTGACTTTGCAATCGCTATAGTACATTTTTTTTTGTAATATCAATGTTGGTTTAACATGCTCGAGGTAGCGTGAAGTTTACATTAACAGAATGATTAATTATTGTAAACATTGTTTTTGTTTAATGCTGCCTTCGCTTTTCTTATAAACAGGTGTTTCAGGCTGTTCCATGAATATTATGGTCTGTTATGCTTATGAATTATCTTTTAAACCTTCTGTTACAAAGTTTATTCGCGCTTTCGCTGTATCACTAGTCTGTCCTATCACTTCGATCTTAATTACTTGACATAGATTTGTTTTCAAGGCAAGCCGGAGAGCACTCGGACGCCATGCTATTTCTGTTGGTCGCAATAAAATCTAAACAGAAATATAGGTCAGACGCGACCCATCTTCCGCTATCTTTCAAGATTAACTAATAATCAAAGCGAAATATTTCAGTTGGTCAAAAATTGGATTGTACGCATTTTTTAAAAAGTCACTGTCGATGATACCAAGAAATTATCAACGAGCTATTTACTACGTGCAGATTCGAAATTCTGTGCATGAAAGCTTTTCATATGTAAATTGAAAGTGATGTGTCGTTTCTTTTTTATACAGGCGCCGCAATTCTGTAAAAACTTGTTAGAGCATATTTCTGTCGGGGCCTCTCGAAATCCGGCTTGAATTTACGAACGGCAAGCTTAGTGAGGTGGAGAGACTTGCGACTGCGATAAAAAAAGAACTCATAAATACTTGCTCTTCAAGATTATAGTATAGCCTTCGGATGATTTTCAAATTCCTAAGTGGCTGCCGCCAAATTCATCGTACACTTACGCCAAATAGTACTTTTACTCGGGTCTATTTGATGTCACTTTAATGACCGCTTATCATAATTCAATTTACGTAAACATAGACCATAAAGTTTGATTTTCGTAAAATTTTCAGTGGGAATACGCATTTCACGTGAAAATGACTGTCCGAAGTAACACGATAGTTTTCTTGCTGTTCCGAACGAGGTTTGCAATTTGGACAAATTCCAACCAGCCGAATAACAGTTGCAAAATATGTCTTTTGTATAGGTAATTAAATAGTATTGAGTAATACTTGAAATACTGGATAATATATTGTTTATGACCACATTGTGGCATTGTGCCAAATTATATGTACTTCAAACATGACTAAAATGTACCTAAGGCTTTAAGACATCTATGAATATTTTCCAAAATTTTCCGATAATTTTACCTTTTTTTTTCATAAGCAACTTTTACGCTGGAATTATCTTATGGGACATTGAAACGTCTTAAGGAAACCGTACACAGAATTCTTCAGTACGAGTGCATAATTGAAGTTGGTTCTAACCAAACTGACAAATGAAGAGAATAACTTTAGCTGATACGATTAACCTCAATAACTCTGTATTTAATCGTATAAAAATATTAAAACAGATTTTACCTTCAGAAGGAGCTGGTAGTCGTTGATGCGTTGTATCGGAAGCTTCAGGTGCTCCGAAACGCTCTTGTCGTCTCCGAGAGTCTGGCTCAGCTCCTGCACGAAGAAAAGATCATTCTCTTATAAAAATCCATCGATAAAACAGGCACTAGGGAATACTCGAAATATTAATAGGATAGATTGCGCGATCGAAGCTATAAGAAGTAATTTTATATGTTATCAACGCCTGACGATGATCTTGGCTGAGACCTCGAAAAGCCTTAAGCAGTATGATTTTCACATTAAAAGTCATCGGTTACTAAAATATATAAGAACTTATGAGTTAAAGATGAAATCTTCAATCCACATAAACTTTATCGATAATCAAATTCAAATTTACTACAAAAAATCGACATTTTCTAATAATCATTTCCAACTCGTTACGTCATTTCTTCACGATTCTCGTATCCGACCCATTCTTCCCTTTACTCGGTTCTCTGATCTTCCCCTCTACCTCCACCTATTCTACTGGACACTCGTTATTCCTCAAAATCCCGTAAGGGCGCACTCAACAACGATTGGTCCTGTCACACACGATATCCTGGATATTCCAAAAGAAGAAGCAACGTCCGTTCCGGTAATACGACACCAGTAGCGGTTTGGCGAATCACATGTATTTTTGGCGCGTCCACATCTGACATAGGAGTAAAACTCATCGTCGTCAGCATTTATCAGCGCGACGACGTAGCGAAGCATCGTGACACTTGAATCAGCAGGGTTGTTGGTCATGTTTGATAGCCACTACAGAATGAGAGCTGACCTAAGGGTCGGTTTGAAAAGGAGGGGAGGGGAGGGGAGGCAACCTAAGAATGAAAAATAATAAAATTTTACACGAAGGGTACACGAACACACCTCAGTAAGGGCTAAGGGACCTAACACTACGTCGGCTTCGGAAGGTGGTTTGGAAAGGCTACGTTGCTGGTCACAGACTGGACCAGTTGATCTTCTCTTCGGGATCCATAGTCAGTGGTTACCGAAGCCCCCGCGCTACCACTCAGCACCTCTGAGACCAATACGGCTAGGGCTATACTTAGCCGGAGACGCAAAGACTGACCACGTACAAATACAAACATGAGAGTCGAAACTGTTGCTAAAGTCTTTTGGTATTTTCCTTATGGAGAAATATTAGCAGGTCGATGTTTTTACTCAAGGCTTAGAAAGGACACGGTTGAGAGGAGTCATCCCCTCGTATGCGATACGAGAATAACAAAGGGCTGAAGAAGGGAGTCAACGTAGAACCACATGTTGAATAAGGAATTATTTTTGGTACAATATAAAGTTCACGACTGACCTGCCTCAATCTCCTGCTGTGATTAGTATATTTATTTATGGTGGATTTTACAAATTTATAATAATACTGCTGGAATTCTCGTGTATGAGTAATGGAATGCTTTTTTTTGGAAAAAATTATGAAATCTCTTTGGCGTGTTTCTTATAAGGAAATGATAAGGAATGAATATGAAAATTTGTATGGATTAGTCAGAGTCTATTTTATGGAGAGAAATGATGAGAGTTTTCTTAAAATACAAGAAAGCTCCGTCCATTAATTCACAATGAAGAATAGTCAGGGAACTTGCGTGGACTCTTACAACGCGTTTGTATAATAGCCAAGAAAAGTGCTTTGACGTATCAAAACGTCACGAATGACATCACCGCTCTGCTCGCTCGAAATTTTCTGAATGGGTACCTATCAGCCAATTACAGGTTATACGAAGAATCTCTTAAATCCATGATGAAATTTCATGCCTTTCGATCACAGTTGGCAAAATCTAAATTCGCATCGCCTGATCCGATCCACATTTAACTACACGCTCCAGCAGTTAGATAATCTCTGTTTTTAGAGATAGCTCATATGTGTATTCTTGCGGATAATTATATGCCTCCAGCATCTTCTTCAAAATATATACCTCATACTAGTTTGTTTTGCTTTTGGCTACTTGGAGTGTTTTTCTAAGTCTAGTAAGAAAAACCTCTAGTCGACAAACGATAGCTGCGTCACGAGCTACGTCACTAGGTGATAGTAATGGCATTTTTTCTTTTAATATTGCGTGAAGTCGCGGTAGAGGCTGGGAGCAAGTAAGATGCAAGATGTTACTCTGTTAAAAATAAACTCAGCTATTTTGGGGGCTGGACGGAAGCCCGTTTGGCCCTGTCGTTATGTAATTGCGGATTTTCACCAATCGCCATGATTTTCTGTGTGACCCGCGAATCCGCTTGAACTTTAAAATCTCTGAGCTGTCACGAAATCTAAGAATTACTTGTGCGTATAATATTCTTTTTCGTTATTTTAATGAGTATTATAGATTTGCAGATTTGATGTTTGGACGAATGCAAGATATTAATTTTATTGGGCGAATAGTCATCTACTGTAAAATGATGAGTATTTAGTAGTCATAAACTTCTCCTTTGAATCATAAATCAGTTTCTCGGACAGAGCACTAAAGTGTCCATTAGTCAGTAAGTGTTTTGAAAATGGAATATATAGCATGGATTTGCATAGCTTGCATATTATTTTGAATTTATATAGACTAAGTATGTATCGGAATTTTGTAAGGTAAAACAGAAACCTGAATTATCCCTCTATGACTATTAGAAGATTGAAAATACCGACGTTACCTGAAATCTCTTTTTAGTCTTTTCGCGAAATGCTCTAATTATTTTGAACAGGATATAAAATCGTGGAACTAACGTTAAATTATTTTTTAACACAGCATACGAAGAGCAAGTATGCGCGATAACCATATAAAAGAAATAATTGACAAGTAGTTGCCTGATAAATGAGTTTCACAATCGCTTCTAGTAGAACATTGTCATTCATTGTGATCGATCAGTTAGAAAACAAACAATATAAAGGTTGGGCGTTCTATAAAACCGTCATGAGAATGAATTATTTCTCATATTCGAATGATGTTTCAATACGCTCTCTATGTGCTCTGGATCTTATTGTTGGTAAGTTTAAGTAATTTGCAATCTGCTGAAAGAAAGAGACAAAAAATAAAAAAAGTGTCGTGTGATCAGTTGTTATTTTTTTTAAGAATTGCTATGCTCATCGGAGTTATTCTCAATTGTCGGAGACATCCCAGTCAAAAAGAACAACTATTGAAAAACATGCACCGGTTACTATCAGAAATGAGAATTTGGGTGATTTAAGATTATCAGTTACAACGGATGGGCAAGAAAATCGATTCAAAAAGTCCAGTGACGTTATCGCGAGTGCACCACGTGACAGTGATGATACTTCTTATTCGTTACGTGCGAAAAATAAAGGAGTCACTTCGCATCAGAAAAAATTATCAACACGTAATGATAAACCAGTATCATTGAATAATACAAAAAATGGAACTAAGGGACATCATAAAAATTCCTCAGCAACTGATCATCAGCGAATTAAGCATCTAAATAAATTGAATTCCAAAGAGAAAGTATTACTTTATAAAGATCTCAAAGTCAAATATAAAAAAACGCCTAATAGATACAATAATGTAACTGCAAATGAGACAATCAATAAGAGTACCAATGACCAGAATCTTTCCATGAACATGACGATCGAAAACAAAAAGATTCCTACTCCGTATCCTGATCCCTTGAATGCGAAGTCGCCATTATCACGATCAGTGTCTAATGATGATGTTGATGGATCTGGTGATTTTTCAGATAACGTTTCTGAAATGTCATTCAGATTGATGCCACCTCCTTCATATGGTAAATTTCGAAGCAAAACAAGTGATGATCCATTTCGTGCATATCATCCTAGCAGTCCAGAAAATCATCGATCATCGGGTCTACCTGGATATAGACCGGGACATAGACCAGGATATAGACCAGGATATAAACCGGGATATAGACCAGGATATAGACCAGGATATAGACCAGGATATAGACCAGGATATAGACCAGGATATAAACCGGGATATAAACCGGGATATAGACCAGGATATAAACCAGCATATCAAACACTATATCGACCTGCCAACTGGGGCTCATATATGCGACCAAATTTTCAAGGACATCAACAAACACTTCAACTACCTGCGCAACAACCAGGAGTTCTTGACCCTATTACTGTTTCTTGTACTCAGTGTACCCCAATGGGTCAAGTGAGCCCTTTTCGTTGGTTTTTCGACTTTCCACTTATGGTTTTATTTTAGCCAGACGTAAACGTGCTGCATTGAGTGTACCTTTTAATGTGAACTGAAATCTATGAATAATTATTCTCAAGCCGTACTGTACCCTCTATCATTCACGTGAACGATTGTAATTAAAGTTTTAAATAATATTTTCGAAGTTTATTTCGCTATATTCTATAGTAAAACTTACTAATTTTCGTTTTACAAACAGTTAACTAACCTCAAAGTATTCTCGGACTTCATCATTCGTCTGAAGGAATTCCTGAGCGGCAGGCTCGTCCCTGCAGTAAGCCACGTGTTTGTCAAAGTCCCTTTCCTGTAATAATTAAAATTTTGTTACTTGTTTATTATAAGATCATAGTAATTCCATTCATAATAACCATTCTCACGCACTCACCAGTCTCAAGAAAGTTTTGCCCAACATACGTGGCTGATCTGCATAGTACTTGACACCCTCGATCAACACCCTGCCGAACGATCTAAGTAAGGCCGGAATTAATGACATGCCAAACACATTCAATTCTTATGAACTAAGGACAATCTTGGATAGTTCATCGAGTGCGACGATTCAATTAATGTCGAAATGATGGGCTAATCTAAACGGAGGAATGGTTAAAATACCAAAATGCTGGGATGGTTACCAACAAACTGAAATGTGGTACGAGATGTGCAATGACTTAAGATGATTTGATAAAAAAAAACATCGAAAGGAAGATGATACTATTTTAATGATCTAATTCTCTAGGTTGCTAAATAATTATCTTAATTACACAATGCAGAGGGTATAATAAGACCAACTTGTTACAATGTATGAAAATTCATTAAGGGAGCAATAATAAAGTTATTATACGAAAAAGCACACGAACACGTAAAAAAAACCTGAAATTTTTTGAACTTACTTCTTAGATTTTGACCGCTAAATTGGACAAAAATTGATACTGACCAGATAGTCGTGTGTGTCAAATATTTATGTATATGTAAGTATATGCATGTTTAAAACTGTCTAATGCATAAGGCACATATTTTATGTATACAAAATTTCAGCTTGTATGGCATGTAGTATGATAATTTGTTCAGTGTTCATTTTGTATCTATAATTGGACGTTATTTATACCAAGTCTTCCATATGACGTGTAAACTAGCACTTGTCAGGTGTAGTTGTCTTTTCAGAACCATGTATCACTGTGTTTGCCCACTGTTCAGTAATTACTTGAAAAATGTCGCATTGAACGAACAAACCAGAAATCATACACTGGCTCAATGTGGATACATACGTGTTGTGAAAATCAGCTATTTGTTTAAGGTTCGTGAAGATGATTTCCTTGTTATCGCGAACAACACGAGGAACACCTTGTTGATCCAATGGCTTCAAATATCGCTCAACAACCTGTTGAATGTCTCTACCGAATTCCTCTTCGGTCTCTACCAGCTCTTTTATCACAGCCCTGCAAAGACGATGTAATTAATGTATAATATTTTACATGGATAAATTCTCTTCTTTTTTTTTAATAAAATAATAACACTCAAATACGTACTCTCTACGATAATGAGAATCCTCAGGACGATGATGACTCGTAAGTGTCGAACTTTCTTCGCTGACTGTATTTTGCTTAACCACACTTGCAGGCACCCATCCTTCTTTACCTTCAGCTGTACGAACGTACACCCTGAGAATATAAATAAAATAATTAAAAATTTTTATTAAATTTTACAATTTTACAGACCTAGTATCTATACTGGTTATCATAATTATAAGCAAAGTATTTTGCGTTTATTGAATGGACCAGGAGTCCGACGTAAGCAACGTGCTCGGATTAGTCATTGGTCCTGATATAACCGTATATCACCCACGCTGGATCTATCTATATAATATAGTTCTAGGAAAAGTTAGTGGGTATAGTTCCAAACAACAATTTTAACCATCTACGTGTATTTGCACAATCGACTATTTAACGTTGCAAGTATCGTCTCGAATTAGCATATCACGTGCACGTACGAATTATAATTGTATGAGAGGATCTATTTTAAGTTGTGTATATTTATTTAAATACGTCACCGTTTTATATTTGGGATCGTTAAAATTCGCAACGCTTTGCACTACGCAAAGTAATTTTATAAGTATAGACAAACAGTAGAAGTAACCCTATAACGATACGTTCAAGTTTTTGGGTTAATGCCTGAAATATTTCTGGTAACCAAGCATGGCGTGTGATGTTTTCTATAAACTCCGTATACATTGCTTCCCAGAGGAATTCAAATGCTTGCAAACTTCTGTTATAATCAGGGTTTCAATTTCCTGGGTGATTTGCACGATTGATTATACGAGATTAGATCTGCATTTGTATTATGCAAATCCTATTATGCTTATTTTTGTAATACTCATTTCTCACTGTCTTTTAAGATTCTAATCGGATCTTGGCATGTTTACCGATGCATTTCCATGGACTCTGTCCAAGCAACACCTCGACGTTCCTATTAAATGGTTTGCAGCTCATTGAACGTCGTCATTGCCAAAATCATGTTTGCGCTATGCGTTAAGCTTTGAACCTCACCTTTATCTTGATGTATTTATGCTACAGGTTTAGAATCATTTGCTCCGAAAGCAGATAGAAGCTCTGTATATTCGTTAAAAAGAATTTGTACGAAGACGTTATTATTAGAATTATTATTTTCTTTGATGAGGTGCCACGGCTTTGGAATTAAAAGAAACGGCAGCCTTTTGATTCTTCGTGGAAAACTTCAAAGATTTATAGGGCATAGACGCGTGCGAGAATCAGGACATTTTTTTTTAGAATTTAGTACATTTTTTCAACGTCACTTTGCTTTATCATTTGGTTAGCTATACTGCTACGCGCAGATATAGGTACAATGATAATGATTACGACACGTTATAAAAATTTACTTCTCATTAGCGTCACGATAAATTTTCGCGAGGGCTTTTATTCACTGTAAGTAGGAGAACGAGAATCAGAATAATTTTTTTTTGCTATACCCACAACTCCTGGTAATGACGAATTTCCAGTTGGTACTAACGCAAGATCAGTGGTTATTTAAGCACGATGTTAACGGTATTTATAAAAATTGTCTTACGACGGTAAATTATTTGTAAGAAATTTTTTTTTTAATATAACAATTATACACCGTAGTTATTCTGGATTCTTAAACAGAATAAATTCAGATTGAAAGATCCGGCAACAGCATGGAGCTTGAGAAGTTCGAAGACGCTTGATATAAATTGACTTTATGCCCGGCTGTAAAGACGTGACGGGGTCGTTGCCTTTGAAAATGGCATAGGCATTCTTCATTACTTATTATACATGCTTCATATAATATGAAAGGTTAGTTTTCGAATATTTTCCAAGCTGTAGTTCAGTGTCCAGTTTCTCTAGGATGCGTTCATATTAATTATTAAGCTTCTAAGACTTCCTATTACGAACACTTGAATATTCTTCATTCGACACAATGCTTCAATACTTCCCACGTTTGAAGCTTCTTACGACGATTAACGTACCTGTGAGCACGGATGCCGGAACTCGATCTGGAAATATTTCGTGTCCTGGAATCAGCATGATTTCTTCGAGGTCGGACGGACAACTTGTGCCTGGCGGCAGAATTGTCCAGTCGGTCCCCGACCTCACCGACGTCTAATTCAGGATCCGTCTTTGCCTTCCTACAACATTCCAAGTTCTCCCGTAGAGAAGTCTCTTTCTCTTTTTTTCCCTTCTCTCCGATCTTGCTCAGACAATCCATAAACGACGTAAACAGTTGTTGTCATGCTCATACATATAATTCTTCTTGGGCAGCCATCATCAAGCAAGCAAGACATTTTTGCAGGTACTGTATTAGTAAGTTTCATAGAAATTTTTCAAAGCGAAATATGCATCACAAAGCGAAAACTTTATACGACTTTTAAATTCACATTTAAACTGTATACGCAATGTATCCTATCTGCAATTCATAGTCGTAGTCTTTTGAGAATACAGTAGTTCATCTCGTATGTATGTGGGACTTTTGTCAATCGGCCCGAACATCATAGCAGCGTCACAGCCAGAATAGATTTACTGGAATAGTTTGCTGTGACAGGAGCAAAGAATCACCGCGATGCACCATGAAATTCAGTCGTCGTAATGTAGATGAGAAGACCGCGAGCGTAAAAATATATGTATAAACTGTGTAACGTACGCGACGTGCGTTATGTTACGGTTCATTATTCGCGAACGAAATACACGTGGCGCTGCGGCTACAGCGTACATTAAGCAATACTACTGAAGTCAAGTGAGAGTCCAATATTTGTTGGTCAGTACGATATACTGTACTGTATGCAAATATAACGTCACTGACAAATTTAGATTACGATTTGACAGTTGGTTTAAAAATATTATTCCTCATTTTTGTATTTTCATAAAAATTAACTGTTTCGATCGGTAGATTTTCATTGGTTATAAGAACGTCGAATCTTTTAAAAGCAATGAAGAAATACTATATTGCTGGTAGTTTGACAGCCGGAAGCATTTATTATTAGAATGTTTAGTCTTTATTGTTTATTTATTATCAATTTATCACACATGCTTTGTTGATATATGCATAGAAGCATCAATTATATTCTGGATTAATAGCGAAAAGCAATTTTTTATTTCTCATTTTCAATATTCATTCAATATTTAACTTTTCATTGTTTGTGCACTTTGGACGAAAGCACTGTAAAATATAGTATAGCCTTGTATCCACATTTGAAGAAGCAGTTCACACCAAATTCTTCGAGAGCAATAAAATGTTGTTTCAGTATTTTTTTCCTCCTTCTGTAAGCATCTCCAGTCTTCGCAATCCATTTTGCCATGTAAAAGTCACCTCCCACGTATCTCGTGGATGCATATTAGCTGTCGTTGAGAAAAGGGAGAAGAGAAAGAAAAGAAAAAGGAGCCAGTGAAACGCTGCTCCGGGGGTAAAAATATAACTATGAAAATAAGCAATGAGGAGAGCGATGCCCAGGGCAACGATCTTACCCGGTTTACCATCCTGATTGACTAATTATACTTTTTCGAATATATTTTCTTCATCTTGCTGTGCCCCGAGTTTTCCTTCGACGCAAGACAAACTGTCTTCTATTTAACGTATTACAACGTTACACGTCGTTTCACGTAAGATTAAAGTGCACCTGCTTCTTCGTCATCCCTTCGCTTTAATGAGCGTAAACTTTTCGAATTAAATTTCTATAAAAGTGCGTCGCGACGCTTTGAGCGCACTTTATACTCTTCTTACTTCACCTTAATTATCTTGAAGATTCGCAGAAGAGCAAAATATACATTTTTCTTAATCTTTCACTCAAATTTTTATTATAGTTTCAAAAAGGGATTTTTTTTAAATTTTCGAAATATCACTAAAATTTCTTACAGATTTTACTCCTGTATAGATATTAGGGACTAACAGTGATCGTCAGAAGTTCATCAATTATCTTGTAGTCGTGATGGGCTGTCTGTTATCATTAGATGTGTTATAGTTGTATTTTTAGCCGGGCAGAAATAGCAACAACAGAAATAGCTTGATATGCTCTCACGACAAGTCAACGATCCCATGATGTTTATTAGTTTATAATATAATGCTCACATTGTTATTATTGAGAAATACAAATGAAGCGAAAGATGCAAAAATTTTACTTACTTCATCGATTCCGCATAGTCGATTGCCTCGACGACTTCACCGGCATTTACGGATATTCCTTCCTCATCTTCCGCCTCGTGATCCTTGATAACGACATATTGTTCCGTGGTTGCCTGAAACAGACCGAAGGATTTAATTTACATGCTATTTTTACAGTTCGCAGACGCCAAGATATTCGGCGCTTCTGTGCCTTTGTCCTTTGTCTTTTCTGTCCGACAATTATTATACGTAGAAAACCTTGGCAGACCCTCAAGAGCGCGAGTGGGATGTTTGAAAAATGACGTTAAAATATATACTATTTTCTCAAGTATTATTTTTTCATGTTATCTTATGGATTTATCAGCCTGAGGTGATCAAGTACCAATCTTATGGTATTCAAAATATTGATTCTGGTGTAATACCTGAAGTTGCGTACAAAGCGTTAAAAAATGGTTTGTATTAATAATTATATTAGACCTGTTGGCAATATTAAAATGATCCTTAAGGTGAGTAGGGCAATGACGCTTCAATGGTCGTAATCAAAAGGATTGTCACTACTGGTCGTGTTATCCAAAGATTCATTGCGACCTTCAGACCATTAGGGCAATTAACCTAGAATGATATTTCCGATCTTGGCAGAAGAGATATGTATTAGGGTTCATTTATAGCATTATAGGTGACCTATTTGTGACTAGTCTAAGTTCAGGTACCTGGGAAATAAATTTAAATAAGAATTCAATTATAACTTTTCAGAGCAACAACGTAGATTTCTACGTTCAAAAAAAAATTGTTTTTGAAAAGTTATCTAGTTGATAAAATTGGCAGATTATTTTAAAAATTAACTTCATTCATCATGGTGACCTTACTGATCCATATCCATATAACTGTCAACACAAGATCAAACGAAGTTCGCTAATGACTTCCTGATAACTCATTAACGCCACAGAAATAATTGTCAAAAATCATTACCCGTTCGCAACTGTTTTCCTGGTAGAGACTGCTCAGTCTACGAAAGCTTGGTGTATTTTCTCGACTGGCTGAATATCCGCCGGATCGGTCCGATCTGGATAAGGTAACACCACTGCTTTCTTGTTTAATTCCGTGCCCATTGGCTAGTCCTTCAAGACTACTAGCTGAGTTCACGGAAATGGTGCCAGTCGTCGTAGATAGCATTTCCATATCGACGTCTTCTTCACGAGCAACTGGACATCGGTACATGGAGAATCTATGAGCAGCTGGTCTGTTTAGTCTCAACGCTGAGAAGACATGCAGAGGTTCAAAGTGACTGATCCCATCTTCATCCAGGACAGTATAAGCAACTTGTCCAGTCAGAACCGCCCTGGATGCTTCTCTAGGCACGACGGCCTGCATACCCTGTTTTAAGATCATAAATATAGCTGAACGTTTGTGACTTCTCTTCAGTAAGAATTCTTCGATGGCCAAACTGTTCTCCGCATGTAGCAAGGACGTAGGGACCTCCACTGAGGATTGCAGAGGAGCATCTTCGGGGACTATCATTAGTGCAGCACTTTCGCGCACTAGGGCCCTTAGTCTTGGGTCGGACCTGGCCAGTTCAGGATCGCTACAGAGTTCTCTGAGTGCTCCCATAAATTGAGGTCTTTCGTCAGCCAGTTGTCTCATGACAGTTAACCTTTTAAGAATGTCAAGGGTGACCTTATCGGAAGCCAAGGCTTGGGTTGATTTCTCATCGCTGATCACAGCCAGAAGGCTCGTAGCCGTGGATGACATCCCCAGGGCTCTAGCTAATCCTACAGCCTGTAGTAACATCTCACGAACGTTCGGACCTTCTTCATTCAATAATTCACGTACACGAATTTCACTCGATTCTCGTACCGCATGGACGATAGCCTTGTGTACAGTTTCTGCAGCATCCTTTTCGGTCACTACACCAGCAACTTCTTCGGAGACTTTCTTTAAGACGAGCGATACCAGCTCTGGATTTCCTCTGGATACTGTTCTGAATGCTGATCCTACGATATCACTGCCGTGCTCTTCTTCTAGAACAGCGGATAGTCTTTCTAGGACTACTTCATCTTTCAAAACTTGACTTCCTACGGTGGATTTTAGAATGTCTACTTTGTTGCTGCTAGACTCCAGTAAGTCCAGTATCGCTCCGCAACATAGTGCATTTCTGTTTTGGGGTATCAGAAGGGTTTGATAGACTTCATCCACAGCGTTATCAATATTCGCTGATTTTTGTCTGAGTAAAACATTGAAAGCTTCGCTGATGGATGAAAAAACTATTTCCTGCTGTTTTTCTTCGTCTAGTGTTAAATTACTGTTTATGGATATGACTGCAGCAGTTATTGCTGCTTTGATAGCGTCGCGCAGCCATTCCTGATCGCTTTCATTATTTTGTTTACCATGGTCACCATTCATCATCGGCGTTACTCCTGCTGGTGTTTTTTTGCCGTTAGTAATCTTTCCAGAATTCTGTTGCTGGACTATGTTCTTGGCAAATTGGGCCACTGTTGAGACTATTTGAGCCATTCTGACTGCTGCGTTGCCATGGAGACCTAATTTTTCAGCAACCACTAAGGCGTGTTCTAAGGAAATTGCTGTTGGATCGACATCGAAATCTACTGATGGTAAATCAGCAGGAACTTGTCTACCAACTGACATTCCAGCTTCAGACAACTGTCGAAGCATTCTGGCATCTATACTTGTCTCACCGTGATGTTGAGTTACCAGCGTATTGTAGTTCAAATTTTGAGGTCTCAGCAATTTAAGTTCTTCAGGAGTAACTTCAAAGCCTTGGACAGAAAATTCCAATCCACCTTCTGGAGTATCCATTAAATCAGGCGCCACGAAACGAGGACCCTCTTCGGTTTGCACAATCTGACCTGGTACGAAGGTCACACCTAATTCACCGGATTCGACTACACGACCTGGTACAAATCTTGGACCTTCTGGAGTATCCACTACTTGTCCGGGAACAAATCGTGAACCTTCGTCCTCTGTAGATATCACTTGACCTGGTATAAAGGTTGGACCTACTTTTGTCTCCACGATTTGTCCAGGTACAAATCGCGGTCCATCTGCTGTCTCTACTGTCTGACCAGGTACGAACTTTGGTCCAGTTTTTGTATCTACCACTTGACCAGGTACGAATTTTGGACCATCTTTAGTTTCAACTACTTGACCAGGAACAAATTGTTCTCCTTTCTCTGTCATGACTATTTGACCAGGAAGAAAACCGTCATCCGTCATTATGCCAGGTACGAATCTTGGACCATCTTTTCCGCCATTTACTAGCTGTCCAGGAACTATTCTCTTTCCCTGTGGTTCCTTTTTTATTGTTTGCGGGACAAATTCAACGCCTTTTTCGGTTTGAACTATATGGCCAAATATCTCTTGCTGTTGCAGCGGAGACACTGCGCTGGCTGTTTTTGGATCCACCGGAATTCCAACAGGCCCAGCTTCCAGGAAGACGACCTCGTCGATGTTTCTTGCTGCAGCAAACTCAAATCCTTGCGGTCCAATATTCGTAATACCAGGAATAAATTTGTGTCCTTCCGGTGTTTTCATTATTTGACCTTCCACAAATTTAGTACCGTTTTTCATTTTGACTGTTGTACCAGGAACAAATTTCATGCCTTCTTCTGATTCCATTGTGATACCAGGTACGAAATGGGTTTCTCCAGAGTTCGTGATGACATTTTGACCAGGTACAAATTGAGGTCCTTCCGAAGTGAGCATAGTTTGTCCAGGTACAAATTTAGGGGAGCCCGTTGGCGACCTGACACACTGTCCAGGTACGAATTCCCAGCCATCATCCACTTGAACACTCTGTCCAGGTATAAATACTTGTTCACCATGCTCATCAGTAATAGTTTGTCCTGGCATGAATTGCGCTCCATCAGCAGTGATTACAGTCTGTCCCGGAACAAATGTATCCTTATCAACGACTTGTCCAGCTACGAACTTTGGCCCTTCCTCAGTCAAAACCGTTTGACCCGGAACGAATTTAACTCCTTCGCTAGTATGCATAGTCTGACCCTGCACAAACTGCGAACCACTGGGAGTAAGCAAAGTCTGTCCAGCAACAAAGACAGGAGTCTGCTTACCACTATCTTCCTCAGTCATAACAATCTGTCCCGGAATCAATAAAGGACCTTGCGGAGTATGTACAGTAAAACCAGGAACAAAAGTCGGTCCGCTAGGTGTTTCCAAAGTTTGTCCGGGTACAAAGACCGGTCCAGTCGGCGTTTCAACAGTCTGACCAGACAGGAATCTTTGTGCAGACTTGATATCAAGTTTCAGACCTTTAACATTGTGCATTTCAGTCTTAACGCCTCTATCAATGTTCTTCACCAGTTCAGGTATCTCCTCTATCCTAGGTAACGTTTCTACAGCCTGTTTACCAGCAGCCAGGAATTTGGCGTTCACGTTAGACGTACTTTCAAGTTCTTGAGGTGGAATGTCTTTTATAGCGATCTGAAGTGCTGCATCCGGTTGCACGTTCAACGGCGTAAATGGTTCTACCAGTGGGATCGCTTCGAGCCCACCAGTTTCTTCAGAAATTGGTGTATTAATCGCTCCTGATACAGTGGCATCCAGATCTACCAGCTGAGCCTGAGCTTTAATAGGTCGTGGCATCCGGTCGACTATAGGTGCCCCAACAGGCTTAGTAGCTTCGTTCTTGAACGTGTCCCAATCCCATGTTTCCCCTAATGGCTTAACAAGATCGTGCCAATCGCTGGAAGACACTACCAGGTCACACCCCCGTGATCTGGCATGATCGAGATCAACATGCTTCCAATCTTGCTTCTCATCTTTATACTCCTCCTTAACGCTTTGAAGCTTCACTTGTTTCATTCTCTTAGACTCCTCTTCGTCAGCTGCCTTCTCTTTGTCTTCAAATATTTTCTTCGCATAATTAAGTCCAGCTTGTCTTTTCTTCTTTCTCTTTCTAGCCTCAGTCTCAAGCCTCTGACGTTCCTTGAGGACATCTTCGCGCGGTCCAAGCCCATCATATAGATTCTCGTAGTCTTCCAAATCACGAAAATCTACCGAGACATTCTTGCCCTGCTTCAATCGAAGTAAAACTGTGTCACAGTCTCTCGATAACATAACGTCTCTCACGTCACCATCTCTTACGGCGGCTTCGAGACGTGCCGGAAATACAAGACTGCATCTACGCTCTTCCACGGTATAGACGAATCTCAAATCTTCCTCTTCCGATGAGGTTTGCTTGGTCTCCAACAAGTCGCGCAGTGCCTTTTGTTGGTCGCCATCGCCATCGAGAACCGGAAACACGTATCTGTAATCCTTGAGCACCACGTGCTTCTTCTTCTCGCCCAGAATAAGTCCCGCGGTGTAATGGTGTGGGCCCAATCCCGAAGCGTTGGTGATCTTGCACTTGGACTTGTCATGAGAATGGACCCCAAGGAGTACAGGAATGTAGTGATGTGTCGGCAGACCATATGACTTTCCTGTGATTCGACAAAAACGTTTTGCGTCTGCGGGACTTATGGGTGGCAGTAATGGAAAGTAATTAGGCTTGGGGAGGCCCCTGCTCCTCCCCGTGATCCTGCAGTAGGACATTATCCTTTGCACCCCACTGTTACCTTTCTAATCACTCAACATCAGTCAGAAACTGCTGTCCTACGGGAACTCGAATATTCAACAACTCGTTAGTGACTCTTTCGCTTGGTCTAAGTTTAATACTAGTCATTCACCTTCCTGTCACAGGTCTCGCTCTATTAATAAGCTACGCTTGACGATTCCTTTTTCAGACTCCGACTAAAGCGCTAATCGAACGCATCCAGAATATTGTTTTCTCTTGAATCGATTTAGTACACGTTTTGCCGTTATCCGTGCCGGTAGTATCTCTAAAAGCTGCATCATGCGCCATGATGTTTTAGCAGTTTGACTTTTAATAACTTCAATCCAATCTTTGTCTTTTTTAATTAAATCTACTAATGCTTTAGTAGACAAGGTACAATTCTGGCTTAAGTGCGAATGTGGATTTCGTTTGAAATATTTCTTGTTTTTTTTTTCCTTTTACGACATTTGAAATTCGATTCAGTTTTTAAATAAATCAAGTCAAACGGTTATTTTTACTTCCGGGATGCCATAGAAATTCCACCGAAAGTCTTAACTGTGGGCGCTGGTAACGAGCCAATGTACAAACTTTCGACACGTGAAAGAATTTTCGATGGTATACTCTCTATCTCTTTAACGCGTTATATCTTCTTTGTCGATCTAAAAAATTTGAACTTGACAAATTTTTAGTTGTACTTCTTCCAAGTATCACAGTTTTATCGTCGAACAGTTTGACAGGTGAATCGAGCCAGGTGCTCGACTTTGAATTATAGTCGGGTCTTCACGTGGATCACTAAAGATTTCAATTTATTTGATTGCCCGCAATAAAACAAAACTGTCACTTTTATCGTAGTTGATACTTTTTGATTTTACAAAGATACAAAATTAAACACTCTTCGATCGAAATCCTATATGCCAGTCAAACATTATGCCAGCAATACACTTTGCAAAAAAGCATTCGTCCTCTCACAGATAGAGATTAAAATATTCTCTTTGTTAGCTTCTCTGATTTCACTAACAGTTAAGGATACACTTCACTGCTTTGCAATAAATATCCGATTCGTTACAACGCGAATAAGGCAATAAATTTTGAAAAATTTTCAAAAAACCATAACCATCTATAATATATACATACACGCTTGTATATATATAACTCTAATTTTCACTTTTCACCAAAAAGAACTTTCACCTCAATTTTATTTTGCCGTAATAAATCAAGGAAGCCACTTGAGGAGCAACGAAGCACGAAAAAGCTAATAAAGCGGCGTAAGGATTACGATTATAATTCCATTGACGTTGAAGTCGTTGAGATCAATATTAATGGACCCACTTTGTATACAGTCGTTTAAAATTTCGTTATAATATTTTCTTTACGTTCGAAAAGTCTTCGTTGCGTCCCGTACGTTCCGCGTATCTAATGAATTTCCTTTATTCGTCAATACTTTATTCTCATTATTCCCGAGTGACTTATCTTGCTCTCAGTAAACACTATGCTGACAAGTTATTGGAAAGTACCCGAAACGCCGGTTTCATACGTCGTTATTACATCCTATTGGTCTCGCATGTGGCTTCGAAAAGTGTATTACGATACGCGGCGAACGCCAGACTACTAGGTATACGAAGTGGCTAAGAGCCGTTTGCGTGGCGAGTCTCACTCCTCTCGAACAGAAATAGCTACCCTTCTTACTTCTCCAATACATCTTTAGAGCAGAGTACAGTCGGTGAAACGGTACGTTATATGGACATTTAATTGAATTGGCTTTACAGAAAAATATCAACACATCGAATACATCAAGTAGTATGATTAGCGTTCGCCAATGTAAAAGCCCAGAGAAGATTGAGGTATAGTATAAACAATTTTAGATTTATCTTCGACGTATGCAAGGAAGACGATTGAAATAATTTCATCTGATCAACGTGATTCAGTGCCACTTTTTTTTTTGTCAAATAAAATATTTTTTTCCGACAAAGTAAAATATTCCCCAGTAATCGTTTTGAAATTTGTCGTCTGGACGTTGCCCAAAAAAATTCACGTAACAAGAACTCTGGATAAATTTAACGTGTACATTTCTAGAAAGAACAAAGACTTGATATACAGATATATTAGTCTGCTCGTGAGAATTGCTTGAGGTACCACTATAACCTCACAAATTGTCATACCGAAACGTACGGTTGACTGTGTACGATGTATTTGAATCCATATAAATTCTATGTAGTTAAATTGAATCATTCGCAGCAGAATAAATAATGGAGCTTGTCTCAGCCACTGATCTGTTTGAGTACAAATTGTTATACAGATGGTTATCGTAGATCAGATTGGCAGTTAAACGTGCAGAAGACGTGAAGTTGGCAATGAAGATAGTAAACAGTAAATGCAGTTGGTTCAGTCTGTTAACACTTGAGAGGCTGAGAGTCGCAACAATGAAGTTTCTGTCGTATGAAAATGTATTTAAAAAATTGTCATGATACATATTTATTTTTTAAGTAATAGCTACAATAATCCATTCCAAATCTTTTCTACAAGACCAAAAAGATTTTATACGAATTTATTGGGCCTTTTTCGATAGACTCTTAAAACGCGATTACGTTTGCGCGTGGCGTGTCTTCACTGATTTACCGAGCTATTAGCTTCATACTCGCTAAGAGTACGAACGGGCTATTGGCACGTCTACGAGATTTTGACGAACTGCCAAAGTCTACAGTTCTCCTGCCGAGTCTTAATCTCTCATCGTCACGCCTGAGTCACATTTTCGATATACGATCTAGTATCGTTAACACGTAAGTTTCGGATCTCGAGAAAAAAATTGCACAGGGTACATATTTACGTAAAAGTGCTTGTCTGGAAACTTTAAGCATGAAAGTAATATGGCAATACGTATGACGATGATATATGAAAATATTGATTGGATACAGTTTAGATTTATAAACGATTTTATCTTATATACTCTATAGTGCGTATAGACTTTAAATAATATGGATGAAATAAGGATTGATGAAATTTTTGTAAACTTTTCGGTCTTTCGATATTTTTTTGAAAATGCTTTGTTAGTCTTTACTGGACTCATTAGACGGTTTAGAAATTATTAGAACAGATTGGGCAGTGCTGTACGTTACTACTCCGATAATATGCAAATGTCAGCGACGTGGGTGCATGAAAACTAATACATCTTGACTACGGTTGAAACCGGAAGCTTAGTAAGGGGCTTCATTTAATAGTCGGTGGTAAAAGGAGGAGATCGAGGTAGACAAGAATGAGCGCCGTGAGCGTGCATTGCGGGAGTATTTGGAATGGCGGTGAGTTCTTGGTTGACTTGAGGCTTTGGCATCGAACCAGATTCTACCTTCGTGGTACGCGTTGGTTTTAGTTTTAATTTAGATAGTAGTATCGTGATGTAACGTGTTTGGAAAGGTACGTCTTGTTATACGCTAGTACGTCGATTAGTCAGTGGCTACCGGGAAGCTTTCGAATTCAAAAGGACGAATGTCACGTGTTTTGGTCAGCGACGAAAATTTCATTTGAATTTTTATTCAAAATTTTATTGCATCTTTCAATGCTTTTCGTCTCACTTCCTTTGTCTCTCGTGACGCGGAAGATTGTTGTAGACATAATCGGTGTCTTTATCGTGCGATTACGCAATCGTTAGAGGATATAAGAAAAATAGTTCTCGTTCTTTTCTTTTTTTTAGATTCTTTGACTCACCTCGATTGAAGTTTGAGTTATTTGGGTTGAGATACTTTCTTCGATTTTCGTACTTCTACTCACGAGCAGCTTACTGAGTTCAGCTGCGAATTCTAGTTAAAAGAAAAATAAATTTTTTTTTAAGTAAATGAAATTATTTTATTATTTTTTTTTTTCATTCGAATAATCAATGCAAATATTTACCTTTTTTCTTTTTGGACGAGGATCTTGTGAATGATCCGTTGAAAGCCATTATTGTTGAACTGCTACGTCATTATACTGAAATAAAGTGCAAGTGCAGAATTTTTAATTATTATAGATTATTTTTATTTTACTACTGTTCTAAATAGATAGATTATCTCGTGAATGGAAATAAGGGAGTCGTCTACTGGTTTTAATGATATACTGTAACTTGAATCTATAAATATTAATTTGCTTCTTAAATTTATTCTGCACTTTATCTTATTCTTGAAAATTTTGATGTTTTATATAATATACAAGAACTCGTATATTATTGCGGGTAAAGTAGTATCGATATATCGCGGCGGTGATGCCACCTCTCGTTAGTTGCGCAAACGGCGAAGCTCTGGGATTCTCTCTGGTTCATCTTTTGATGCTAACAGCTCGAAATTCTACAGTCGGGAAGTAACACGTTTGGTGAGAAGATACCGACTAAAATCTATTTAAAAAATTTGTTACCTGTCATTCAAAAATCAAGTTCAACTGTCAAACGAGATTTATGTAAATAAAAAAAAAAGACAGAAAGCTTACTATCATGCGTCAGTGCAATATGGAATTTACACGTATGTTACACTTTTGAAATTTTTTCGTAAAAATAAATTTTTAATTAAAAAAAAAGAAAGTACGTTTTCTCAAGTTTAGTTGCAAATGCACTTATGCGGCAGTCAAACTTTACACCATCCGTTATAGGATCACTAAATATTATATTATTGGTTCTCGTTTTACAACGCGATATCCATGTTGGTTCGATGCTTTGATCAAAGGATTGGAATTATTTAACATCACCCGCGGAATCATCTACGGATAATCCGTATTGGTGGATCAACCTTTAGCAGCAGTTTGGCAGTATCTATTTCGAAAACGCGGGACGACACTCATTTGAGGATTGGCTGGCGGGCACCTCTGCGCGGTTGGCCGCATTTTCTTGTATTTCACCGTTAATTGGGTCACTTCCGTTGTCGATTTTTGGTCCTACAGAATCCGATCGAGCACTGGTAAAATATATCGAATGTAAATAAACCGCTTTGCGCGCGGAACCGTATTACAGCATAGGACGAATGCAGGCCATAAAAAAGTAACGAATATTTATTTTCACAAGCCGATCGAACTTCCAACAAGAATAAAGTTACGAAACTTTTGACTTTTTCGTAATTTTTCCCTGTGCCTAACGGCTATATAAGATTTTGACTGCTCGTAAATTTTCTCAAAATATTGTGCTCTTTTTTAATTTTTTTTTTAATATGGCTGTAGATAACAGTTCTTCTGTTTTAATTGAATAATGGTCGTACCACCTGCTATGAAATTAATATATCCAAGAACATCATGTTCTATTTAAGATACATTGTAGGCACGATGTCTTTTTTCTACGTTTACCTTAAACCAAAAAATTTGACCTTCGTCGAGTAGGATGTCAGTTTGATTCACTAGATACTTGACTTTCACAACTGTGCCAGGAAAATAGCCTAGCTATTTTACGAGGCGCCTTGAACACGCTAGATAGAATTTCATTTCGACCTATGTTTCATGCAAATTCGTTTAAGGATATCGAATTTATAAGGAATTAACTGTATATACATTTTCGACATAGTTAAGGATACTATAGTTGTTTTTGAATAACGTAGGCAACTATGATAACAGTAGTTTACGGTATCAGTTGCACTTTTAGTATTTCGATACGCTTAGTATAAAATGAGATTATGCTAACTGATCAAGATGATCAACAGTGAATGTGATACAACGAGACTTTTTATACGATAATATTAATTACACTGTTTTGTATAATTGGTAAACTATGCATTATTTTTTATCAATCACGGTAATCGAATTGATCGTTATTTCATTCACTGGTTAACTTATGGATGACGTTTGAAGAAATTTTTGTACCACTGTATACATATCTGAATAGAATACAAATTTATTTAATAATGATTGTTATATTAATATTCTACCAATGAATTTACTTAGCTTAACAAATTAAAAATTAAAGAGGTTTCAACTGGTTTTAATAAATCGTATTTTAGATATTCTTCTCTACTGTAAATGTCAAGAAAGCAATATTGATAGATTGTTTTGTCACTGAAAATATTTTCGTTATTTAACAAAAAAAACACGCTACATATCCAACACTTTTTCCCTTTCACGTCACACAGGTACTAGTATCAATTTTCAATTAATTAACACTAAAGATCACCGTACAACTTGACCCAGGTGCATTATCCTATGCAATGCAACTTGATAAGTTCGACGCACTGAAACTTTAATTTGTATCTGATCATTCATCGGATACGTAATGTGTCCGTACGAAATTACTGCACGGAATGTACGTCGAGTAAAATTTGTGATATTAGAGAAAAAAGAATTCTGTTATAATATCAACAGAAAAGATAATCGTATACAAGTGATTCCTTCGCATGAATTTCGAATGCCGTCTTACTCATTCGACACTTGCACAACACTCGCATAAAATTAGAAGCATGACGTGCTGGTTATACAGCAAAACTCACCTCTGCGAAAAAACCGATTAACAAATAAGAAAATGTCGACGCGAAGTAAACAGTTAAGGGAGTCAAGAGAAGTGCGTGAATTTCGAAATTCAAATTAAAGTGTCCCGCTGTTTCGTCACTTTGAACAGAGTATACCCGAATAAATTGAGGTGGTAAGAAGCCAGCCGGAGGCTATCTCGAGACTGCCACCAATGCCAGGCGCAAGGCGTCGCGACGCCCTCCGTCTCTTCCTCGCTCAACGTGCACCGGCATCAAACTTCTTATAATTCGGTACTACAACACTTAAGGTGGTTGGGATCTATAAGTGATCCTATATCTATCATGCTGTAACGCTGTCATGCTGTTGAGTAAAAAATATCTATATATTCAAAAACTTGGTTCAATAGTTTGACTCAACTAATATTTAATTTTCACGACTGTTGTTGAACCACTAATTACAGTGTTATATATTAGCTAATTGAAATGTAATTTTTTTTCTTTCCATTTCATGATCATTTCATTACGTCAGACTCAATGGTATGCACTATGCATTCTATTTCTACTACGTTGATCCTTTACACGATTGCACAAATTTGGCACAACGCGCATCCACTTTATCCACTTCATCTTGGATAGGCAGACTCGACAGGAGGTCATTTGATTTCCTAAAGTCATTGTTGAAATACGAATGACTGACCATGATGATACATGCGTTTGAATGCAATCTTTAGAGCTAGTTGGATTCAAAGTCTACTTGCTGCCCTGTACGTACACGAGGCGCCAATCGTACTTCAGCAGATGATCGAGAATCTATTTGCGTTCGCGACGACTTCTGGGTCCGTTTGGTTCGTTTTCTGTGCGGGCGGTCTGTATGTTAGTTCTAAGGCATTCAAGTAGTTTGACTATTCCTTGTCCTTCTTGTCAAGTCGAGCTCAGACATCTGACTGACAGTTCGATTAGTGCAGTTCGTACGGTGTTAGAAGAATATTTCATTGTAATAAAATGATCTAGTTAAGTTTTGAAACGATTAAATTTCTTCATTTACATTGGCTCTAACACAGAAAGAATATGAATATCAGTGAGTACAGATAAATGAAGTATTCGACAAATAAATTGACCTAGGCTATTTCGAAATTGGCTGTATTCATTGAAATATTTTTTATTATTTTTTTAAATTGTTCGGTAGTTGCGCGACTACTTTTGTACACAAATCCCCGTATTATATCTCCTAGACCATAGTTCCTTCTCGAGAATATCTAATCGGCAGCGAGACTTGGCCGACTGTGTATATTTTCAGACTTTCCCTGGGAAGTTGCGAACTTGTTACTATTTCCTTGAATCAACGCGTGCGCTTTTATGTAATGACGGTAACGCGTGAAAGGGTGGTCTTGTGTTACGAGTAGTATGATACTCATTTCCGTGTTATTAATGCACCTTATTCGCGTGTAGAATATTTAACTGCAATATCCGACTAATTGAGGCCGACGCGTGTTCTTGGCGAATGGCCAAGACGCTTTGATCGCACTTCAGCTACGTGAACTGCATACATAGGTAGTACACGCCGTTTGCGATAAATCGAGCAGTGTCTTCCATCAGTTACGATATCAATCAAATGAATCAAAATATCTATTTATAAGTTATCGCACGTAAGACATGATCGAGCGACAATAGCTTAGGCATAGAAAAAAATACTTGAATAAATAAAAGAGTATCGGGTGACGCGGATGCTTTGATATATTTTTTAAAAATGAATATGACAGATATTGGTTAATTAAAGTTTAACGTAGGTGCCTCTATAATTTTTGCCAAGGACGTTACGACTTCTCATACGAGGCGACCAGAAACTGCGGATAAAAAATAGTTTAGGTAAAATTTCATTTTGACTTCTTTTCGCTCTCGAGGCTCCAGAGTCGTTTCTTCTCTTAGGTTTTGAAAGACTCATGGCCTCCAGACTGATTAACTGGTCGAGCCACCTCGTAGAGGAATGCAGCTGAGTTCATACAGGTATTTAGCCAGTACTTCATACAGAAATTTTGCCAAAAGTATTTCACACGAGTCAAGAGTTCCTCGGACAGTTTTGACACCTACGTCATTTTTTATTGACTAGATTCCACGTAATCATCTCGCTTCTGATTACCGTGATTCGCATTGAAGCTGAAGTCAAACGGTCTAGGAACGTCACGGTGAATTCATCTGTCGCTATGTGTTTGGATCCAGCTATCTCGTCCGGCTTGAAAAACGGAGACACTTTTGAAGATGGCTATCAGGACTCTTCTCTTTTGGTTGATGATTCGCAAACTCGTTTAGCGAGAACGAAGCGGCTACCCTCTTCCTCGTCTTCTTCAGGGAAACGCCATGGTAGGACCATCTTTGTGAAGGCGATCGTCTCCAATCCCAAGCTTTCCCCGACTCAGGTCTTGGCTCATAAATTAGCAAAGGACGCCCTGCAGTCGTCGAAGATGCAGGACACGTTCAAGAGACTCACTGATGTCAGGACAAAAGACGGTGGACGACAGCAGGTTTATGTGTCTTCCACAGCGGATAGTTACTCTTCGTCCCCGAAGACATCTAAGGAAATCTGTAAATCGTGCAGCAGACCCAGGAAGAAAAAGCGTAAGAGGCACAAGGATCATCCTGCTAGAGATAGAATACAGCATGCTCATGTGATAAAACGTAAACCCACATCAAAGGTAGGTATGCTAGAAAGTGTGTTTAAAAGGACTTTGTCGTTGTAGTTTACGTGGATTTACGTTGAATATTGTAAAGTTGGTTAGCTTAAATATGACGTGTTCTTTAAAACTTGAATTAATATAGAAAGAATTTTCTAAGCTACGTAGAGGACATATAAATCTGGTAGAAGGTGCACGAAGAAAATTGTCACTCTCTGATCCTAATGGAATTAATGGAAATAAGGAGGATAATCTGTCAGAGGGAAATTCGGAGAAAAAAGAAATTAGACGAGCCATTGATCTAGCCAGTGAAGATTATATGGATTATTCCGTCCAGGAGCTGCCAACTTTCAATCCTCACTTGATGAAAGTAGCAAGGCTAAAGTCTAAGAAGAAAGCCAAAAAGAAAGTCAGTCATATATCGGAGAGAGAAAGTATGATTGCTAAACTGATGAAAACCACGACGAGAGACCCCAGAAAAAAGAGTCCAGGCGACCAAGGCGTCGAATATTCAGAATATTATAGCGAGGGTGATATTTTGAATGACCCACCTGTGAATAAAATAGAATCAAAAGATGATGATACATCCAAGAATAGTAGATCCCGCTTAACACGACAAGTCCTTAATGGTAGTTCTATTTATAGTCAAGAAAGTCCTAGCAATTCTTATATTCATTATCTTTACTCTATTCCAAAAGATCGTTACAAGAATATAAAGGATAGAAGGTCTGAAGATGGTGTTTATAAGACAGTGAACAGCCTACAAAATTACGTTCCTATTTCTCAAAGCAACTCTCTGGGCCAATCCATTGAAATTCAAAATGATAACGATTTCAATTATGGACCGAAATACGAATCGCTATTAGAAAAGAATGGAAACCCTGTGTATCCATTTTCCAGTGGCTCTCAGGACACAATGGCAGATACGTCTGGCTTACAAATTGAGCAGGAACCATCCTTAGGCTACGGAAACGATCAGCCACAGATAAATTTCAACAATAACAAAATGTTTGACACTGGTAAAACCTTTTCTGTTTCTAACAAGGAATATCAGTATCCAGTCCCTAGTTTATTGACGCAGGCACAAAGCCGGAAATTTAATTCAAATCAGGATCGATATGGTAAAGTGAATCCATTACAATTATCTGCTGAACATGAAAGTTCTGAACGTTTTTCATCTCGGGTAGGAAATGATTTAAATTTTATATTGACAACCCAGCGAAGCCTGAATAACATACTGGACAATAATTTTCTATCAAGTTCTACTCAAAATAATAAAATGTTATCTCCCTCGGCGTTCACGGATAATATTCAACCTCTTAGTAAATTATTTGCATCCTTGGGGGTCAATGCTAGTTCCAGTTGGAATCATTCTCCTGGAAGTTCTTCTTCCTCTACTGTCCAAAGCAGCGAAGCTACTTCACAAACAATTCCATCATTATCTAATCTCACTTCGACTAATAGTCATCAAGTAGAAAGTACATCAACTTTAATGAATATTACTGAAGTCGATAAATCTAGCTTTAATAGCGGTTCGTACGAGTTATTAGAGAAAAATTCTAAAGATAATTGGACAGCTAATCGAGACCTAAACAATTTCGATACAGTTGGACCAGAAACAAATCTTCAAATGGCGAAACCATCGACTAATGACAAAACAGAGGGACAAGATCGACAAGAAAATCCGAAAAATAATTGCACAACAACAACTGTGCCAGAATTAAATCCAAAATTAAAGGGAGTCGGTGAGGCTTCATCGGTTCCACCGGAACCTGAAGAAGTCAGGAGAAAAGAAAAAGGAAAACAAAAAGAGATTAAAGTCATGGAGCATCATTTACTGCCAATGACTACTACTCCTGCTGGTGCAATTGATACTGCTGGATCAACGAATACATCAAATATTACAGCAATGGTTAATGAGACAAAGGAAGTCGCCAGTCAAATTTTGAATAAAATCATTGACGAACTTGAGGAACTTAAGATTGATCGTTCTAAAACTGAACAGAAAGAAGGTCGTTATATTAATTAATCTTTTTGCTACTTATACTTCAAATATTAAAAAATTACAATTTTCATTTTATCATATTCATCAGGTTTACCCTGTAAACTCACAGGATCTTGGGTAACTATACAGGCTGGAGTACGTATTGACATGAGAGTTACCAATCACACTATATCAGTATCCCTGGGTATATTAACACCTCAACCATCTTATGAAGGTCTTTTAAACACAACCTGGAACGTAACCGGCCACGCACCTTTTAAACGCGGTGGCCCTTTTGTTCTTATTGCAACTGACAATCATACAAAAACTCTAGCTGTTTTTATAGGTAAATCTTTTTGTAACTTAGAAAAATGGTCTCCTCTTTATCTAGTTTTACAACCTACCGTTCTGAGTAATGTTTAAAATTTTATAAATTATCAACAGGCGCTTGTCGAGTTTGCCAAGGTATTGATACCATAGAAGGTATGTGGACAGTCTCACGTGAGCCTAGAGATTGTAGAGATTTTCAAATGGCGACAAGTATTTTCCATGAGATATTACGAAGAACTAGACTCTATTCAGCCATACGGGAGAAACATCAGGAGAAATGTACTACGCCATTTACAAGAGATAATCATACTGTGTCTATCAATGGGTAGAAGAAGAATTTGTCTTTAAAAAATGGAATTGACAATAGTGCTATCTAGCTGAGAATCTACTTTAGGGTATCCCTTATCATACTCTCCATGTTACAACTGCACTGATACGGATGACGCGCCTTTGAAGGATTAATATTGAAATAATTGATTTTTATAGTGTACTAAAGATAGACTTTAATAAATATTGCCTTATCAAATGATAATATCAATTCTGACAAAACTCAATACTCTTCAGATAAATAATAAAGCTATAAACGAATAATGCAACTGCAACGTTAATGCATGTACTCACATAATTTTATTAAAAAAAAAATACTTAAACTTGAAATACTTGTAAAAATATAGTATAAAACAATTGATTAGGACAATTCGTAGACTTAAGTTTCATTTTCCTAATACTTCTGCCAAGCATCGTTGGATCACCTGGATGCCATCAATAGCAATCTGTAAGTATTATTAATATTCAGCAACAATAAGCGTAGACGTTACATTTTAACAAGTTTCTTCCATTTAACAATATACCTTTAGAAGTCCAATTTGTTCGGTTTGTCTCGTGTTCATAATTACCAGAGGTACCTCTTTGAAGCCATCGCCCATGGCGTATTCCTTGATGTTGAAATTGGCATAGCTGAAACGTTACGCTAGGGTCTAACATAGACACAATTGAGTATCATTTTAATGATCCTAATGCACTAGACACCATACTGTGGCTGACGTGTTTTTCTATTGAAAAAGGACACACGGCAATGCCCAACGCTACGAGATTATCTGTTTAAACTTTAGTTATTTCGGACCGACCCAACATCGACGCATTCCTTAGTGTCCATCTCTTCCGGAAGTGGCTCGCTGACAATGACGAATCTTATGTTTGGATTAGCAGCTTCGGACAGCATGGCGCGTAGCATTTCCCTCTGAAAGCTATGTGCTTTCTCGTCTATCTCAAATTCTGAAACGAAACATGAAGTCGACTCTCGTTAATTTCTGTCCTGAAGTACTTGGTACTCAAGACTCTATACTGGGATTATAAAAGCATCGTGTGGTGGTCGTTAACTGACAACTTGATGATAGCACTGTGCACGTGAATAGAGTCATATTCGTTAATTCTATATATGCTAAAGAATTGTGTATTGTTAGAGGGTACTCACTCCTTTTGAAATTGTAGAACATTTTTCCATTATCTATCAGAGGTTTTAGAACAGAAATAGTCTCCATGTCAGCGCCATAGTGGCCAAGGAAAGAATATTCCACGTAGAGTAACTTAACATCTGTACTTTTGTAGAGATTTGCAGTTTTGAATAGAGTCATACTCACTATCTCTATCGTTATGGTGTCCTCAGTCTATAATAAAATATAGAGAATAAAATAAATCCATTGCATAATTCTTTATAGAGTATAGAATAAGAGTTTAGCAATGTTAATTTTTATTGTTTACTGTATATACGAAATCTCTGCTAGTTAAGCCTAAGAGTTTCTGCTCTTAATAAGTTTAATAATAGGTCGAGAGTGTTGGATATCTGATATGTAAATCTAATAAAATTGAATTTTACTACATTTATTACCCATTCAATTTTTTTTATTAATAACTGTCTCGATACCTCAGTATTATGTATACTCATCTTCATTGCAGTTTTGTATAGAATAGTCAGCTGTATATACAGAACAAGTTATCGATTTTCGTATTGAAATTAAGTATCATCGAAAATTACTACTCTAACCGGCGATTAGCTAAAGTTCAAGTAAAATAATAGTATGGTAATTCACTGGTATCCAGTACTCTTACCCTATCCTCTTAAGCCAACCTATACAGGCCTATAAATAAAGGGCCAGAGATTTCTAGTGCAGACTTGGCTAACCTACGCGTTTTAATTCGGGGAGAAATGGGTCGTTGAACTAACGATCGATTTAACGACTAACTTAAACAAGGATCAAGGTATACCCTGATATATATATATATATATATACATATATATATGCTGTTTTACGATATAATTCTATAGCATATATATTTAATGGGCAGTCATCCAGCACTCTTACTCCTTACTCTTAGGTTAAACTAATAGAATTATCTCGTACATTATTTATAAAATCGTCGCTATCCTCGATGTCTCCATCATCATAGTACTTATCATTGTCCTTTGTTTCTGTAAATTTATTTACACATATTTTTAAAGATTTATTTCATATTCACACCCCAACCCTCTGGTTGTAAGATCTCGCACGTGTATTGCTTGCTATGAAACTTTTCCTATAACGATCCCAGTTAGTTTCTTCAAAGACAGCACTCAGGTCGCGTAATGCACTGTTGGTTCTTTTAAGATAAGGGCCAGGGTTCTGAATATATCGTTTAAAAGAAAGATTCACTTATGTTAGCTTTTATGTTATTCTTTAAGGATACATATTTTCTTACGTTTTTGAGGACGTTATTGAACTCCACTATGCTGGATGTTTCTATTTGCTCAACTTCATCCGCTTTTGTCACTTTCGGTGGAAGGCTCACGGGATTTTTAGGAATCGTTGATACTAGGTTTCTATGTAGTTGATGGATAATTTATGATTATTGTTCGATAAATATTTGTTTAAACTTACACATTTCTTATTATTTTAGATTTTTCACGACTTTCATTTGGTGTTGTGTCATATTCATCTTCCATAGTAGTTTTATCGTGGGATAATGAGCTATGGGGTTCCATTTGATTAGCCGATATACTGAGGTACGATTCCAACGGTGAGTCTGTATGTATTATAAAAAATGCTATAACTTTTTCAAAGTATTGTTAGATCCGAGGACTATACCTTCTTTTTTAACAGGTCCTGATTTTGCGGGAATATTTAATATCGTAGGTTCCTCCTTTATGTAAATAAGAGATGTAGAATTCGTTAGATGATTTTGTTTAGTCTCTTCCTCGATTTTTGGATCGGTAACTGAAGTGGGAATATTTGCACTTTGAGATAGTAAACCTTTTTGATCTTTAAAGGCATCGACTGTATCCATGTCACAGCTTAAACGAACCCACAAAGATAATTGTCCAAAATCCATTCCAAGGTTACATGACAAGTTGCTTAAGACATTTGCAATGTAGTGCATTTTATTTTGAGGATAATCGAGGATATTTTTAACGCACAGTTTTGCTTCACCTATAGTCAGTGCATCATCATTTTTGTTTACAACGTTGATTTGGAATATAATACTATCGTTTAATATATAATCAAAGAATGGGAACATTTCGGAAATTCGATAAACTGATGATGAATTGAAATTGAGCTTTGGGTATTTCATGATAGGCGTAAAAGCCTTTTCTTGACCCCAAATATTCCAGCTGACAAACAGACAAATGTCCGATAAATTATATATGAGAGAGAGTGCTTGAGTTGCCTGAAATCATTATAAATTGATGACTTTGAGGATCTGCAGATTTTTTAGTATATTTCTTTAATTATGGTTACTGACAGCGGTGGAAAGTTGAAGGTACAGTACATGAACTTCGATCAGGCCTTGACCTGCCGTTATTAACATTGGAAATGAATCAGTCTTGTACATCATACAGTTTCCACAATTCTTTGAATTTTCGGTTGGATAAGACTGTGCATTATTTTGTGCGTCGTATTTCATGGAATTTTTTCGTCGACTGTGCATAAAATTAATTACATGGTTTTATATAATAACATTATTTATTTTTAAATATGCTCTCAATATCTTTACCGTGACATGTACATTGTGTCAAACATTTTTTGAATTTCTGGGGCAATGTTTCTAACGGCATTATTAAAAGGTCTTGAATTCATTTTACAACATAATGAAGTGGATTCCTTTTCATACGAATCGAGATGCTCTGAAGAGCACGAGGGACAGCATTTGTAATTGGAATCGATATCCATAATGCACTTCTGATTATGAGTACAAGTACATTCTGTTTCCTTGAACTTGTGTAAATTTTTATTCGTCTTATTATCCTCTCCTGTATTTGTTATTTTCGGTCTACCAATTTCTCGTAATTTATCATAAACAGTTAAATTAGTTCTGTGCTCATCATACATATTAGGACAATGATTAACATGATCATTAAATTGGTCAGTCCCTTGAACTTCGCAATGATCAACATATTGATTATAAAATTGTTCGTTATTACATTCACATTGCTCTTGGACGAATATATTATTATCATCGTATTTGCTACACTTCTTTTTATATTCACCCAGAATTTCGTAAAAGATTTTCAAAATTTCATTAGGTTCAGACAAATTAGCATTTTGGGTATTACGTGACATATTATCTAATCCTATTTTTGTTGACTTTTCATTGATATAAGTATTTTTCTTGTTCTGTGTATAGCTGTAATATAAATAATTCAGTAATGAAACGTTAGGATTTAAAGCGAATAAAATATTACGTCAGAATTATCATTAGTTATTATTGTTTGCAATAATAGTACAAAATGTTTCACAATGGACATTATGAAAGGCATATACTGTACAATGCAATATTATAAACGATACGTTTTGTTATTTAAAAATATGTATATACAAGATATGCATCTATGCTAATACATTCACCCATACGACTAACAGTATTTTCTATGATGAAGATACAGTAGTACGAAATATGCACGATAAATCGATACTTCTAAACGATGTATCTAGCTTGCGAATGCTAACTCTAGGACGATAACAGTTATCGAGAGAGTAGCTTGAAATTAAGTGAATTAATTGAATCCAATATAAATCACGTTATTACATAATAGAAAGAGCCTCCAATTGCATAATACAATATGTGCTTTCACACTATACAATAGAAGTTCATAACCTTGTTTTAGATACGCAGTATAGTCAGATGCCCAATAGTAAAATAAATGCGCAAAACTCGCATTGATTTGTACAAAATTCATTGCTAATGCTTCTAGTTATAAATACTCGCGTACAATATGGACTCCCTGATGAACTATCTGGAAGCGCCATGAATAGATTGTATCGCAAACGATTTGTAAAAAACTTAGAAAATCACGATAGAATCCATTGAATTTGATAAGAATATTTCTACTAAAGGTATAATTACATAAGGTAATGTCATTCTTTGAAAATGGTTTCAGGTGGAAGTATATTCTTTTTGCATTTACTAGATATTTAACTAAATATCTCTATATACACCCGTTATGAGTTTTAATTTGTATTTCATTATCATTCGCGACAATGTCCATTGAATTTATTGATGTTTATTTTGCACCATTGTCAGAAGCAGCTAGATTCTCCGAAGAGCAATTGTTCAAGGTTCATCACTTGCCTCTGTCGTTGTACAGTTTCCGAAATTCCAGAAAAATTCGTAGAGCATGTAGCATCTATTTGCCTAATTCTGGCAGCGTTCTGTGCTTCCAGAGGTGTATTAATTTGAGCTTGCTCCAAAAGTTTCAACATCTTTTCGCGACTCAGTGAATTAGGAGGCTGTTGTTTGTCGGATGTCCTTACGGGTGACTTTATTTGTGTATCAGGCGCTGTTGCGTTGCTGGTCGTATTTTCAAATTGAGTTTGAACTCCTTTGTCCGTGTTCTTTTTCAAAGGAAGTGAAATTGCGTGATTCGTTGATGTTTCTAGACAGACGACTTTCTTCTGGAATTCCTCACAGCATTTTCGACAGCACTCGCTTTTACTGGAGTAAGAGTTATCCAAAGTTCCAGAGCGATCCTCCATCGTGGAGGATTGATCATTGACCCTGTTATTTAAGTTTTTTGAACTTGTTTGAACACTCGTTGTCGCTCTCACGTGTCTCTCGTTCTGGTTCTGAAACGTCTATAAATGATACATTTATACTAAAAATACTACAGATAGATATAATTTATGAGAAGGAAATTAGTTCCTATTTTTTTATGACTCATCTCTCGCCTAATTTGAACAAGATACGACTATCAGCTAGATAACTCTTTCTTTAACAAGTGTGTATAAAAACGTGACTCACCTAGTTATTTTCCATACACACAGGTACATTCAATGAGAGCTACATTAAACGTTCTATTTAGCCTCGACATCACGAGAGTTCATATTTCGGATTGATTTTTTATTAATAAAGCGAGTAAAAGAAATACGAAGAAAAAAGAATTTTCAATAAAAAAAATAAAAAGACTCACCTTTAACTGTATTGTTAAACTATCCATATTTTTCTGTAACTCCTGTAACTTTGTCAATAGTTGCTCATTGGCTGCCTGAAGGGCAGCGATGTTTGCTTGCTCGTTATTGAAAGCACTTTTTAATGATTGATGATTGAATAACTGCTCTGAAATCCTTTTCTTCAGCTCAACATTCTCAATCTCAACCTGAGTATACTTCGAACTGAGAGCAATAAGTTCGCTATTGTGTTGTTGCAATATCTTCATCTCGTTCATCAAGTCTCGAATTTGTTCATCTTTCTCACGCAGAGAAAGTTGAGAGTCCTTCGCCTTCGTCATCTGCTCATGCATTTCCACCATGCGTTCCTTTTCCGTTACAAGAGCGGAAGTTATCTCTCTGTTGTCCCTGAGTAAAAATATTCATTAAGAGTAGAGGTGGACGGGGCAAGAAGAAGACAAACTTTGGAACGTACTTGGTTGTTTCTTCAAGAACTTTTTTCAGATCGTTAATCTGAGTGTTAAGATCGTCATTTAAATTTTGCGTGCCGATCAACTTGTCGTTAAGCTGCTTCAGCTGTCGCCACAGTCGGATGTATTCTACATTCTCAGCTACTTTCTCTCTTTGATTTCCGGTTAAGTGAATCGATAGTTCGTCCTCGAGATATGTGATTCTGGATGCCATTTCTTTCTTCTGCATCTCCAGCTCCTGGTGGTAACAATAAGAAACAGTTTTTAAGTAATCAAATAAATATACATATACATATATGTATAATTCTGTGTGCACAATACACATAGAAGTATATATCAATTGATAAACAGACCTCTATTTTAACGAGATAATTTTGAGTATCATTGTCGTCACTTCCGTTACGCATGATGCTTTGGCAGGAAGGCGTTTTTACACGTCCGTTTTCGCTTCGGCAGGTGCTAAAATATAATCGTTCCAGTAAACTTATTGCAATCTATATCATTTTTAGTTTGCTTTATGTGCAAACGTTTGTCAATATACTCACGTTGGTCCAGATGACGTTCGGGTTTGAACACGTCGGCACCGCGACGGCGAGCGTCCCAAAGCTTTCTGACTCAATAATTGACTTTTTAATACGCAGATCTTGTCCTTTAACTAAATACAAAAGTTTTAATGCCAATAAATTTATGGGATTGTATTGTTATTATTAAAAAATAATTATTAAAAAATTTTTCGACATGTTATCATACATATTACATGGTATTATAAATACTGGATGTTATTACCTTTTTATTTTCTAATTCGAGTGAAGAAATTCGATCTTTGTCATTAACAATATCCAAGGCAGTGGCACACAGTCGAGGATTCGCGGAAACCCTCATTAACTTTGTAGCTAATCTTTTAATTTTATCTTCTTGACTGTTCGACAATTTCTTAAGTCCCTGTATTTCGTCGAGTAATCGCAAATATCTATCTTCGAGTTGATAACGATCAAGTTTGCATACGAAATGACGTTCTCTAGAATCTGTAAATAGATCGATTTATCCTCTCAACGATTTTAAGGTGGGTAACAGATCGTAAGTGTCTAGTGAATGGTTCAATGGATTACATTTTGATAACATTAGCATTAGATAATTCGAAATATTTATTTTATAATTACCTACCTATATCACTGCGGCAAGTGTCAATGTAGGACCCTTCTTTTACTGTAAAAATATCTCTATTCGGATCGTCCGGCATTTTTAAAAATTTCCCACCTGAGAACCGATTTTCATTTCTTCATTATTTATTTCGTTGTAGGTTTATGGATTTGCAATTATCTGGTACCATATATAGAATAACACAATAGGGAAAAAATCATTTTTCACTGCATTTTCGTAAGCAGATCACTGGGATTCGTGAAATACGTACGCAAAGGTAAATTATATCAAATGAGTTACGTGATATAATTATGTTATTTCGATACCTTTTGTAACTATAAATAGAATGATATTTTATTGCGGTTGCAGTAATTTTTATATAAATATGAAACACGGTGTAATGAAGCATTATCTGGCTTATAATAGTCATTGGTAAGCACAACATGTAGTCGTATCTCCCTGTATTATATTTTAAAAAGTCATATCGCATTAAGATATACCGTGTTATGCATCTGTATTATCTGTATTATTCATGAATAATACGGTCAATTTGACGTGAATCAACTTTGAATTCTTGGCGGTTAAGGGGCACAACTCCTACGGATGACCATATATGGGTATTTCGCGGATATCAGGGCGCGAATGCGCCTTATGGCGCAAGATCCTATTCGTATGTATGTTGTACCTAAATTTCATTTGAAGTATTATTTAAAAGAGAAAAACATGGTTTATCCGAGAAAAACATTATAGTGGAACTATTTTTCAAACTATCTATAGGTACAATTTATGGAACTTGAATTTCAGCATTGAAAACAGAAATAAATGATAAACATGTATTATCGCAAACGTGAACCACGCCTGGTAGTGAGTGTGCGTCGAGAAAGCACGAACAGTTCCGAGTATGTAGCTCGTGTCAAGGTCCATGCAAAAACCGCTATGCTACAAGCAGTACAAATTTAAGTATGAGCCATAAAGTCATAAAAGAAAGATTAGACCATGTGACCCTAATATACATTAAATGTTCCGTTAATATAACAGAACTACTTATCCCATAGGAAATAGAATAAAATAAATTCTAGCTAGAATTAACAGTCCATACAGTAAGGGAGCTACTAAACGAATGGTGGCGCGTCGGGTGTTTCCAAGTTGTTTTATAAATATCGTAGCAGAAGTTGTAGGAAGTGCTTTGAAAGAGGTTAATATTAATATATGTTACAGAGTTTATTTGTAAAAGTATATTTGTGGTGTGTCGATTTTTACTACTTTAAAACAGAATTATTTGATTCGAGTTGGTTTGAACAATTTGCTCGGAACAACCTGAAACGTTCAAGCCTTGGTTTGACACATCGGCCGAGTGTGCGTGCAGTGGAAAGGTAAGATGGCGGCGGACGGAGATGTCGTGATTTCCGACCAAGAAAAAGTGCGAATAGTTTCGGATTTTATACTACATTCGCCTCCGGGTGAGTTCAACGAGGTTTTTAACGATGTGAGGGTCTTGCTGAACAACGACAACCTGTTGAAGGAAGGAGCATCCGGAGCATTTGCTCAGTACAACAAGGACCAGCTCACGCCTGTTAAGGTACAACTCTTCGACTGTGATAATATTTCACGATTTTTTTGATAGTAATGCGTATACGATTCGAAAAATATACCGGTATTGGTAGCTCCGATCTTCTATGGATCGGCAGTCTTTTTTCCTAAGAAATTCTTGGCCTATTTTACAAGCGCAATCCGCTCGAATTTTTTTAGAGTGACGTATGATTTACATCGGAATTGGAGCACGGAGTGATCTTTCTGACTATTACGGATACTAGTAAACATTTCTTTCTAAAGAATAATTTGTTGTATCATGTAAAACTTTTTAAGCTTATTTGAGTGACTATTTTACTTAGTATTCAATGCAATCTGTTCAGTACTATATTTGTCACACTTTTTTGTATGAATTGCAATTAATGTTTATGACTCAATTTTATTGTTTTACTGAATTATTTTTTTAAGGACACTTCATTGTGATATAATTTATTATCAACTGTTTTTTTTTATTCATATGTTGACTCGGACATGATAATTTGTAATATGAATTTTATGCCACCTATGTATTTTAGTTTTAATGGATATTTTGAATTAAATATTAGCAAAAATGGATGAATTTAGCTTTGATCTACGTTAATATAGTATTTTTTGAAATAATAACCTAAAATTCTCATAGACATTATTTTAGACAATGACTCATCATTGATAGCTGATGACATTTAACTTTACTCTATATAATTGACTATTTTAACTTTCTTATTTGAAAGTCAAATTATTTTCATAATGCCTAATAATTTTCAAAATATTTTTGAATCGAGGAAAAAATAGTTGAATATATCATATATAAAAGAAATATTGCGGAAGTAATAACTCTTTTGCAATCTATCATATTGATATTATATTGGAACACTTGGATTTTTTCTTTGATGGATTTTTCTACTTTAAAACACATAATACATCCATACAATAATTTTTTAACATATTGAATAGCATTATTTTTTGTTTCTTAACGTAGAAATTTTATAGTACTTTTATGCAGTAAAGGTATGTACAATAGTATACTTTTATATGTATTACTTCAAGGACTAACTTATCCATAATTATAAATGGATCATCTCATTGTTTTACTGATTTATTGAAGTGATTCATAACTAAATATACTATTTTACTATTATATAAAGCTAAGATAACGAATAAGACCCATTAGCTTATTTAAAAAAATTGTGAACATGGCTTTTTTAAATATAGATAGAAGGAAGTGAGTATCCTGCACTTATAACGGAGCATAATGACTTGGGTGGTCAGAGGTTTTATGATGCTCGTAGTAAGCAAAGTTTCAAATATGACCACCTCAGAAAGGAAGCACAGGACTATGAATCCTATGAACCAGATGCAACGGCAGAACCATGGAGATCCGCCCTTCAAGACGAAATAACTACTTATACGCAGAGCCATTATAGACATGGTGCATGCTCTGTTTTTGGAAAAAGCCAAGGAGGTACGTTTACATGGATTAGAATGAATCTTAAATGAAAAAAAAAAACTAACAGAAAAACGAAAGCTAAACAGAAAGATGTTTCTTTGTTCTCAGGAAATATAACGCTAACTGCTTGCATAGAAGACCATCAATTTCAACCAAAAAATTTCTGGAATGGACGCTGGCGTTCTGTATGGTCTGTGAGTTTTAACACAAGTTCCGGGAATGCCGAATTAAGGGGTAGTCTAAAAGTTCAAGTTCACTACTACGAAGATGGAAACGTCCAACTGGTTAGCAGCAAAGAGGTAAAAGAAAGTTTGTCGATTGCGAACGAGAAGCAAACGGCGAAGGAGCTGATACGACTGGTCGAGGAATCCGAAAACGATTACCAAACGGCGATTTCGGAAAATTATCAGACAATGTCTGACACAACGTTCAAGGCTCTGCGAAGGCAACTTCCGGTGATGCGAACGAAAATCGACTGGAACAAAATCGTGTCGTATAGTATTGGCAAAGAACTTAAGAGCCAATAGAGATAGATTTTTTATATATTATTAAGAGAATTAATTAAAAAGCGCATTTTGCTGCATGGGAGGAGTCTGGAGGTGTGATGTGTAATGGGAGCAAATGTAACAGTGCTAAAAAGTAAAACATTCAACAGAAACTCATGCACGCACTCTAGTACTATGTGAGTTAAATCTTAAATTGGGCCAAATTCAGAGACAATGATAATACAAGATAAATGACGAAACGACATTGCGTTACTATTTCGCCGAATTTTGACCCTTTTCTCTGGAGTCCCGTGGGTTGGATAATCTCATTGCATGATTGAGATGAATAAATAGAGTGGGCTACTTCGTAAAACTTGATTTGCAACCATCAATGCTTTCATAATTCGCAGACTGGTTTATAAAAAACTATTTTTGTCAGCAGAAGGTAGATTGCGTCTCACGGAGGACCATGTCTCATGCCTCATGTCTCTCCTATGGCCTGTACTTTATTCACCTCTAAGTATAGCACATTACGAATGCCACCGAGAATTCCAACTACTTAGCAACTTGTTATACACAGCGACTTGTATTTTGACAAGATAGTAATTGCTGAATAATCGACACAAGGCCCATTATTTTTATCGAACTTTATATTACACAAAATATAAATAAATATCTACACTTTTGTTAAGTCCTATTGTTTTTATAATAATTACATTTATTATAGACAATATGTTGCAAAGATTGAATTAAGTGGAATAAAGTAAATTATAATTCACATAAACTCGATTGATATGTCAATCATTTTCTAGTTGCTAAATACAGATGATTTGTGCCAAGTGTAAATGTTGGGGAATCTTTTGGTGCTATTGCTTACCACACATTACACAGCCAGACAGGTACGCGAAAACGAAAACTAAAAAGAAGTACATAATGCATTGTACATTGTAGAATGTAGCCTATAGCCTGCTGGAGCCTTAATCTGTTCACATTTTGCGTTGAGAGGATATTGTGTACATATGTTATTTGAATGGATGAATGCAAAAAAAATTGTATTGGCATTCAGCTCTTTACACGCTAGGATTCGAAACACCCGTGTGATGTTATTCGTATTATGCGATTTACATCGTGATTCAATGAGGGTAATTCGTAGTAAAATTTTAGAACGTCACAATCCTCGTCATGATAGGAAACATTCAAATTGTATGTTGGATTTACATCTCTTACATTTGTACATTTATGAATCTACATTGCGGGTCATGTATCACATGCCATTGAAATAATGATTATATATTTCATGAAATTGAGAATTACACTGATATCAAAACAAAACTCTGTTCTTGCTATGTGGGCATTGATAGAAATATATTGAAGTTACATACTGCGATGTAAATGTGTTCAATCGTGAATCGTTTTGGTTTCACGCCCTTGTGTCGCGTACGTAATTTGCAAACGTAACATTACGTGTTTCGAATCTTGTCACACTCTACAGAAAATAGTTGCCTACGTTAAATGAATAATAAAATTAGGTATACCTACAATCGAGTGTATCGTAAAATAAGTAACGCATGTCCTTATGTAAAAATTTAAACAGAATCCGTTTATCAGTTAAATTATGTATTATTAAATGTTACTATTGAGTAAATAAAGTGATATGACACTTCGCAAACTGGCTCTGTACTTACATACGAATTTCATTTTTTCATCTGCTACTTTATGTTTGTCTTACTTTTTATTATGTAATTAAGTAAGTTACGTTTAAGCTGTTTAGCCAAGGTGTTTGTAATGTAATCACCGGTTGATCATTATCTCTGGGAATGTTTTGATAATAAAACCCTTTAAAACTTAGCTATTTTATTTTCTTTTTCATTGGACAAGGAAAGGGATTAATACTATGACTATATAAAAGTTGCATTTAAGAAAAGGCTATGTTCAACCCACTCTAACAGTAAGAATTATTTTATCAATTCTAGTTTAAAGCATTATTGGTAAAACTGCAGAAAAGATTCCTTCTTGAAGGATTACTTATAAAAAAACTAAACAATCAACAGCTAACTTCAAGGAGTCGTATTCTACAGTTTAGTTGCATTATTTAACGACAGTGTCATTAAATACAAGGAATGTATGAACAATATTTATTAAAATTAACAACTTAATAAATGCTTTTCTTACAAAATTATAAGAAAAGTTGTACTACACTGTTAACAGTGCAGACAAAAATGTATTCTGGTGTACTTACAAAAATATTTTTTCTATTTAATATTCAATTGAAGATAAAGACCTAGGATTATCCTTTTCCCAGGTTCAAAGTCATTCATAATTGTATAAATGTGACACATAGAAATACATGCAACAAAACACCGTGATCGTACAGGTATTTAAGGTATCTAGAGAATTATGAATTCCTAGCGCTTTTTTAATAGACCGATTACTTACCTTACCTCGCTGTTGATGCTTTAAGCTCTAATTATTCTATTATGAGCGCATAGAGAGAACCAATTATTCGCGCACATCTTGAGAGCCACTATTAAAATGCAAGTTTTAGGAATTTTGACGTATACCACCATATTTGTTTACACTTAACTCCGTTGCCTAACAGCCGTTTCTTGCCGTGGTCACGTGATTCGCCGACTCGCCACGTGATCGGAAGATTCGATTAGACAATTGTGTTGGTGGTTGTCCGTTTGATTGAGCATCTTAGGATATCTTATTCTCTCGCAGTTCTTACTTGCATTTGTAATTTCATCTAATAATCATGGCTTTAATGCCCAGAGAATCTGCAAAGTTAATTGCCAGACTTGCAAAGAACGTATTTATCGAGGAAGAGGGTGTTAAAAAACTTGCATGCGAGGTGAGTTACCAGTGGTGCGTCGTTGTTTTTCTCTGACTATGTACTTTAATTGCTATTAGATTGAGCTAGTAGTTGCATTTTAAATTAAACTTGGAAAGTTCGTTAATTTTTATGGAATGGAAATATATTTTATTTCTGTGTTTTGAATTTATTTGATTGAGTCGGAAGTGAATAATTTTGTCAGTTTGTTGTTCGTGACCTTGCAACTAAAAGACCAAGAACCGGTGATTTCTGTTAAATATTTTCTATTAAGTATAATTATTAAACTGTAAGTATGTACTGGATAATTGCATAAGACAAAGCTGGTTGCATAATTTTTATGTTACAAATGGAGAGAATTATTGTAAAATTCTTTGTTTTGGGTTTATGTAATCTTTTGAAAATATTGAAACTTTTTCTATTATAGGTGCTGGAGGGACTCAAGAATCATAGCATTTGTACCGCTAATTATTCACAACATGAACTTCATCCTAAACCTGACGATAACAAAGCAGCAGATTGGGTGTTCGTGTTGGATACATTGAACTTTTCATTTTGGAATTCAGGAAATGATCCAAAATGGAAGGTGAATGGTTATACTGGATACTTTGCTCTATGTGCTGCTATAAAGAGAGCCATTGAAGTGAGTAATTTTTTATTTCAGTGTATTAGTATCTTTAAGTTTCATGAAGATGATATTTAACATTTCTTTTAATATTAACATGTTAGAAAGTCGTACAACAAAACACCATTTTATTTAACTGTATTTTTCATCTCTGAGATTTTTTTGCATTTGCATTTATCTTTAGTCATGGGTAATGGTAATGGCTGCGATGCAAATTCTTCCAACTTTGTAAGATTTAATAGAATGTTATGATCCTGTTCAAGTTCTGACAGAGCTTCCTTCTTTTCTAACACATTTTTTTCTTTTTTTGAGAATTTTTTTTTACTGGTTGTAATAGTTTTGTATTGTTTCAACTTTGTTTTCTGCGGCTTCACCTCTCCTTTTCTTTCTTTCTCAATTTTATCTCTTATCTATGCATTGTTATTTACAGTTTTTCAAAAATATTGATACTATTCTACTTTGATATATTTAATGTTTTGAGTTTCTTCAACAAATGCATATACATTGAGTAAGATATTAGTGCCTTACCTTTGCTATCCTATCATCAATGCGCGAAGATTGTAATTTAGGAAGACAAAGAGCATTTTTATAACCCTTATCTTCATTATGCTGTAGTTTGAAATATTTGCATATCATGACATACTCTCATATCTCTGCTTATTTTCTAATGTACTCCTAATTAATATTACTGCGTAATAGTATATAGTACCTGACGTTGCTTCTTTTGATTAGGTATTCTGCAGCAGATTCGTCTTTTATGCTCTGATATGGTCCGCGCTGCATAGCATTTTCTAAATCGTTTCTGTTTTTTCAAACAACCTAACAATATGTATTTACATAAATGAAAGAAATATGTTATAGTTTCCCTAAATTAATTGTTTATAAAATAGTGTTGCATATCCATTTGTTGTTACTGTATAGCGGATCGTGGTTAACTACATACTTTGGATCTTGTTTCTGTGTCTCTCTACTTTCTTATTATATTCCTCAATGAATATTCGTCGTTCTTCCTGGAGGCAATTCATTAAAAACTGTTCTCTGTGCATTTGCTTTTGTTGGTGTTCTTGCCTCCTTTCCCATCTATATTAACATTTATAATTTTATACACTCACCTTATATGGTTATAATAATATTTTGTTGCTTTGTAATTACTTTTCTTCCACAGATTTAAGTTTCCTCTCACGTTCTTCAATTAGCCGCTGCTTGACGGCTTTTTTGCGCTCGTGCTCACTGTGTTTCCATTGAATTATCGTTTTAATTATTCTTTGCCGTTCAATTTCAGCAGCGGCCATCCGTTTCTGCTGTATGTGTTCAGATTTTGCCCTTGATTTTTCCAGCCGCCTAAGAGCTGCCTCCTTCTTAGTTATTGCAATCAAGGTACATCGCTGCATAACTTTAACTAAATTTTCTTTTTGTTTTCGTATCCTTGATTGTTCTTCTAATCTGAGCCTTTCGCGTGCTTCATTGCGAACTTCATTCTTTTTTTCCTGTTCATTTAATCTACAGTGATTTAGTACACATGATTAAACTTCATTTTCCGGATCCAATAAACCAAAAGTACTCTAATGAGTTTCACAGCTACCTTTCTATATAATTGTTTACTCTTTCCTCGGCTAATTGTAAAGCTCTCCTTTCATCATTTAATTCAGCTTTTAATTTCAATTCTTTATTGATACTGTCATTGTGTAGTTTTTTTAAATATCTTCTGTACACATTATAATCTTTCAATGAACACTTTGCATCTAAATCTTCGGTTATGAATCCTAATTTTATTAAATGTTTGATGTTTTTTGGGCGAGATAAAGTCGATTTGAGATACTCGTCGTGCAGAATGTCGTATGGAAAATTTATCTCATAGTTGTATGGATCTGTTAAGTCAAAATCGGTAGTTTGTGTTCGGAGCCATAATCTTTTACCCAGCTTTCGTCGTGTGAAACAGTAAGCATTTTTTGGTCCAGGGATCATTGGGATTTTTGATTCTAAAGGCATCACTTTCCATTTTGGTAAACCAAAATTTGGAATGGCACCCTGTGGCTTAGGTACTATGTCGATTACTTTATCTAGTGCTCTAATAAACATGAATCATTCAAAATGGTTATTTTACTATTATAAGATCGTTAGATGATTTTACGTACGATGGTTTTTTTAAACTGATTATTTCTTTCGTAATACACTTGTCTTTTCCAGGCATTTTGATTTTCTATTTTTCTAACTGAATAGGGTTTGATATTAGAATTTTTCGATCAAATCCAATTATATTAGTATTTAGGGCAAACTGTGTATTCGTTGCAGAACTCGGAAATAGTACATGTTTTTGTCTTACATTCCGTTACTGGAAATAAAATTTGATATTTCACTTTTCTACATGACAGACAGACAGACACTGTTTCGTAATTAGCATTTTTTTGTTTTATAACTAAACATTTTCAGAGGATACGAAACCGTAGTTTAGTTTATAATCCTTCATATGTCCAATTTATTATTTGCAGGCAGGCAAGCCAATACTAGATCCAAATTATTATGCGAAAATATCAAAAGCTGATCTCGAAGCGATTTTCGATGGCGATGAAGATAGTGGAAAAGCACCACTGGTCGATGAAAGACTAAAATGTTTGCACGAAGTTGGAACAATTTTGTTAGAAAAATATAATGGTAATATTATAAACGATTATTTTAGATGATGAGTCAAGGATAAACAACTGTGTTATAATTTATGTTCTTCAACAGGTTCTTTTACCGAATGCATCAAAGCGTGCAGAGGTTCCGCAGTTGAGTTATTAAAATTGATTGTAACTGAATTTCAGTGTTTTAGAGATGAAGCTGATTTTCATGGCCATAAAGGTTAATAATTATTGTTTTTCTTATATCCCTACAATTTATTTATTACTTTACATTTATTATACCTACTGTATTGTTTCAATTTTTAATTACAGTGGCTTTGTACAAAAGGGCACAAATTCTTATTGGTGATATTTGGGCCTGTTTTCAAGAGAAAGATCTTGGAGCCTTTCATGACATTGAAGTGATCACAATGTTTGCAGACTACAGAATTCCTCAAGTATTGGTACACTTTGGCGCAATGCGATACAGCAATCCACTACTCAGCATGCTTCAGACTGGTGAGTTACTAAATTTATATGTCTAGGTTTCAGTAAGGCAACGAGTATGAATTTAATTTTCCTGCTGGTCGTCGGATGCATTTGTGTCTATTTTATCGTAGGGCGTTATGTGTTTTTACAGGTACTGAACTTAAACAGGAATCTATAGAGGAGGTAGAAATCCGTGGTTGTTCGATAGAAGTCGTTGAACGTGTTTGCGACGAAGTAAGGTCTTTAATTAAGCGTTATCCTAGTTTAAATCTTAAGGAATCAGATTGCAATGCTATTTTGATCGATAATTTCTTATGGGACTATCGAAGGCGACATGCTCAGGAATTGGAAAGTATACCCTTTCATAGAGTTAGGTGTATTTATTATTGATTAGTGGCATATGGAATTTGCAATATTTTAGCTTGTACAAGAATATTAATAATTTGCATAATGTATTAGAATGTATAGAGGACTAGAATCTAGGCTTTTTCTTTGTGATTCATCATTTTGCAATGTGAAAAAGATTAGAAACAGAGAAGGATTGATCTATTTATATGCAACTCAGAAGTATACATTTCAAAAAATATACTAGCTTATATTTTTTATAAACTGAGGGAGATAATAATTTGGGTAGAATTTTTGGAAGTTTTCAACAAATATTTAGACGTAATTCCACTCTTGTTATAATATCACAAAATGGTGATTGAAACATTTATCTTTGATCAAAGCTTAGATCTAAACTTTCAGTCCTGTATACGAGGGTCAATATACTAGTATTTTTAATTTTTTGTAAAAACTCAAAATGAGAAAGACCTGTGGACTGCTGTGATTGTAAGTTACCTTCGTTTTACGGTTATGTGAACATTGGACTTCTTATTTGATATACTCAAATTAGATATTATTGCCATGTATAATACTCGGGTAATTTTATTTTTGGCAGTAACGTGGGACCATGTTAATATCTTGTTTCTTTCATAGTTAAAAGTATAGATGAATTTATTCACGTGACTTTCTTCTTAAGGTTTCCAGCGAATAGTTATTACCCTGAGCAATAAACGTCAGGCATATATATTCTTAGATATTTTATTATTCTAAAATATACAATTTCATATGCAATTACATATGTACGTCTATATACTAAGATTACAAGAATCTTTATTTCTTGGATATGCTGTTAAATAGTTTTCATCCAGTAATACTTATCTATAGAAAATATTATTAATATCTACAACGATACATCATGGCTGAAAACTTTATACATATCCAACATTGCCAGTTCGAAATTGGCAAATATTTTTGTGAATTCCGTGTCTTCAATTTCAAGCATTAGAACAATTTGTATTTGTAGTTTTATCCACTTAAATTTCTAACCCCATGATAATTGTAATCTCGAGTAATGGAAGAATGAGTACACTTTTCAGCCATGAATTATTATTTTACATTAATCGGTAAAATATGTAATCTCCAAGTATATTGAACAAAAACCAACGACACTGGAATCAGTGTTTTTAATTTCCGTATATGTGACTGAATTACACGTAAGTAAAATTTTATGTTCCTTTTTTTTACGGAAATTGTGAATTTGGTATTCAACTTCCAAAATTCATGTTATACTTATTGATCTGTTAATGATGAAGTTATAAAATTTACGTGTATAATTTTCTTAAACGTGCTACGTGTCCTACATTATATGTAGCTTAAGAAAAGTTACTTAGGATACCAATCTTTGGATAATGACACTTCAGTGTCCTTTGGCACAAATGTAATATTATCAATTTTGTACGTCTTAAAAAATTCCTGGAATAATCGAAGAATTTTTATTTATTATCTGGATACGTATCTGTGCCATTGCATATGTTTAGTGTTAACAAAATCTTACATTGTGCAAGAATTGAAACCCATGTGGATAAAGCATTCTGGCAATTTTTGTAATGTCGTACAAATGACTGAAACCGTAAGTTCATAAGCCAAAATATAATCTAGTAAAGGATCGTCATTGAAGTTTTATAAAGTAATCACATGCCATGCATAAATCGCATAATCATCCTGAATAATATTACATAAATTGGATATAAAAAAATATGAATGATCGCATCATTTATCCACGTTTCTGTAATAACACTTTTCCATTGTGGAATTTAATTTATTAGATGCTTCGTTGTTGCGATTGATTTGAGGAATGGAAAATCTAAATTGTTTGCGCGAATATTACTGCGATACAAAGAAGAGTCATTTTCTGGCAAAGACTATGTCAAAATAGTTTTATTGTACAGGACTATACAAAATGTTGTGTTTCTGTTGCAATATCAAAGAACAACCATAAACGAGTCCAATCGGCACCGATAACATTAACGTCACAACAGACACAGATTTGTATTTATTTATATGATTAAAATCTCGATCCAAAACAATTGCAAGTAAAAACACAAATTTCTCGTGCACCTTTGGATTTATCACAACAATTGTTGACTAATGACAACACATTAGTGTTCTGCTCAGTTATTTAAATGATCCAAAATTGCACGAAGTTTCATTCCTTTCGTGTCAATTTTTGGCGCAATTGCTTTGACGAATTTTTAACTTCGCCTCTGTAGTTGTTCCCAAAATTTGATGTTATTCTTCAACTTTCCAGGTTCAATCAACGCAGTATCATCCACTGGATTATCTGCTTCAGACAATACTATCTCCGGTTGATTCTCAACTTTTTTCGACTGATCATCAACAGTGTGATTGGTGGGCGATTGCGTCATTTTAATAGGAATTTGACGTAATCCTTCTCTGAACTCCTTAGATAAGGATCTGGCAGTTAGACTATGCATTTGCCTGGGTGTTTCCACTATGAGTATCTCAGGGGTGGTCGACCTCTCCTTGGCAATGTTACTGGTGGACTTAGACATCTGTATGGAAAGGGATGAAAGAAGAGCCCGTGTACTGCATCTTATAAGTAAATTGAAAACTAATAATTCCCATAAAAACTTACCCTGGCAGCCGGTACTGGTTTTGTTTCTGTCGTTTTACTGAATGCCTGAGCAAGTCTTCTCACTGAAGGCATTGGCAGATCCTCATCATCAGCGTTGATAGAACTCGTAGCCTCTTCCGAGAATTCACTCTTGGTTGACGAGACTTCCGATGACTTTTGATGATGATCTCCCGATGAGAAGACTTCGGTAGATTTCGTTTTAGTAATTGAACCATCTACTTCGTCTTCAGAGTAGACGTCTGATAATTCGGAATTGTCAGCGGCAAGTATCGTCTCTGATTTCCATAGACCATGACTTTTAGAGGATGCCTTGATCATTTCTTTTCTAAGCTTTTCCTCCGTCGACCTCTTCTTGATGAACGTCTTTATGATGATGTCTTCCTCACCTTCGTAGCTTCGAACCCTCTCCGAATCCTTTGCATAGTGTTCACTCTTTGCCACGTTGGGCATTGATTTTACTGAGATCATCGTACCGAATTTATTGCGGTCTTCGAGTTTCAGTTCATTTTCATTCAACGTCTCTGTACTCTTTACCATGCTACGATCACCGGAAGCCCAATACTCTGTATAGTCACTGGTACTAGTAGACGTTTCTAATTCCTTAAGCTTTGTCAAATTCGATTTTGTTTTCATCTTGACGATCATTGGTTTTGTGTTCGAATTGTTATTCACTTTATTACTATCGGCTTGACTAGTATATCGTGTCGTGTGCACTCCTGTGTCATAGCCGAAAGACTTAAGGTCTAATTTGTTCACTACGCGCTTTTGAGAGGTGTTCTTGACCTCGTTGCTCCTCGAGCTAATTTCATTCTCAAATCCATAAGCCTTGAGGTCGATGCGCTGGATCTTTTTGTGACCCTCGTTCGAATATAATTTCTTACTCTCGGTTATACTCGCTCCGTCGTATCCGTCCTGATTATTCAACTTAGCGTTTAATTCATTTTTACTATTTTTTCTTTCATTTTCCAGGATCTCGTTGACCTGATGCTCACGCGTCCTTTGGCTGGTTGTCACGTTACTCCTGTAGTACTGAACTTCCTCGCTCTGCGATTCTGATGTCAGCGACGATGGGCTTCCTATTTGGATGACAGCCTCTACCCTCTGAATTCCAGAGGATCCTTCCGGCTGGCTGATCTCCATGTTATTTTGCTGCCATGTGGATACCTTGGACTTGACCTCATTTGTACCACTTGATGTGGATCCCAACTCCGTGTACTGAGTCTGATCCTAGAACAGATGGAAAATTCATTATTATTGTACGGTCACTAGTGTTCTTTGATGATACTGCATTTCAATTTAGGTTCGATGACATTAATAAGCTAAAGTCATTTTGCACAATGCAATTTTATCATTATCACTGGCACATCCTGGTTACATATATTAGATGAGGCTCAAAGTCAGTTGAAAGTTGTTTGCAAGGTTAGTAGTGACTGAATGCAGTATAGGTGTTAGCACATGACATAAATGTGTAAGAAGAGCATGTGTGATTATTTTTTATTAAATTTTTTTGTTTCCCAAACAATCCTTTCACGGGTTAGGACACACTAAATATATATGAATTAAAGATTTTCAATGCTCTTCTGACATGTCTGTAGTCAAGGTGACACAACCCGTTAGTACTTTTTACCTTTCTTTGGATTAGTCGACATGAGTACAACGAATATATATGTATGTTTTGGCTAGTAGTACTTACCAATTGATATTGTACGTACAAGAGTCTCATGCATGTGTAGTGCGCATAGGGTAAAAATCACTCAAACTTTTAACAGAAACAGTACAATAGTGTTTATTCGCTATAAATAAGGAGCCGACAGATCGTATTATGTACAAGTTCACAAAAAGTCTTGCTAATCGCAATGGATGACACGGTGATCAGGTATATATACATATAGGTATGTGATATATCAAAAGGAAAGTCAGTAACATGTCATACGTCGTATGTTGTATAGAAAGAAGTTTAAAAGGATGAATGCACAGTTAAAAATTGTATAATCATGCAATGCTGCTATTTTACGTGTTACACATTTAACTCGACAATTGATAAACATATTATATTCGTTTGGTACTCATGACTGAAAATCAATATGTAATAAGTAAATGTGACAGAGGCTTGTTTGTCTGTATAGATAAATTCCTGACTTGCAAATAGACTGTCGAAAGTGGCCAAATAATTTAAATTTCTTCAATCATTATTTATATAATCAGTTTATTATCGTCTCGAAGTTCATTATATACGCATACGCGTATACCTTTATTCCGATTGGTTAGAAAGGATAAGTTTTGAACTTTTGGTTAGAATTGATATGTTTTCAACTTCACCACATCGACGTTTCTTTAATTATATGCATTTTATTAGTGTTTGATGTGAGACTTCTGTCATCCTTCGTGGAGCTTGTTTTGCGCAAACCAGACAGAGTTTCGTAACTTCTGTCGACGACTTCTGGTATTACCGGAGGTTCTAGTCTTAGGCTACCGTCTTCGCTGGGACAACCTTTCTTTGTCTTTGATCGAAGATCGTCGCGAAAACCAAGCATTCTCCTTTTTGCTGAATCCAGGGAGTAAACGGAGTCGCTATCGGTGGACATGCGCGATTTGGATCTTATTACAGCATCACGAAGGAAGTTCATCATTATTGTTTCATCGCCAGGATATTCTTGTTCGGCAATTATCTTACGTAATCCCCCTTCCTGTATGGATTTCTTCTTTCTTGCCGTATCAAACTTGTATCTTTTCTGACGATCGCGGATCTCAAAATTCCCATTTAAAAAATCCCGAGTGTTTCTCATTGATCTTTGTCGATTTTCAATATATCCATTTTTTGCTTCGATAAATGTCAAGGCGGGTCGCATTTTAATTCTGCGATAAGCCGTGATTCGCTTCCCGTCGACATCGTTGCTTCTCTTGATTCCGCCGAATGTCTGAAACCTGAGGTCGGCGAATTCAGGATTCTCCTCGGGATACTCGTATACTCCCTCATGCTCATGCTCGTCCTCATCCAGTTCGTCCTCAATATCGGTCCAGTTGATCCTCCTGCGTTTTATTCCGCCAAACGTATGAAACTTGTAATTACCGAAATCCGAATATTTCATTCCATTAATAGAAACCGTATTAGCCGCTGTCGTTTCAGGAAAAATCTCCAAAGATGACAGTCTCTTAGAATTTGGATCACTCCTCTCAGCCAGAACCTTAGTGAATTCCGTATCATTGGAACCGATTGAGTACATTCCCGAATCACGATCCGCCATGTTAGTTGGCAGAGGCCTTAATAAATTATCATCACTATTGTATAACGGATTAATAGCAAATCTTTCGTCAGAGTCTTCAACTTTAAACACTCTATTAAGATTCGCAGATTCAAGGTCAATTATTTCATTTCCGTCATTAATCACTTTTAATCGATAATCCACGCTCTCTGTTATTGCATCCGAATTATTGTCAAGAACGCCTGCCGGCAGAGTGTGAGAAGTATTAAGCTCGTCGTAGCTAAGATTATTATCTTTTTCCGTTCTGTCGTCATCCTCGTTATCGCCATCGTAGGAATACATGTTCATCGGACTGCTAATGCCCACCGGCTCATCCCTTATCGCGTCTAAGGTACTTTCATCACTTTTCCTAGGAATAGACAGTTTCTCACTATCTTGAGCGGATTCCAAGTGGAGCAGAGGGTTGATTACAAAGTGCGGGCTGGCATTTGGACCGCGAAAGCTCCGTCTATGAAGACTGCCCCGAAGGGAGGCCTCCTCGAATCTGTCAAGTCCGTAACTCACCTGATGTTCGAGTTCACTTCCGGTCATGCTTGAGTGCTGAGATAAGGAGCTGTTCGGTCTACCCGAACTTGACATTGCTGATCTTCTCGGTCTCTCATCACTCGACACCTTCGCGTCGTTGATATAGTAATCTCTTCCAAATCTAAGGGAGAGAAGGAAAAAACGATTATAATTCATAGTTAGAGACAATGAGTATTGCGGGAAACTCGAATAGACGTTTTTAACTATTCGTAGACTTACCGTTTGTAATCTGGTTGAGTAGCACCTAAAATTACTTGTAACGGTTCACCTGGACCCTTTGGTAATTCATTAGTGTTTCTAAACATAAACAAATATTTTGATGTGATTTTTGTATGATATATTCGTTTCTAATGTTATTTATATTATTTATAGGTACCCTAGCACGTCTGATGAGGATCTTCTGGAGTATTGTCGCTCCCACAGACGCTTTTGGATATTTTCTTCGCTGTATGGATTGTTTTCAATGGGCGCTGCGTTTTCCCATTTTTTGTGCTCGCGCTCTGCTATAGTGCCTGTGCAATCATGAGGTATCGTTAGGAATTGAAGTGAAAACATTTTGGATTGAAGCTAATCATTGCTATACCTGGACGCGGTGGAGTTGCCAATTGGATATCTGCCTCCACTCTCTTTCTTCCGGGTGATGAAGGAACCAGTGTGATATTGGCACTGGCCACTGCCAGAGCCTCACGGCACTGCCTGCACAGTGGAATGTTGAATAAATTATTCAGAACGGCTTCATCGATAAAAATTCATTCGAGTTCTTTGTATACTATTCTAAAGATATATATAAAAAGAAACGTCTTTTATAGGTGCAAGACCCGAGGTTGGGAGTGGCTGTCAAGAAAATAATTGAGGAATAGATCGATTGAAAAAATCGAGTCACAATACCTGAGCGTTTCAGCAGGAGGCGGTGGACTTTTTGGTATCGGAGGTGGGATTTCATCAACATCATTGTTTCTTTGTGGAACATCATTCTTCGTTGAAGTGTCGAAGTGCCTCTGAGTCGCAATATCGTAATGTTCTGTATATTCACTCTCTTGCTGAGCTCCGTCTTCACCTTCGATAGAGAAACGCATACATTAATGGTGTCTTTGGTGAAATAACTATGGACACTCGTGGATATCTTAATTATTTTCAAAAACGATATTACTATTGCCGTACCTTGATTATCGATATTGTGATTTACGTTGATACTCTGTGATTGATATCGATCGTTTCCTTTTTCTATTTTCGATTGATCCTCAGCTTCGCTATTGATCTTTACAAATGTATTGGTAGCGCTCTCCAGCGAAATTAGATCATCGTTTTCGTTGCTCGAGACAACTTCAAACGAATCCAATTGTCTATCCATGCTTGTTTCGATTGATTCCAATTTCTTATCTAGAGAACGAAGATCGTGTTTTATAAAATGTTCTGTATCGCTTCCTGGTATGGAATTTCTCGCAGGTGACGATGTTGGTGTCTTTGGAGTTTCTGATATCGGATTTTCATCTATTAGAGATATCAGTTGTCGATCAATCAAGTTGTACTCCCTAGTGACGCTCGTGGACGTTTCGGTTCTATTTTCATGGTTAACTGACAATTCGAACTTTGCTTCATGGATCAATTGACTGTCCTTAATCTTGACGCTGTTCGAAGTATTTTGCGAATTTGCATCTTTAGTCTCCACAAAAAGATTAGTCGACGCTCTTTCTTTTTCCAGTTTTAAGTTCAAGGTTTCTTCTTGTCCATTTACACTTGAATCATTCGTTGCTTTTATCGTGTATTCACTAATTTTCTGAGTATCATCGTTTTCTTCTTTCTGCATTGTCTCTAGCTGGTGCTTTGAATTTTCAATTATTGGTTCTATATTCGTAGGCCTGTCTTTATCATTAGAATGAATATGATCATCGGGCTTACTGAGGTCTCTTAGAATGTCCATCCTTTTCGAAGATTCTTCAATTATTTTATTGGATTTGTCAGTTTCTTTATTTTTCACATCGTCAATTTCTTCTTTTCTTAATTTTCTCTCCGCATTGCCAGAGTCGATGTGCACGTTATGCACTTCCACGGATACTTCAACTTTTCCAGTATCTTCCACACCTTCCTGTGCGTCATGCACGTCATACACTACTTTCTCAAGATCATTCTCGACATTCACATGTTTCTTTACATTTTGACTGAGTACTTCCGTGACTTTTGAAATCTGCACAGGGCTGCTACTTGGTTTTACAATAATTTGTTCCTTTTCTAAAAATTCTTCAACAATACTCTCTCGCTTATCTGTATCCCGAAGAGTTCCACCCGTTAGTGTCTGATCTTCGATAAATGTCTGTCTTACTTCCGAATCATTTAGTGATTTCGGTACAACATTATTGATAGCCTGCATCAATTCCTCTTCGATCTCTTCATCGGATTGAGCAGAACATTCCGAGAGGTCAGAAGTGTCTTCCGCATCCTTATCGCCAATCAGCGCCCGAAAATCAGCGCTAGGATTAGGTACTAGCATAGCCACGGGTTCGGATTGCGCTTGCATTTTCTTTTTTTGGAAAAGCCAATTTTCTTCCCAGGACTCTACTGGTATCACGTGATCCACGTGCGAAGGCAGATCCGATTCTTCTTGACTATCCTCCGATGATTCCTGCGATGCTGCAACACAATCAACTCTCGATTATACGACCATCGAATTAAGAAACGAGCATTGACACTGGTACATAAAATTGTGATACATACGATCAATAATATCCATTCCAAATTCTGGGAATGGTACCCTACGTGCATTTTTGAAATCCAATTCGTTGGTCTCATTTTCCTCGCGATCTTCGTCCGACGTATAGGTCGTAGTAACCTCTTCGATATGTTCTTCGATCTGAAATCAATATCACAACAATGGCATAAACTCTACATACTAAATTACTGAGTCTACAAAAAAGCGATATTATATCTCGAAATCTTTACAGTTCTTTAAAGTATTCTCCAAACGACTTTTTTTTTCTTCAACTTTCTACAGCACGCTGTACAGTCATAAGTCGAAGGCTTCTTGCTGATTATACAACAATAGCCCACGGTCTCTACCATTCAACAGACTTCACAAAGAGACTCCCATTGTACACCGAATCGTATAAACTAATATCTACGTAAGGCTAGTACAGTTCTTTATGTAATTTAGCAGAAGCGGCTGCTTACGTGGCGGCACGATAATATTGAACGTCACATGTGCCTCTACATGTCAGGTCGTAATTGCGTAGCTCCGCGTATATAGGCGCATGCGTGTAACGAAATTAGCGCTGTAGGAATACACAGAAACGATCTTCGTAGACAGGGATGAACGGACAGGTAAATGGCGGGTCGGATTGTCAGTCGGATGGTCAGAAAGACTGACTGACTGACGTATAGTTTTATGATTACGGCAACATATTGGATCGTTGACGTAAAACTATTCAAGGATCTCCACTTTTTCCTGCAACTCCTAGACATCCATTTCACGACCTTCGTTAAACTTTGAGATCGGCTCATCGAAGCACTCCGAGGGTCTTGGGAATCGATAAGAATTCGTGGCATGTGTTCCAGGATGCCATCGCTAGCTGAGAAGGTCAGGGCCGACGAGCGTATGTGTAGGAGATGTTATGTGCATCCAAACTGGTATCCTTATACGTGGTTAAATCTTGGCACACGTGATACTATTCCGCGAATATCGCTCCGTATAGGTTCTTGTCTGAGCTTTATGAATTATTCAGTAGCGAGTCTCACCTGACTGTTCATCGCTGTATCTACTTGGATTCGTATCGTACTGGAAAATTATTTTTAAAGCTACTTCGATATGGGAGGTTGACGTGCGGCGAGCCAGTGATCCGCGAGAAGCTTAAGAGAGAGAGAGAGAGAGAGAGAGAGAGAGAGAGAGGATTTGGCGCCATTCATTTTTTTAGGGGGGGATTTTTCATAAAATTTCTTAAGCCATAACTTTTGGGATATGTTTCATTGATTTTGGAAATAATCATCTAGATTTAAAACTATTGCTTTTTTTTTATGTATTATTTGAGAAATAATACCGTTAACGACAGCGGTTCTTGACGGGTCCTGATGTGCCTGGATGGTGGTACACTGGTATCGCTGCTATATTCGTCTTGGGACAGTGGTTCCAAGCTGCTGCTACCTTCCTCGACTCCCTCATCGAGCCCCACCTCGATTTCACCTGCAAGTTCACGAGAGTCATTTCTTTACTCGTCATGTTTTCGTTATTTGATCGTTGATTCTCTGATTGATATACGGATTGTACGTTTATTGATTGTGTTATTAAGGCGTGCTCGTAACTGCAAGATCATGATTTGGGTATCCAAGTGAGAATGACTTCGGGGAAGATCATTGTGCAAAGTGTACTTTTTGTACTCTTATACTCGTTTGGCAAGCGTTCTTTTTTAATATCATTTTGACTAAAGTTCCTGTCTCGATAAGAACTCTTCTGGAAAGATCTTTACTCACGTTCTTCTCGGGTAATACGTTTTCTAAGGATATCCATTTGTCACGAGGTATTTGCAACGATAGATCGACTGGTTGTGATCGAACGAGTTTGTAGGAACTGTAAATATTGATGTTGGCTAATTCTATCTTATCTCTACGGTTGTTTTTTATAATTCGCAATGCAGATAAGTTGGATCAAGCGTAATGGCAGTGCTTGCAAAGGTAATGGTTTGGATGCGAGATTACAGCCTTAGCGAACGTATACAATCATACGAGATATCTTATTTATTAATTTCGTTAATTTATAGTCATCGTGCACTACGTACTGGTTATGAATTTCGGCCTTGGTGATGATTTTTCACGAAGGACGTTGCTGTTACCGTCGATGTGCTCCCTTTGATATTTCTCAATGACCTAAAAAAGTACGTGGCGGCTGTAGATCGGGCATTTATGATGGTTACGTGTATCGTTACGCATTGCACGGTTGCCGTGATTATCGTATGGTGTTTCTAAGAGCTGTTTACCTTGTTGAGTATGGCAGTAGCTAGAAGATCCTCGTAACTTTGATCAGATATATCACGGCCTTCTTGAGACCTTCCGGTCTCGGATCCTCCTAATCCCGGTAACTTCCTGGCTTCCTCCACAGCACGCTCTACCAATTCCCGTAGAGCCGTGTGCGCCATCGTCGGTGTGTCCGTGGCTGGTTTGTCTGATGATATAATATAAAATTATAAATTTAATCGTAAGTAAGTCCTGATATGTCGATATATCATTTGGTTAATTATATTTTTCAATTTTATAACGCAAACAAGATCAGCATCTCCCTGTATCAGCGAGTTAATGATAATTACAGATAATAGGTAATTAATCGTAAACTGCAATGCCAGAGACACTTATCGTATATGAGAAGAATATTTAACCTTCGAGTTCAATTAATTGTCTGCGGTTATTCGAATCTTCGTTGTGCATTAAGATTGTATGGGACTGATTTATCTTTTGATATAAGGAAAAGATCGATTGCATGTATTTGCTATGCGTAATAACCTTGCGAAAGCGACCTTGCGGTTTTCACCTCTCGGTGAAATTCCACGTAGACGCGACCTCCTGAACTCTTTTCATGACGCTAACGCATTGGTGACGTCCATACAGGTTTACAGAACGATAAGGTACACGGGATGCTGGGTGAATGATGGTGGGGACCTGTTGTGCGATAACCCGAGGTTCTGAGCTTTCTAAGCCTGATCTCACAGTTAAAGGTAGAAGGTCAAGGCCGTGCTTGTGTTCGGACAGGTATTCACTACTATCGTCGCTAGCGATTATCGATGTGAATCTGTCAATTAATTTCAAACACGGAAATCGTTTTATTCTTTGGTACGAGGCTTTTGAAAATGATGTACAAACGTGTCTAGCACGATAGGTTTGCGTCTTTTTAATAGAACTTTATGTCTGAAGGTAATCCAACGACTTTCCTGAATCGTTAATAATCCTTGGAATTCCTGTGTGTCCTGGAATTTACAATTGCGTGTATGTTGTAAGAAAATAGATAAGAGGTGACTGTACGCGGGTGAGTTTTTTTTTACTTGAAAATCATCAGTATGCAAATTCACATAGATTTACGTGTAGCTGTGTATCTGTTGCAGGTACATTTTGCAAGACTTTCGTTATTACAGTTGACTGTTTACAGGGAGTTGTTTGGTGAGTTCATGAGGATGAAATAAGAAACGTATATAATTTGGCAATTCCAAAACGAGTTATTACAGTCGGAAAAATTGTCTCACCGTCCGTCAGCTAGATGATAATTAGCTGTTTCGCAATCAACGTAATTGCCGCGGTTTTTTTTTTTAGTTTAACAAGACAATCCCCTGTTTCTTATATTCTGAATTACTCCGAAGTGCGTAAAATTTTTTTATTTTTCGAAAGTCCAAAATTCATGCAATAAAATGTCCTTTAATATCTTCAAGTAGAAAGTATCGATATGTCGATCAGTTAACACGTGAAATTTGACAAACGAGTCTCGCATTTTGATTTTATTGAATATTTTAAATTCCGATCTTTCCTTTCACCCAGAATACGTTAGCCCAAAAGTGCAAATTGTATTTTAAGTATAGAAAAAAAAAAAAACTTTCTCAATACATACACGGGAGTGGGTTCTCTTAATGTCAACCTAATAAAATAGCCCTCTCTCATTCAAGTTTCATCCGTAAGCATAATATAGCAATAGACTCGAATAGGATTTTTGAAAATTGTTTTCAAACATCTCAAAATTTAAGAGGCTTTCCAATCCACTCGAGCCGGGTATTAAAATCTTTGACAAATCTTTCAGAACGTGAGGACATACCGTACGTATAATATTACACGTGTGTATGTACAGACGGGTAAGCAGAAGTCAAGGCAAAGCAGGTCACTAGGGAAATCAAAACCGGTCGTCCGTATATCATTTTGATTTACATTATCCGAATCGTATAATCGATATGATCAATAGTGTAGATACGCGTACAAGATAAGTGTAGAAATGTCACGAGTCGATCATTACCATTTTTCTTCGTGACGAAAACGTAGAGGAAGTAGATAATGACAAGTCCACCAATCAGAGTCAACATCTCTTCGATAAGTTGCACTAACATTTAACACAGGATTCACATAATTCATTAAAAAATCATATCATCCTCAAACTCTTTGATAATATCACTTCTCATACGAGCACTGTAACGCTGTTTCCAGTTATAGTTTCTAATCACTGAATCATTTCAGTACAGGTTGATGTTGCGCGCGCACCCATCCACTGCTGCTATCGTGATAAAATAACTCAGTGTTTTCAAGCTGATAATACGTACAGTATATCCCTGATAATTTTATAAATATATAATTTCATACCAAAACTAGTATGATCCATATGCCTCTCACGAATTATGATCATTAATCATCGTTACCTCCTTCAAGTACTTATTGCTGGGCATCTTTAACTTGGCAGTTGTGCATGCAAGACACGCAAAAACTTTCTTGCTTTGCTAGACGAATATTTTTTATTGATAATTACAGCGATAATTTTTTTGTTCTCTTTTATCGAAGATTTTATTGAGCCTAGTGCTTGCATCTTTAGGACTTTCTTGCTGACTGGAGACGACGGAATGACAGGTGAGAGAGAGAGAGAGAGAGAGAGAGAGAGAGAGAG